>NC_052357.1:38058519-38232725 GCF_009727055.1 Benincasa hispida
AAAAAGTGGCTCAGGCATGAATGCAGATATTATTATTGGGATGAGCCAAATCTGTATAAAGAGAGGGTCAGACCAGATTCTGCGATTGTGTGTACCGAATGCTGCTCAACAACGCATATTATCGCAATGTCATGATTCACCATATGGCGGGAACTTTGTAGGCCAACGCACCACAGTGAAAGTATTACAAAGTGGGTACTATTGGCCAACACTATTTAAGGATGCAAGAGACTACGCGATGAAGTGTGATCGGTGCAAACACACGTGTAACATTTCATGGAAACATGCGATGCCCATGAACATCATTTTAGAACTAGAGTTGTTCGACGTATGGGGCATTGATTTCATGGGACCATTCCCACCTTCGAATGGTCACAAGTATATTCTATTAGCCTTCGACTACGTGTCCAAGTGGGTAGAAGCAATAGCATGCGCTGCAAGCGATGCGACAGTAGTCTCCAAATTCCTGAAGAAAAATATTTTCACTCGTTTTGGCACTCCACGTCCATAATAAGTGACGAAGGCTCCCACTTTGTCAATTACCTCGTCAAAAATCTGCTGCTCAAATATAATATCCTCCACAAAGTGGCCACTCTTACCATCCACAGACGCTGTGGGTGGTGAAGAAGCTTAACTTCGACTTAAAAGCAGCAGGGGAAGCAAGAAAACTCCAATTGGTCGAGCTTGGTGAGTGGAGAACGCAAGCTTATGAAAATGCCAAAATTTACAAAGAACGGTTAAAACATTGGCATGACAACGGCTTTGCGGCAAAAGTCTCCACGTCGGACAAAAGGTCTTACTTTACAATTCATGGTTGCGACTCTTTCCCGGCAAATTAAAATCGCGCTGGTCCGGACCCTTTATAATTAACGAAATATTCCTGCATGGTGTGGTTGAGTTGATTAATGAGGAAGGGACCCGTACATTCAAGGTTAATGGGCAAAGAGTCAAGGCATATTGCAGGGTGATTTTCATCGAGAAAAGACCTCTATAGACTTGAGAAATCCGGAATGAAGAAAAATGAAGTGGCCCCTGTGCTGGCATGCAACAGAAAATCATCTGGGGCACAAGTCTTCTAGAGTATCCTTTTTCTTACTTATGATTCATAAACTCTCATTACTATAATGTTATTTCAAATATCGTTTATCTGTCTTCATTTTACATCTTTATATTAAAAAAAAAAGAGAAAAAAAGAGGAAAAATTTTGTTTTCGTTTTTTTTATTATTTGACTCTCTCGATGTTTTTCTTTGTAAATGATCGAGGTAAACGATTTCGGAGGCACTACACGAAGACGCAACTACTTAATTTCGTCACCGCAATCCAAAGAAAGTAGATCGCTGCAAAGCAGGATGCGTCAACAAATAATGCCGGCAACAACGCAAATTTGGGAGTTGTATCTTTCCTTGACCTTATTCCAAATTTTGCACTATCGCATAGCATTTTAATTTTGAAAATTTTATCACCGCATCCTCTTTGGTTACCACAATCATTTAACATTGATTAATTTAGTAAGTCACTGCATGATTTCTCTTTGCCAATTATATTTCAATGATGAAACGCATGCTTATATTTTTTTGTATACACTAAAGTCAACTTAATTTTAGGACAGTCATCTCATGAAATATTTTTAGAAGTTAATGGTCTGCTAACTTTCTTTCAAACTGACCCTTTATGAAACTTCCTAAGAACATCGTATGACTTCTTTCAATCTTTTGGCAATGAGGACATTGCCGCATTTTAAATTTGAGGGTGCGATATTCATTTTCGACCTTACTATTTTTAGCCTTGCTTATAAAAAAAAAATAATAATAATAACGTTTCGATCGGATCCTACTCGTAGTTGGATGTCCGCATGACATACGTGGGGGCAAGCCAAAACGAAGGTAGGAATTGTGATCAACGCATAAATAAATGATGACAACTTTTCTGCCAAATGAGCATGAGTTTAGTTTGAGAAAGAGTGTCTTGCTCGTAGTTGGATGTTCGCATGACACACGTAGGGGCAAGCGAAAACGAAGGCGAGACACTTGGATTAGTGCAAGGTCAGAGAAAAAAAAATATAATGTCTAAAATATGCAAGGATAAAAAAAGTCATTTAAGACCCCAGTGAGAAAAAGTTTTGTGAAATAAATCATACGATGTCCTGGAATCTAGTAAAGTCTTTTTGAAGGTTAAACTTGCGGTTCCTAAATTTTAGAAATATTTTATGAACAGACCTAGATAATAATTAGGGAAATTTTTGTGTATAGGATTTGAATAAGGCATCATTGAGAAATCTAGGAAAAGAGAAGGCAGTCGACTTTTTAAAGGAAATGTTTAGTTTATGCTTGTGGACAAGCATTGTTTAAATTTGGGGGTGTGATAACGGGCATAAATACACGTTATACAGTGCTAAGTTATTAAAAATGCAGACTTGCGATGATAAAAATATATAAGATTGCGTCCAAGTTCATAATATTATGGTCGCATGTGTCCATTGCATTAAAACAGTTAACTTGTGTAATTTTTTTTTTTTGCAGAATATACGTTGACGCAAGGTGAAAAATGCGATCCAAAGAAATCAACGGTCGAGTGCATCAAAAGATTGCGTTAACGCAAGACTATGCAGTCATTTGCGCTCGCAAATATCTGCTTAAGAAGGTTGCCGCATAGAGCCGGCGCAACTTGGTGGGTGCATCTGGGTAAAAAGCATAATAAATCACGATGGGACAGAAACTTGATAATGGTCGATTCCAAATTAAGTTGACAAGCCGTTGACGAACTACTGTAGCAAGTACACTTAACTTTTCGGTGATAAATATTCGGCACATCAAACAGAGAATTAATGTCATCCCATCAGTGCAATCATAAGAGAGAAGAAGCCTTTCACCCTGAATCTCTATAATACTAGAGGCCACCTTCAGTGAAGAAGTTCGAACAGTTAGATAATTCTCTCCATAGTTAGAAGTAGTCTTGTTCTAGTTTTTCTTTTATTTAGAAGGCAGAAGCGAGGGAAGTGAGATTGTACTGAGAGATCATTCCGGTGAACTTGGATGAGTGCAGGAAGCGTCAAGATCAGAGAGAAGGCCAACTCCTGCAGAAGCAGAAACATCTTTTGAGCAGAATAACAGTGTAAAAGCCTTGGGAAGTAAGAAATTGCTACCAGGCTCTCTATCCTTATCTTCCATTGTCATTTTGTACTCTGAACTTATCTATAGAAATGGAGTTTACATCTTTATATTTGTTCACTCTCTGTACATTACACATGAGTAGCTAAATCTGTCGAATGGGTTGGGAAGTACTTAGCTAACATAACTGGGGATCTTCATTCTATGTAATTATCTTGTGTTCTGTATGCGTCATTTGTCCATTAGAGATACTCGGGAGGGTAGTCTAAGGATAGAATCTAGGCTTGAAAATGTCAGGTTAGAATCTAGGCTTGGGAGAGTCAGATTAGAATGCATAATCAAGAGATAGGAGCTTAGGAATAAGCACTGTTTGCTATTAATGCATCGCATGCATCCTAGAGATTGGTTATGAATGTATGCGGTCACCTTGTCCTTGTGTGCATCTTGCATCATCGCATAGGCAAGAAGTAGATACTTAAGAATAAGCTTTATAGACATTATCACATTCATCGCATGTGTCCTAGAATTAGAAGCCACCGCATTTGCATTGGAAAATGATTTGCTATCGCATGAGTGTAGCATGATCGCATAGTTTGAATGCATCCTCGGGAAATGCTAGCTAAAGACCTTCTCAACCCGTTCCTCCGCATACTCAATGTATCTGTCGCATAATCAATCTTTTCTGAAATTCGTCGCATACTTTTTATACTTCAACCAATAAACCAACAAACCCATTAATTTATTTGTTACCGCAAAGTGATCTTAAAAATTATTATCGCATATTGTTTTCCTTAGTCCCTGAGTACGACCCTGGACTTACCAGGAAACTCAGTAGGATTTATACTTGGATTCTGCTGAGAAAACTTGTTGCACAATAAATTTCTCATCACCGAAATTCCTTTCATTAATTCACCGCATAAAATAACGCATCAATCGACCAGAGGAAACGAGGTGCTGATGGGAAGGTGTAAACCTTAAAGACTAGATTAGTGGCAAAGGGTTATATCTAGGTAGAGGAAGTTGACTTTGAGGAGACTTTCTCACCTGTTGCCATGATTAAATCTATCAGAATACTCTTGTCCATTGCCTCATAATATGACAATGAGATTTGGAAAATGGATGTCAAGACTGCTTTTTTGAATGGAAATTTTGGAGAAAACATTTACATGGAGCAACTCTAGGGATTCATAACCCAAGGTCAAGAGTTTGCAAGCTTAATCGGTCAATTAATGGACTGAAGCAAGCTTATTGATCTTGTAACATAAGGTTAGATACTTTGATCAAATCTTATGGCTTTAACAAAACGTTGATGAGCCTTGCGTATACAAGAAGATCATCAATAGTTCAGTAGTTTTTCTAGTGTTATATGTAGATGATATCCTACTCATTGGGAATGATGTAGGTTTACTGGCTGAAGTTAAGAACTGGATAGCGACCCAATTCAAAATGAGAGATTTGGAGGAGGCTTAGTTGTGTTGGGTATTCAAATCTTTAGAGATCGAAAGAACAAAATGCTAGCTCTATCTCAAGCATCATATATTGACAAGATACTTGTCAAGTATTTAATGTGGAACTCTAGTAGGGGCTTATTTTTTTTTTAGGCATGGAGTTACATTGTCTAAGGAACAGTATTCTAAGACACCTCAAGAGGTTGTGAAAATGAGACGAATTCCTTATGCTTTGGCTGTGGGCAGCCTGACGTATGCGACATTATGTACCAGACTTGACATCTGTTATGCAGTGGGGATAGTCAGTAGATATCAATCTAATCCAGGATTAGATCATTGGACCGCTGTTAAAAACATCCTCAAGTATCTATGGAGAACGAGGGACTACATGCTCATGTATGGTTCTAACGATTTGATCCTTACAGGATACACAGATTCTAATTTTTAGACTAATAAGGATTCTAGGAAATCCACATCAGGATCAGTGTGCACTTTTAAAGAAAGGGTAGTGAAGTTGCTAAAGAAGTTATTTGGCTCAGGAAATTCTTACTGATCTGGAAGTCGTTCTAGACATGTCAAAGCCCATCACACTGTATTGTGATAATAGTGGTGCTATGACTCATTCTCGAGAGCCTAGGAGTCATAAGCGCAGGAAACATATAGAGCGGAAGTATCATCTCATCCTAGATATTGTGCATTGAGAGGACGTGATTGTCACACAAATAGCCTCAGAGCACAGTGTTGCTGATCTGTTTATAAAGCCCCTCACAGGTAAGATGTTTGAGAGTCACCTGCAGAGTATAAGTCTATCGGACAGGCCACATTTAGACTAGTGCAAGTGGAAGATTTGTACTGAGCGCATGTTATGTCCTAGTTTATTATTTGTGTACTTTGTATTTTGACTATATTGTACACCCCACTAGGTTTAGGCCAAGTGGGAGATTATTGGAGTTGATGCCCTAAATCTTGTAGGGTCCTATAGTTTGTAAATGATTTGAATAAACTCATCATTTATTTAATAAAATATATGATATTTTATTCCACATTTTGTGCATTAACCGCAAACCAATAAACTAATATCCAAGGTTATCTTGTAGCTTAAACATGTATATAGAGACATATGGGTGGATCATGTTTAAGTGATAAGCTAAATGGTCTGTAGTAGATGGATAACATTGGGTACTTTATCCTAGTGACACTATAAGTATAGCCTACTTTGTAGGTGTTATAATTGTTGAAAAGTGCTATAAATGATATGATCCTGATCATTCATGTATAAACATGTGAGTATGGATATTCTATACAAAGGAGTTTATATAAGACCGGACCACGAAATGTTTAGTCTCATTATATAACGCCATTCATAATAAAGACTTACATATCACCAGGATAACCATAGGTAACATGACCTGAATCCTAAGTGAGTTGTGAATACCTGCCTTTGCGGGCAGTCCTTTGATTTGTATGGGTGAGAGTGGCTAGATTGTCGACTCAACAAACCTACCATTTTGGGAATTCGTCTGATTAGGGAGTTGGGAATACAACTACACAAGAAGGAATTCACTCCTTCTCCAAGGTCAGGGTAAGTAGATAAATTGCTCCCTTAAGGGCTAATTCCGGGGCTTGAACAATGTGGTGCCACACTCTATCCTGGCCCAAGAGGGGTTTAGTTATAGTTGGACTATAATCTATTATTCATCAGAGGGATTAGTGGTACTTAAGAAGTTAGATGTAACTAAAGGGGAAAAATGATAATTTTGGCCCAGCTGTACTTACGAGTAATTTATGAAGGATCATCGTACTGTTGATTGGTTATATTCAATGGACACGAAAATATATCTGTAGTGCGAAGAGTGCAACTGTCGATCTTTAGTGGAGTGTCCAACAGTTAAAGGATGATAAATAGTTTAATTAAAGAGTTTAATTAATTATTCACGTATCGTTGGAGCTTCAAGTTACAGGTCAATGAGGTCTCATTGGTAGCTCAATAGGATTAAATGAGAATCAGTTTTTGGATTAATTTTAATTGTTCAAATTAATTGAGGGATTTAATTATATATGATATAATTAAGTTATTTTGATTATATGTGATATAATTAATGTATTTGATACATTATAGCTTTAGTGAGAGGAAATAAATATTTGAATATAATTCAAATATTAATTATATGAATTGGATTCATAATTGTTAAATTTAATATAAATGTGATTTATATTAAATTTCATATGAGAGATAAAAGAAACTATATGTTATATTGTATGTGATACAATGTTAAAACTATAGGTTATATGTTATATTTGATATAACATATAATTTAATATATATATTATATGATAAGTTAGTTATCATATATATATATTAAATTTTATTTTTAAATGAGGAAAGAAGTTGACTCCCTCCCCCTCTTTTCTCTCTTGATATTTTTGGCATTTTTGAAAGGGATGAGAGAGTCTTCTTCTTCGAGATACGGTGTGTGTGAAAGAAAAAAGAAAATGTTCGGTGAGTTTTTGAATTGTTGGTGAACAATCTTAAATCTTCCTCCTCTCTACTAAAAAATTCTCTTATTCCAAAATAGTCAGAGTCCACTACTCTTGGGTTCTCTACCTGAGAATACTGAGGAAGCCATCGTGGTAGTGTTCGACTTCGACTTCGAGGGCTTCATGAAGATCTGTCTTTGAAGGTAAGGTTTCTAAAACCTATTTTTAGCATGCTATAATTTATGTAAATGCATAATTTGTTCTTTCTTTTTTGTAAAAATTAATTTCTCTAAAAATTAGAAATTGGAACGATCCCGCTTCCACTCAAGATTTCCTTCAATTTTGGATCCTTCAATGACTAGTCTCATTATATAACACCGTTCATAATAGAGACTTACATTTCACCAGGATGACCATAGGTGACATGACCTTAATCTTGAGTGAGTTTTGAACTCTTACCTATGAAGGCAGTCCTTTGATTTATATGGGTGAGAGTGGCCAGATCACCGACTCAATGAGCCTACCATTTTGGGGATTCGTCTGATTGGGGAGTTGGGAACACATCTACACAAGACCAAATTCACTCTTTCCTTAACATCTGGTTAAGTAGATAAATTGCTCCTTTAAAGGTTGATTCCAGGGCTTGAATAATGTGGCACCACACCTTCTCTTGACCCGAAAGGGGTTTGGTCATAGTTGGACTATGACTTATTGTTCATTAGAAGGTTCAGTGGTACTTAAGAAGTTAGATGTAACTATAGGGTCAAAACGGTAATTTTGGTCCAATTGTACTTATGAGCAATTTATGAATGTCATCGCACTGTTGATTGGTTATATCCAATGGACATAGAAATACATTTGTAGTACGAAGAATATAGTTGTTGGTCTTTAGTGGAACGACCGACGGTTAATGGATGTTGAATAATTTAATTAAAGGAGTTTCATTAATTATTCAAGTACCATTGGAGCTTCAATCTATAGGTTCATAAGGTCCACTATGTAGCTCAATAGGGATTATTGAGAACTAATTTTGGATTTATTTGAATTGTCAAAATAATTGAGGAAATTAATTATATGTGATATAATTAATATAATGTATTTGATACATTATATTATAAAGTTTATTTTGAGAGCAATTAAGTATTTGAATATGATTCAAATATTAACTATATGGATGAGATTCAAATAATTAAATTTAATATAAATGTTATTTATATTAAATATCATGCATTATTGAGAGAAATAAAAACTACAGTTTATATTGTATTTGATACAATATAAAACTATAGGCTATGTGTTATATTTGATATAACATATAGTTTAATATATATTATATGATAAGGTGGTTATCATATATATATATATTATAATATATATAAAATAATTTATTAAATTATTTTATATATTATTAATTTTTTTTTTGAAAATTAATTTGGGAGGGAGTTACTCCCTCCCCCTATTTTCTCTCTGATGGTAGTACGTGTAGAGAGTGGTTGGTTTTATTCACTTCATCTTCTTCTTCAGAAAAAATCATAAGTGATAGCTCTCTAAAAAATTTCCCACAAACCTCTCTTCCTCTCTTAAAAATTTCTCTCCCCCTCTTCCAAAATCTCAAAGGCCACACAACTCCTGAGAAATTCTCATCCTAAGAGAATATGGAGGTTTCACTTGTGGTGGTGGCCTTTTTGGATCGTGATCGGAGGAAGGGAAATTCGTGAAGAATGATTATTTAAGGGTACATATTTCTCCTAACCCTTTCTCTCTCTATTTTTTTAAGATGCATGCTGTAATTTTTCTCGTTAATGCATATTTTTGTTCTATAATTTTTTTATTCTATGAAAACTGAAAATTGGGTCGATCCCTTTTTCCGCGGTGGAACTTTACAGTTCCTTCAGATACAGATGCTTGTTTACAATATAAATGTATGTGCTATGCATTAGAGATTCTGTTATTTAGTTCATGCTATGTTCAACATCTTTTGATGTGAATGCCACACATAATCCTATCTCTAGGATGCATGCATTGATTATAAAGAACAGATGAAAGCCATGAGCAATTCCCTTTAAATTTCTTTCAATAGTTAGAATTCTCTCTCGAGTGACTTAACTATTTAATCACTTCAATCAATCGATCAGGTAGACTTAAGCGATAGATTTCATGTTCTCATTAAATCAGAAAATTCACTAACACAAACAGATTTGAGAGTAAATAGATGGAGAAGTGATGAATAGTCGAAAGTAAGATTGAATTAAAGATAGTAAATACTGATATAAACAATCTTAGTTTAAATGAAAGGAATGGTAATGGAAATGCAATGTATAAAAGAAGAAATCAAGCTGCAGAGTCCAATTTTTTGTCCTCTTTGGCTTATTTTAATGCTTGCTATGACCAATTTGGTGGAGGAGTTGAGGAAGATAACTCTCTCTAAATGTTCTCCGACCAACACCTCTTAATCAACGGTGAAATGATAATCTACCCTCCTACTTCTTGCGTGTAATGACAAGGAGCTTCTAACTACATAAAATTCTAAATGTTGTATGTGCAAAAATGGCTAACTAACTATCTAATTCTTGATTCTACAGGTGGCTTCCTCTTTTATAAGAAATTTCTCAGCAACTTGGTGACTTGGTTGCATTAACTTCCATATCCTAGGACAACCGCTTGACACTTTTGAAATGTTCAAAAACCACCAGTCAGAAGCCCATGCTTGTAAGTGGTGATTGGACATAAAACACATAAGCAACTATATTTTTCATGCATCGAACAACCTTGGATGATACCCTTGCGTTGGCCTTCACCTGCAATACTTACTAAATTTCTTATTCCTGCATTGAAATACATTAGTAAAGCAGGCTTTTACTAAAAAAGATACTTTTGTATGGATTTACTATATATATGAGATTTCATGCGTTACATGAGTGTGTTTACATCACTAAAGATCCTAATTAATCCAACTTTGAGAGAACAATAACTTGTATTTGTACAAGTTATCAAATGCACATTTATATGCGATCAAATATTTGTTATATGAATGAGATTCATATAAAAACTATATGTTAAAATTAATGTGAATGTGATTCGTATTAAGTTTATGTAGTTCTATGAGAGAAATAATTATTTGAATATGATTCAAATATTAATAATATGACTGTGATTCATATAAAATTATAGGTTAAAATTAATATGACTATGATTCATATTAATACTATTGGTCATATGAGAGTATTATGAACCATAGGTTATATTATATGTAATATAATATAAACAATAGATGATAGGTTATATGTGATATAACCTATGGCTTAATATTAATATACATTAAGTTAGTCAAATTATATTATTCAATATTCAAAATTATGAATTTTTAAATTTAGATAAAAAAAATGAAAAAAGGGGGAGAGAGTTATAATTCTTTCAAACCCACTCTTATACATGAGATGAAGGGGTGGAAGATTGATCATTTTCCACCTAATAGAAACTCTCAATATTCTCTCTTCTCTATATCTCTCCTTCTCCTCCCTTACCAAAGATGGAGTGCAAGCCCATAACTCTGCACGATTCTCGTCCCTGAGAATAACGAGGAAGTCCTTGTGGTAGTATCTCAATCTTTGTGGTCTTTTATGCATTGGTGGTGGTGAGATTGAGGACGTGGTTGTTGTGAGATCTGGAAAGGAAACATGAAGATTGTATATTCTACAAGGGTAAGTAGAATTTGTTTTTCTTCTCCCTATAGCATGTTGATTATAAGGTTTGTTTATCCTGAAATTTTATTATTCTCTGCATTTTCTGTTTTAACTTAAAGTCGTATGAAGTTCACGCATTTCTGCTTGAGATTCAATCCCTTAAATTGGTATCATAGCCAAATCGTACGATTTTAATTTTCAATTTGTTTAATCAGTGTTTAGGTGGGATTTACGTTCTAGAATGGTTATGTACTTTTTGAATATGGTTTGCAATTAGATGTTTTCGAGTCTTGGCACCATAGATTTATTGCTTTAATTTGATCAAAGATGTAAAGGCCTATTGGTTTTGGCAATTTTATTACTGTTATTGATTCTGTAAAGTCCGGGTCTCGGTGTTGGCAAGCATTGCTGAGGACCAAGACGAAGAATGGAGGATTTCGGTGAAAATTTGAGGTTGTCCAATGCTTTCTGCCTTGTAGCATCACAATACTATACCCTAGGCTAAAGTGTGAGAGGATCTCTTAGATGGTCTGAGACTATGAGACATGTCTCTAATTTTCTAGGGCAAGTGGGATAGCATGTAAGGTATAGAGTGTGCCTTACATGCTTATATTTTATAGGGCAAGTAGGATACATGTTTCTATACCTTACATGCTCTCCCACTTGCCCTAGAAAATTAGATACATGTTTTCTAAGGTACAAATTTTCTAATGCAAGTGGGAGAGCATGTAAGGTATAGGATACATGTTTTACCAGCTTAGATTTTCCTGGCTTTAGTGCAAGTGGGAGATTATTGGGATGTATGCCCTAAAGCCTCGGAGTTATATGTTAGTTGAATCAATGGTTGATTAGTCTTAAGTAACTTATGCAATAATCTATTAAACTAAGATCTAAGGTTATCTAATGTAACTTACACATAGATGTGGAGACATACATGTGGATCATGTTTAAGTGATAATCTAAATGGTCTATAGTATATGGATAAGATTAGGTGATTTATCTTAGTAACACTACTAAAACGACCTGCTTTGTAGTTGTTACAATTGTTGTAAAGTGCTACAAATGATCTGATCTGATCATTCTTGTGGATACATATGAGCGGGGGTATCCTATATAAAGAGCTTGTAAGAGACCAGACCACGAAATGTTGAGTCTCTCTTTATAACGCTGTTACTAGAAGAGACTTACATTTCACCAGGTTGACCATAGGTGACATGACCTGAATCTTGAGTGAGTTGTGAACTCTTGCCTATGAGGGTGATCCTTTGATTTGTATAAGTGAGAGTGACAAAATTTGCCGACTCAATAAACCTACCATTTTGGGGATTTGTCTAATTGGAGAGCTGGGAATACGGCTACATAAGAAGGAATTCACTCTTTACCTATTGTTAGGGTAAGTAGATAAATTGCTCCCTTAAAGGCTGATTCTAGGATTGAACAATGAGGCGTTTCACCCTGTCCTGGCCTGAGAAGGGTTCCATCATAGTTGGACTATGACTAATTGTTCATTAGAGAGATCAGTGGTACTTAAGAAATTAGATGTAACTACATGGGTAGAATGGTAATTTTGACCCAGCTATGTTTGTGAGCAAATTGTGAAGGGACTATGCATCATTGATTGGTTATATCTAATAGACACAAAAATATATCTGTAGTGCGAAGAATGCAGTTGTCGGTCTTTAGTGGAGTAACCGGCAGTTAATGAATGTTGATTAAGTTAATTAAAGAGAATTAATTAACCAAGTATTGATGAAGCTTCAATCTACAGATCCATAAGGTCTCCTCGTTAGTTCAATAATGACTAATGAGAATCAAATTTTTTTTTGTTGAATTTTAATTGTTCAAATTAATTAAAGGAATTAATTATACAAAGATACAATTAAATAATGTATATTGATACATTATAAAGTATAATGTATGGTGATGCATTATATAATTTAATGAGAGAAATAAACATTTGAATGTAATTCAAATATTTGTTATATGAATGAGATTCATATAAAAACTAAATGTTAAAATTAATGTAAATGCGATTCATATTAAATTTATGTAGTTTCATGAGAGAAATAATGATTTGAATATGATTCAAATATTAATAATATGAATGTGATTTGTTTTTTATAAGTTAAAAATTAATATCAATATGATTTATATTAATATTATAGGTCATATGGGAATATTATGAACTATAGGTTATATTATACGTGATATAATATAAACTATAGATTATAGGTTATATGTGATATAACCTATGATTTAATATTAATATATATTAAGTTAGTCAACTTATATTATTCTATTATTCAAAATTATGAAATTTGAAATTTAAATAAATAA
Organism: Benincasa hispida; assembly: GCF_009727055.1. NCBI lineage: Eukaryota > Viridiplantae > Streptophyta > Magnoliopsida > Cucurbitales > Cucurbitaceae > Benincasa > Benincasa hispida. The sequence goes on from NC_052357.1 coordinate 38,071,574, forward strand.
TGGAAAAAGGGGAAGGGAGTTATAATTCTCTCAACCCCAATCTTATACAGGAGATGAAGGGGTGGAAGATTGATCATCTTCCACCTAATGGAAATTCTCGATATTCTCTCTTCTCCCTGTCTCTCTTTCTTCTCTCTTACCAAAGATGGAGTGCAAGACCACAACTTTGCACGATTCTCGTCCCTAAGAATAACGAGGAAGTCCTCATGGTAGTGTCTCATTCATTGTGGTGTTTTGTGCATTAGTGGTGGTGAGATCGAGGATGTGGTCGTTTGTGAGATCCGGAGAGGAAACGTGAAGATTGTATATTCTACAAGGATAAGTAGAATTTCTTTCTCTTCTCCCTATAGCATGTTGATTATAAGGTTTGTTATCCTAAAATTTTATTGTTCTCTGCATTTTTTATTTTGGCTTCAAATTGAACTTAAAAATCGTATGGCGTTCACGCACTTTTTCTTAGGATTCAATCCCTTCATTCATCATAAGTTTTCTACCCCCACCACTGTTTAGCAGAATGGTGTTACTGAATGGAAGAATCACTCCTTACAGGAGATGGCTCGTGCTATGCTTCATGCCTATAATCTTCCTTACTAATTTTGGGTTGAAGTCCTTAGTACAACACTTGTCATATTTATAATAGAATTGTTCTATGACTTGACACTGACTGCACAAATTACAAATTTTGAAGGGCGAAAAACCCAGTGTCAAATATTTCATATATTTGGCAGTCCTTGTTACATATTGGCTGATCAGGAATCTTTCTTGGGTATTCAGCTAATAGTCGAGCTTACAGGATTTATAACAAGCACATAAAGTGTGTCATGGAGTCGATGGTATGAAGTCTACTTCTGAAATAGATGAAAATGAGATTGAGACTATCACAGCAGATCCTGTAAAACAAGAATAGTTGTTCGTCAAAATGCTCATGACATTTCTTCTAACATTCCTATTAGTTCTGAACACAATATCTCCTCTAAAGGTTTGAGAATATTGAAGAATCATCCCTTTAGTAATATTATTGGCAATATAGATGTTGAAGTGTCCACTAGGAAGAAAGAAAAAGTGGACTATTTACAATTAATTGGGAATATCTACTTTACTCTAATGTGCACTAAAGAATGTTGCAAAAGCATTGAAAGATGAATGTTGAGTGAACGTCATGTAAGAAGAATTGGTCCAATTTGAAATAAATCAGGTCTGGATATTATTTCTACGTCTTGAGTCAACTAATGTAATTGGCACAGAATGGATCTACAAAAATAAATCTTATGTAGATGGACTTGTCACTAGAAACAAGTCTTGGCTAGTAGCCAAAGTATACTATCAAATAGAGGGTATTGACTTTGATGAAACATTTGCTCATGTGGCTCATCTGCATCAGGTTACTCCTTAGTATTGCATGTCTATTAAAGTTCAAACTCTATCAAGTGGATGTTAAAAGTGTGTTCCTAAATGGATACTTGAATGAAGAGGTTTATGTTGAATAACCTAAGGGTTTTGTTGATCCTGTCTATCCTAATCATGTGTATAAGCTCTAGATGGCCTTGTATGTGCTGAAATAATCACCCCATGCTTGGTATAACAAACTAACCGAGTTCCTTTTTAAAAATGGGTATGTGAAAGGAGGGGTGGATGTGAAGAATTATAAAGGAAGTTTGGTGATTACTCATGTGTATGTGGATGACGTTGTGTTTGGTGGAATGTTACAAAAATTGATGGATCTCCTAGTAAAACAAATGCAAATTGAGCTTGAGATGAGTATGGTTGGTGAACTGACATATTTCTTAGGATTTCAAATCAAACAACTAGAGGACAAAATTTTCATTTCCTAAAGTAAATACGCGAAAGCTGTTGTGAAGAAATTTGGGTTGGAAAACACAAGTGTGAAACGAACTCTTGCACCTACTTATGTCAAATTGTCCAGAGACTCTAATGGTTCAAATGATGATGGGAGTCTATACCAAAGTATTATAGAAAGTATATTATATCTCGCAACGAGTAGACCTAATATTACCTTTACTATGGGAGTCTATGTCGATATCAAGGAAGTCCTATAAACAATCATTTTTTGAGTGTCAAGAAAAATATTAAATACATAAACGGTATCAGTGAGTTCAGTGAGTATATTTTTCTGTATACTTTTGATACTAATTACTCCATTGTTGGATATTGTGAATGCAGATTGGGCTGAAAATTCGGAAGATTGCAAAAGAACTTCAGGTGGATGTTTCTTTCTTGGAAACAATCTAGTATCCTGGTTCAGAAAAAAGTAGAATTATGTATCTTTCTCTATAGTAGAGGCTGAGTATGTAGCAACTAGTAGCAGTTATACACCACGTTGTGTGTGAAACAAATGCTAAGAGAATATGATGTCTCTCAAAATGTCATGACATTATACTGTGACAATATGAGCGCTAAAAATATATATAAAAAAACCTTGTCCAACATAGTAGAACGAAACATATTGATATCAAACTTAACTTTACAAGGGAATTGGTTAAAAACAAGCAGATTGTCTTAGAACATGTTTGTACCAATAAACAAATTGATGATATTTTCACGATGTTAGTCAATTTGAAGCCCCTAAAGCATCATTGGGCTTAAGCGAGATTGATTTATAGCAATTACTCAAAGTGGAGGAGTGGGGTTGAAGTGATTCAAATCCCACCTTGTGCATCAGTGACATGCGGTTCTCATTTACGACGCTAGTTGTGCATGGTTTAGTAAGTGGAAACTAATTACTTTATGAGTCTTGGTTTTAATCGGGGTCAGTTATGTTTTGCCAGGAAAAGTATTTTTGAATTCCCGTCTTCTTCTATCTACAATCCGTTCAACTTTTCGCTTGATCGTGCCTTGTTTTTGAACTTGTTAAGAAGAATGGTAAGTACTTGTGATGAAACTCATACTTCTGAACCAAAAATAGTGCACTACAAGGAGAAAGCGAATTGAAGGAAAATGATGGAATCCCTCATAGAAAATGTTCCTGCTTTGCCTGATGAAACAGGTGTTGATGCGAATCGAGAAGGTGTTGTTTCCTCTCTTGTTGCTAAATGAAAAAGTTCTAGGCTTATAACTAAAGGGAAAAGGAAGAAGAAAAAAGGGTGAAACTTCCCTAGCGTTAACCATGGAAGACCTCATAGGCTCTAGAATTAAAGTACCCACGACTCATACCCAGAGGGAGTCTGTGACACTACCAGGTAATGTGCCTAGTGTTAGTACTTCTATTATTGAAAGTGTTGTTGAATCTGCTGAGACTTTGCATGTTGGGTGTGTGAATGCATCGAGTACCCTTGATGAAAATCGCTTTGAGAATGAAACTAGGGTTTCTGAAACATCTAACCCTGTTAGTTCTGTTGGTTTGAGTACTGAGTTTGTAGATTGTATTCTTAATACTGAAGATTATAAATCAAAACGTAATGATAGATCTTAGGAGGATAATGATGATGTTACTACTAGCTTAGATGACCATTCTCTTGATATCCTGTCAAATGTCATTGCTCTGATCAGTTATGAAATCCGTGAGAAAAGAGTCGGTACGGTTCCCTAAAGTGAGTTTGTGAAAGCTAGTGCTCTTAGGATGAACGAATGCAGGTTTAGGGCCATTAGAATTTAATTTCAGGCGCCTCAATGATATATTACTATTTTGAGTGTTTTGATGCTTGAGCTATAATAGTGGGAAAAAGAATTGAGATCAATATAAAACCATTTTGAGTTGTGCGGGCTTAATTAGTAAGGTTTTGGCCTCATTCATGTATGAATAAGTTTATAATCATTCTTAAAATGTGCTTCATCGATTGATTGTGATCAAATTTCATTTTTTTTATTGCAAATCTTATCCTAGGAGACTTTTGAGACTAGAATAACAACCCTTGTGATTGTGAGCAAGCATATTTTTGTGTGAATCTTTTATTCTACCTTGTTCGAAGATGATCGAGAATTAAGTTAGAGGTGTTTGATAGCATAAGAAATGTGCTATCTCGCTTCGCTTAATTCAAGGTCCTATCTGTGTTTGATGTATTTATTTAGTGCTTTTATATGTTTTGAGTACCTAGGAAGTAGAATTGACCGTTATGAGCTATTTAGGATTAATTTGGAGTAATTAGAATCTAAAATAACCAATCGGACTTTAAAGGAGCAAAAGTGACGAAAATGTCCCTGAGGAGCGTTGAGCAACAATGCAGCGGCGATGTGCCTGAGCATTTTCTCAAAAGTTGCATATTTGAAGATTTGGAAGAGCATTGCGATGATACGCCTTTTGACGGACGCACACGCAAGGCACAAACCCAGCGCTGACACAATTTTATTTAAGCAAATTTCATTTTTTAGGTTAGGGGAGGAGAAGAGTTAGTCGATTTTGAGAGCTCCAAGCTCAATTTTTGCCATTATTATCTAAAACTCATGAGATTTCTTTCTATTTTTAGATTTGTTTGTATATTTTGGCATCGGGATTCCGATGTGATGAACGATTAAAGGCGTAAACTTTAATTTTAAGATTTGATGAGCATTTTCTATAGATTCTATGAGATTTTGATGTATCTTTCTGGGTTTTTCTATTTTTTCTTGTTTTTTTCTTCCTCATTTGAATGTTGAGAATGAGCATGTGGGTAGATTAAATTGGTAACTTAATCCTTAATACTTATATGTTCATTCGCCCATGCTTTGTTTTAGGTGTCTGTAGTTGTATCTAAAGCATGGTTAATTTAAGTAATAATAGATTTTAGTTATAACTATAGTTCGATTACTAGGATTCTAGGATCACCCAATAGCGAAAGATAACAAAAACCTAAGGAATGAAAATACTTTAGGTTAGATTTAGCCAATTTAACTTAATGTTATAATCAATCCAATAGCTTAATGCAATCAGTTAAGTAAATAGGCTTGTGTGACACTGCTCAGTTAATTTAGGAATCATGTTGATTTTCCTTAGGGAGTTTGTTCAAATTTCTATACATTTGATTGGGCATGAGAAGTAGATAACCCATGAATATTTACATGATTAATCAACGAATTGATCGATAGATAGCCCGACAATCTCTTAATCGACGAAGGTATTCTCGCTTTTACTCTCTCTTTTTCACAGTCTATTTTACTTTTCACACTTTAAATTCCTGCATTTAGTTTTCTTGTCAAATAAAAAAAATCCAAAATCTCCCGTTTTTACTGCTTTCCAGAGACTAATTTAGCTTAGAGAAATTCTATCTTAGCTCCTTGTGGTTCGATCCCAGATTTGTGGCATGTGCGACCTAGTAGTATAAGTAGTTTGTTCGGTGAATTATAAATTTATTTGATTGGTCGAGAGAGGTTTACGACGCCCCATCTTTTGCCTCTATCATCTAGCATGCATGATCTAATCTAAACCCGACTTGTTAAAGAAAGATTTAAATCATGAAATCATTCAACTATTTATCAAACATTCAAAAGCAAGGTCATGGTAGAAAGCATAAATGTAAATTGTCATTCAAGAAGCTAAGTGTTCAATAATGGATCTAAGAATTTGTCTGCCCCTAAAACAATGAGAAATTTAGCCTAACATGGTTTTCATAGATGGAACTACAACAAGAATATCAAAATACAAAATTAATTCCATAATACAAAAGAAGGAAAAATTTATCCAGCTTCCAATCGCGTTCGGATTTGGCCTTGGAACAATCTTGAATCAGTTTAACATCATTAAGAATCCATACTTTACTCTAAACCATTCATGTAGGCCTAAAAAAAATCAAACATTCGATGTGGTGGCAGGCCAAAAAATCTAGGATAAATAGGTAAAGTTTTACAAAAGTGGCAAAAAAAATCCAAAAATAAATGGCGTTACGACACTCTTGCCCTTTATCGCGGTGATGCGTTGCACTCCCTCTAGCATCGTAGCACTCCGCTCAATGCCACAACACTCTTTGGTAGCACAGTGAAGCTTCCTTGTCTACTACAGTGCTTCGATTCTTTGAACCAACGCCACGATCAACATTGCGGCGTTGCCCTGTTTTTGGACACTCCTTGATTTGTTTCTTATTTTCTTCCCTCCTTGATGCACTTTGTCCTGGTTTATCTCGATTATGCTTTATTGAACTGTTTTGATTCATTTTAGCTCCAATTCTTTTGCTCAAATCCTGAAAATCACTAATAAACAACATCAAATCTAATAATAACAAGTGAAATCTTATCTAAATAATAGGCAAATAAAAGCACATTTTAGGTGTTTTTTACCATCTCAAATTTAGAATTTTACTAGTCATGAGCAAAAGTAAAACAAGAACTTAGGAAAGTTCTAAATAAATATGCAATTGGTTCAAGCCTCAATAGTAAAAATAACATGTTAGATCCATAAGTAGAAACATTCGAGCTCATATATTGTTAAGAAATTTCAAGGCCAAATCTTTTTATCCCCATGTGTATGTGCAAGTCATATTCAATTCAAAACTTAGAAACTGGCTTTAGATTTAATTGAGTTTCTCCAGTTTTTCCCTACTCTAGCATCATGCACCAATCTTCAAGCATCAAAACATTCAAGAAAGTAATATATCAACTATGATGTCTGAAATAACTCACTAAGGGGATCCCTAAACTTGCATTCTTTTAACTAGGGGCACTAGCTTTCAAACATTCGCTATAGAGACTCATACCTAGTTAATTCCCAAATATCCTAACTAATCAGAATAAAGGTATCTCTTTTTACCCCTATCCATGCATACGTATCACAAGTTTATATTTTCTTTTAATGATATTATGTTATTTCACTCAATCTTTTGTGTAAATTTTTTTTGCAGCAAGCAAATACAATCTTTTCTTTTCTCTTAGTATCACATTACAAATATCATGCAAGACAACTCTCTAACTGGTGAGGCATTTCGAGGTTACAATTTAATTGACTCAAATTAAATCATCATTCTATTAAAGGTTCTAAATTAAAGTGACTACGCGCTCATTGGGAGACTCCAAAAGGGACTTAAACAAATCATAACTCAAGAATATGCTATCCTATTTTCACAATAGATCATCTAACATACATATTCAAAGTACATCATAGACAATCATCATCAAAAGCTTGCATGTAAAATTTTCTCGACACTACTAAAAAATCGAAAAAATTACTCCAAATTTCAACTCATTCAAACAACATGCATAACATCCATAATTCCTAATTAACATGCATAACAGGACAAAAGAAACACAAAAGTACGAAGTATGCCTCGCACCCAAACTTAGAATGATGCATTGTCCCCAATTCAAGAAAACGAATAAAACCATCACTCAAAGAAAGTACTACAAGCTTGGGAGCGTGCGGGAATCCATTGAACAGGATAGCGAAATGAGTACTTTGTGTAGAAATATATAAGGAATGTCATGGAAGTCAACCTACAATAATAAAAATAAATAAATAAAGGAAATAATTGAAATAACATAAAGCAATAAAAAAACTTGGGTTGCCTCTCGAAGCGCTATGTTTAACGTCTAAAGCTAGACAACAAGGGAGATTCGTTACCAAGGTACATAAAAGTTCTCTCATTTTTAAGGATCCTTCTTGCATGAATGAATATAACGTACTAAGTTAAGTAGGCTTTCCTTTTTCTCATGGCTTCTAAAATCAAAGAAATACTTTTGTTATTTTTCATATATGGAAAATAAAAAGAACAAGACTCAAAATTAGAAAATTCAGAAAATTGTTGACAAAGGTCATGATATGTAAGGAAAGAGTCAACAAAAATAGGAGGATTTTCAAGGGATAAAAAATTTGGCTTTTCAACCTCAAACTTTATCTCATGAATATCTTCCTTAACATTTAATATAAATTCTTCCTCATTCTCACAAACTGATTCCTTAGTGGACTCTACTTGGCAAGTTTCCTAAGATAGAGAAAGGTCAATGCTGAGAAGAATCTCTAAAGATGGTCACACTAGGAATTTCAATCTCAACCTTAATCTCTTGGGCCTCCTTATAAGAATTAAGCACAACTTCACTCTCAATCTCACAACCCTCATCTTGAATTGACTCACCTCCCTCCAATTCATCCTCATCATCAAAGTACATAACTATCAGACTAAGTTGATTGCATATAAGGTTTAGGGCTGTCTCATTTTCTACCACATGAACTTCTAGCCAACCTCTCCCTTTCCTTTCTAATAAACCTCTCCATTTCAAGATCTAAGGTATACTCCCTTAACAGATCTTCTAGGCAAGGTTTCTCCTCCAATAGGGTTAGATTGTAACACTCATATTCATAGGAGAGATAATTCAATGGGTAAGGAGTAAGACTGAAGAGTGGTTGGGGTGGTATTGGACCTAGTTTAGGTTGGAACCCCCCATAAGGCCACATATAATTATTGAAACTCATAACAAACACCACAATTAATTAACCAAGGAAAGATTCAAAAGAAAAAAAAAGAAGAAAAAGAAAAAAAAAAAAACTAATGTATACCCTAAATTAAGATTAGTCAAATCTCTTAAATATTAAAAGAAAATAAAAAGTCAATTCCTCGACAACAATGCCAAAAAACTTGATATGGTGCAAGTGCACGTCGAGTAATAATATAGTTAAAACGACCTTGGTTGAGTATCGTCACCAGGGAATCCGATTGATTATTCTTTTAGTTATTCATAGATTCTTCCAATTTTATTTAGGGAATCGATTTCGATGGAAAATAATTAATCTAATCTAAGGAAGAAATAAAAGTGATCGAATATGAAGATTATCGACGAAGAGATTTAGGGAATAGATTTCGTCAAAGGCATTATTGAACAAAATTGTTTGAACTCTTGAAGTAATTAACATAACACCTAGATCTAGAAGTCTTTAATCCAAATTGAATCTTTTGAAAACAATTTTTTTCATGCAAACATAATTGATAACTAATTTCTTGAAACCAAATTAAGAAGCATGGCATTAAGATTCTTTATTAACAATCTCTACCATAATCCGACTACTTCCTGTGTGTTTAAGCGATAGTCTAGCAAGAATGACCTAATCTAAACCCGACTTGCTAAATAATTATTTAAATCATAGAATCATTCAAATATTTTAAAACATTCAAAAGCATTAAGAACGGTCATGCTAGAAAGTGTAAATGCAAACTATAATTCAAGAAGCAAAGTATTCAACAATTAACCTAAGAATTCATCTACCACTAAATCTATGAGAAATTTAGTCTAATACGGCTTCCATAGCCAGAACCATATCAAGAATAACAAAATCCAAAAAATTAATTCAAGAATACAAAAGGGAAAGAAGAGTCATTCGACTTCCAATCACATTCTCGTGGTGAATTTGGCCTTCGAACGATCTTCGATCACTCCGGTATGAAGACTCCATACTCTACTCTAACCCTCTCTCTAGGCCTCAAAAACTCCAAAATCCTATGTGGTGGCCAGTAAAAAAATCCTAGGATAAATAGGTAAAGTTTTCCAAAAGTGACAAAAAAAATTCCAAAAATAACATGGCACCATGGTGCTCTTGCCCTTTATTGCAGCACAATGTTGCACTCCCTCGTGTCGCAAAGTTCTTCGCCCATCATTGCAGCACTCTTTGGTAGCATTGCGACGCTTCCCTATCCATAGCAGTGCTTCGATTATGTGAAGCAGCGCCAGGGTTAGTGTCGTGGCACTGTTCTATTTTTTGGCACACCTTGATTTTTCTACTACTTTCTTCCCTCCTTAATACACTTGGTCTCGATTTGTCTCGATTATGCTTTATTGAAATGTTTGGACTCATTTTAGTTATAAATTTCATTTTTTTTTTTTGCTCAAATCCTAAAAACTCAAATCTAATAAAAATAAGTGAAACCCTATCTAAATAATAGGTAAATAAAAGCACATTTTAAGTGCTTTTCAAATGTTTAGTCATGTTAATTCTGATATCGAATGTGCTGAAGATGTTATGGAGGAAAGTTCTGATTTATTTGGTGATAAGAGCAAAAGTGGTGGTGGCTAAATCCATTGAAGACATATCAGATGACAACATTCCAACTAACTTGTTGAGACACAAAGAGAAGAAGAAAGAGAGAGATGCTGGTGCTAGCTCTTCAAAGTCTAGTGCCTGAAGAGGGTTCTGATTCTGAGTGGAATTTTGAGAAAGATGGTCAATCTAATCATGAAAGCCATTGTGACAGTCCTCAATGCACAATAGGTAAATAGTCTCTTAAGCCTAAAAGGAAAAAGCACTCTTTGAAATCTTTTTCTGTGGTACCCTTGGATGGTATCTCATTCTGTTAAGCCTAAAAGGAAGAAGCACTCTTTGAAATCTTTTTCTGTAGTACCCTTGGATGGTATCTCATTCCACACTGAAGACAATGCAAAGATGTAGAAGTTTGTCGTGAATAGGCGAATTTCTGTTGAGAAAGACTTCTCTGAACAAGCCCAAAACTACATTGAAATTATGAAATTTCTTGTAAAGGTTGATTTGAATTTGTGTGTTGGTAATATTTGTTCAAGTCAAGCAGATGTCTCATGTCTAAGCATTCAACTTATCTGACAAAGGGTTGTTTTCTGGAAATGATGATTCTTGCCTTCTTTGTGTGCAACTGTTTTGGAATCTAGGGTTGCTATTTTACATATCCCCGTGCATATTTATAATCTCTTAGATTATGTTTTGGGGTTGGCCATTTTGATGATAAATTCGATAGTCGGTGTCTTGTGAAAACGTCGTCACAAGTGTATTGATCGTTGAAGAAGAAAATGTCTTGCTACTATTGTTTAGAGATTCACTCTTAACCATACAGTCTGATTTGTTATCTATGTGAAAAAGAATTTTCAAGTTTAGAGGGAGCCTAAGTTATTCAAATGAAGTGGTCTTCATTTGAGAGAAAAAAATAAAAATCAAGTGAGAAGATGCCTTACAGTTTATGAGGAGCTTAAGTTTTACTGAGAGAGTGTCTTTACCATAGAGGGAGCCTAAAGACTTTCTTCACTGATATCAATATTTAGGGGAAGCCTAAGTCAATGAGAGATGAAATCTCACATCTAGGGGGAGACTAAGTAAAAGGCATTGAGTGATTAGGGTCTATGAGGTCACTGTAATTGAGCTATAGTTACAAATAAGTACTACGTTGTAATTGCTTATCATATATATTCATGAAGTTATCTTTTCTGGGCACACTACCCTTAGACATAGGTAGATTACACCAAACTGGGTTACTAAACTTTGGTGTTATTTATTTTTGTTTGTATGCTTTGTGGAATGTTGTGACATTGCATGTAACAACAGGTACCTCTCCTTAGTTTTTTCAAAAATGTTTGAACGAGAAGAAAAGAATGAGGAAAAAAAAGAAAATAAATGAAAAATGAGATGATAATAGAACCAAACAGACGTGGATAGAGGTGGGAATAGATGAGAGATAAATATTTACTAATAAAAATAAAGTGTCACATTAGCTTATATAATAAAAGTAAGAATTCACCTTTCGGTGTTTTCATGCTACATTTGTCTTATCTCTGAGATGCATGCTCAAGTTAATTTTGGACAAAAGGTTAACTGTATCTCTCTAAAGCTACTTCTTTCCTTGTTTAATGAAGTCACAATCACTTAATCTCTCAAGCAGTTGATTATTTCTACTTAAATCAATTTTTCATATGGATTTAAGCAATGGTTTAAGCACACATTAAACAAGATGAACTTTAACTTAAGCAAAACTTATGAAAATTTCAGTTTTAATCTTCTTAACCCATTAGAAATTTAGTTGTTTATGATGGAGAGAAGAGAAAGCATAGATAAATGAGAGATAATGGAAATCAAATTCATATTAAGAAGAAATGAGTTTCTCAATCTCAAATTCTTAATGCAAATTAAAAAGAACAAGAAAATGGAGTAAAGTTCAAAAATAGAGATGTCAAGCTGTCGGTTGCAATGTCTTGCTCCCTTTGCATTTGATGGTGGCTGCAATGGAAGTGGATGGTGCTCTCTTGTTCTTTAGAGAAGAAGATTAAGCTCTCACTCAGAATTCCTCACGGAGAAGCTCAAGGTTGAAGACAATGGTGGAAATGGGGAGAAAGTTGACCAGAATTTCGGCAAATCTCTTGGTAGAAAGTTCCACACTTGAGATGAAGCTCTTTGGGCTATTTATAAGTATCAAAAGGAAGGTTATCAGCTTCTTTTTTATGATTATCTGACATCTTTGCATTTAATTTCATGCCCTGCCACGTTGAATCCTCGCATGATAGATTCGTTGGTTTTGGAATAATTTTCTCAAATTAACTACTAACTTGCACTTTGATATGATGCATGCAAGATTGAAGTTGATCTGATCTCTAATTTCAAGTTAATGCATTTTCTTCTGAATTTCTTAATTATTCTAAATAAAGAGTTACAATAACTTGTATTTCTATAAATTATCAAGGAATGATGGCTTACGTGAAAGGGACAATTTACGAGGGTGGTTCTACATGCAACTAAAGAGAGAAAAGGATAGAAAATTTTATTTATTTATTTTTATTATATTGATCTTTTTTAACGGTTTAAACCTTTGATAAAACACATATTATTTTTAAAGTTTTTCTTAAAAAAAGTTGCAATGGTAAGTTTTGATTAAAAAAAAAAAGATAGTATAGAAGTAATATATTTTTTTAAAAGATTTGATCTCCATTGATAAAATATAATATATATTTGACAACTTCAATAAATATAGATATGTTTTAAAGATTTTTTAAATACCTGTAATGAAAGATCATATATTTTTAAAAAAATTTAATAACCTTGCCAGAGCCAAATAACTATGAAATGATTCCGTGAAAGAGAACCCCACTAAGAGGTTCTTTTAAGGTAGGGGATTAAACCTCCGACCTCTTAGATCAAAGTGTATGCTAATACCACTGAGTTAAGATCACTTTAACGACCTACTGAGAGATTAGTCATAAGTCTTATATGCAAAGTCCAATAGCCTAGGAAATGGGCCACTAAGGAGCCAGTCATAAGTCCTTCGGCCAAAAGCCAAATACTTGAGAGAAACTAACCTACTGAGGGATTAGTCATAAGTCTTATGACCAAAAGTTAGAGGCAGTACGATTGATCTACTGGAGAGTCGATCATAAGTCCTATGACCAAAAACCTAAAGACTGACTCACTAATAAGTTTTCCTTAAGTTCTATGATCAAAAGTCATTTTAGATCTTGAGTGTGGTCATACGAGAAATAATGGTGGCTATGCCTTGGGCATGCAAGAAATAAAGGTGGCATAGCCAATGCCTCAATCATATTCATTTATGCCCAAGGCCAAATTTGGTCATGGGCATGCCAAATGCACGACTATGTTTGTCCATTCACTAGAAGAATTTCAGGCCAACCGACATTAAAGATAGTGTTATTAAAGCTTTTTAATGTCGGTTGTCTTTAATGTCAGTTTCAAACCGACATTAAAGGGTTTTAATAACATTGTCTTTAATGTCGGTTGCAACCGATATGAAAGCCCTTTAATATCAGTTGACATAAAAGCCCTTTAATGTCGGCTGCACTTGACATTAAATCCCTTTAATGAAATTTGCAACCGACATTAAAGCCCTTTAATGTCGGTTGCAACTGAAGCCTAAGAATCAAATGAAGCCCTTTAAACCAACATTTAAGCCCAGAATCTGTCTGTTTTATTAATTATTGTCCCTTTTTTTAAAAAAATTCTATTGCCAAATCCATTTTTTCGATCAAAAGGTATAACATGACACATCATTATCGAACGTTGTAACTATGACATATTATTAATGTATGGATTGTAAATCTATTACATTTAATCCGCAAATTCTACTATAAAATTATAATTTAAAAGGCCGTACAATAATTCAGGCTTTGAAAACAAAAATTACAAGTAATACAAACATTATGAGTTTACTGTCCCTCTCCACTTGGTAAGTATAGATCCCTCATAATTCTTCTTGAATAGACCTCCCAGCTTCAACATTATCTGGTTATAGGCATCTTTGTCTAACCACTGTTGTTCAAAAGATCATAAACAATAAAGATTTAAGACAAATGATTGAAAGTGAAAATGTGATCAGAATTTATATTCAACTAACTTTGTTTATTGGGAATGTGTATAAATGATACATTAAAGGCAAAATTCTTATAGTGAATGTGTTGGATATAGAGTTCCCCAAGAAAAAACATAAAGAGGTTGCAATGTCAAATCTTTACTCCTTTGTTGCACCTGCAAAACAAGAAAACTCAATAGTTGAATAAATGAGAGAATCTTCTTTTCCAAGATCTTGAAGAAGAGAAGCTTGGTTACCTAATATGAGATACGAAGTCGATGAAAAATTTTCGGCAACATAGCGATGCTACCACAACAAAACCAAAAATTTACTTTGAACTTGTTCAAACAAACACACTCCCAAAAATATTGTACAACCACTTGTTCTCAACAGAACTATCAAAATTCCCAAAAAATGAATATTCAAGAACACATGCATCAATAAGAAAATTTAGCTCACAATGTACTTCAAATCTCAAAAGTTGTCACAAAAACTACCATAGTGCATGAATAACCCACAAACTACCATAGTGCAACCCACAAACTCAAGCATCTTGAATCATAAACGGGTGTTACATTCTAATCCAATATGATCCGAAGAGAAATAAGCACACTATAACTTCTCAAACAGGAATTTCTATATCATTAGAGTCACTTGAAAACACTTAGAAACTGTTCTTAAAACTGCAAGCATTCAAAAATGTACTTACCACGAACAATTTTTATGTGAATCCCTTGCTGTTGCAATAAATCCATCTCCTCCCTACCCATTCCGAATACCTAAAAAATACACAAACAACATCATTAAAAATATAGGGTAGAACGAACCTAACGGCACGTGCAGCGGAGACATGCAAATGACGACAATGCCTTCCATGTCTCTTCCAAAGGGGTATTTGAGTTATGGCTTTTATTTTCTTTCTTTATTTCCCTTTTCACATGGGGAAGATGGGCTCACATTGGATGTTTGTACTTCAATTAGGTTAGGTCCAATAAATGATATTGTGACAGTGTGAGACATACTCGACCTATTTTTACAAACTGTTGGAGCAGCCAGCAGCAACAGCAACATCAACAACCACATCAGCAACCAGACAGCACTGCTACACCAGCTTGATTCAGTCAAATATCTCTCAATTGTACAAAATTTCTATCAATAATTGAAACCTGAAAACATAAGAGACTTGGAGGAAGAAGAAAAGAATATTAGCATAAGAAGAATTGTGTTATTTGTGACAACAGTTAGTATCAAATGAGAGTAAGAATATGAACAGAAGCCAAATCGGAGGTCGGAGGTTACTTTTGAAAAGAGTTATACTTTACAATATGGAAATGAATATGAATGAGAGGCTTTATATTTAACACTGCTTCTGAGCACTTGAATCAAATAAGAATAATCACAAGAATGTGGCAACTGGAGCAAACTATCTGTGAAGAAATGAAATCCCTACGGCCGCTCGAGTAAATATCAGCCTCAGCAATCAGAAAACAAAAGGAGGAAAAAGAAAAAAGAACTTTATATTTACGTCACCAACACGTCATGTCATTTCTTATACCTCCAGATTCATGGACTCAGTTCCTATCAATGAAAAGAAAAGCTAAAAAACAAAAACTCAGCAAAGTTCTAAATTCCATCAATCTAAATAAATATCACAATAAATCACAAAATCTACCGAAAGAAGTGATTTCAAAAGCCAACAAACACAAGTAGTTAGCATAAGAAAGGAGAACTCTTAACAACCATCTAACAAATAAGAAATGAGAACTCTAAAGATTAATTTCGAGATATATTTCAGGACTCGTGTCCTTAGAGTTAGACTCTTTCTATAAATACTTGAAGAAAAGCTTACAATGAATAAAATACCTAACAAATGGAAACATATCACAAATCCAACATGTAGTTCTATGGAGTAATAACAAAATCTAAACATCCAACAATAAATCAATAGACGAGATCCAAATATTAATTAAAGACTAAATGCCCTAACTAAACTAGATGTAATCTCCACTAGGCACAATAGCGTTTCATATAGTTCTAAACATTTGCATTATGCTGAAGGATTCTATCTAGACATTTGCATTGAATCTTCCCGCTAGCTCTCTAGCATAATCAATCTTACCTGCTTTACATAGTGAAAAGACCATAGTCGTATAGCTAACCACGTTAGGTAGGCAGTCCTTAACATTTCGACAAATAGCTTGTGTGCAGTATCAACACGATCATTCTTGCACTGGTTTGAAATCTGTTTTCACTCAGTAATGCATCCAAAAGATGATTGTATATCTTCATCGTCGGCTTGCACCCATTTTTCTTTTTTCTTTTTTTTTTTTTTATGCAACAGATGAGATCCACCCACGAACGATGGTAGCACGACCCAAACAGAGATCCACAACAGACATGGGTTGGCGACAGCTGGCCAAGAACGGACTTGGTGGTGCGCACGACAGAGACACGCGAACGACAGATGAGACGTGGGCAACTGGGTGCGGCGCCGCACAGTAGATCCGGGTGACTAATGAGACGCAGAGCAGATTTGGGCCAAGAACGGACCTCGTAGCATGCAGCAGATCCGAGCAACTAATGAAACGCAGGTGACTAATGAGACGCGGAGCAGATCTGGGCCAAGAACGAACCTGGTGGCACGCAGTAGATCGGGGCGATTGATGAGACGCGGGCGATTGGGTGCAGCGGCGCGGGTTGCACGACGACTAGACCTGCATAGAGGCCAAATCTACACCACGACAACCTCTTCACCCACGATCGACGGATGTATGACTAGGGTTTGGAAGAGAGAAGTGAGAAAGAAGAGGGTCTGAAAAGAGAAGTGTGAGAATGAGAGGAAAAAGAAAATAGGGGGAGAATGAAGAGGGAAATGAAAAAACAAATGGGGGAAAAATAGAAAGTGAGATAAATTAAGCGGGTCTTTAATGTCAGTTTAAAACTGACATTAAAGGTATCCCTACAATGTCGGTTTAAAAGTGACATTAAAAATCCACTTTTTTAAAAAAAACAAAACCGACATTATACATCTGATTTCACTTTTTCCAGTCGACATTAAAGCCCAAAATTCTTGTAGTAATTAAACTTGTGTCTAAATGAGGTAGTGTAGTGTCTATTTCTCATGGGCCTAATCGTATCTATACTTTAATAAAGAGGTATTTAATGATTCATTAAACACCTACACAATAGTTGAAGGTAAGTGAACTCAAAGGAAACAAGTATGAATTTTGAGGAATCATTTGACAATAATCATTACCAGTGACCACCCTAATAATGACACGATTTTGTAACTATTCAAGATGCTCTAGAGACTCATAATTAATGAATTATCTCATCATTACAAAATAAGTCTTATATTTTTTTAAGGGGATAGCTTGTGAGAGGTACACTGGAAAATACTCTTTACTACTTTCATTACTTTGATTCCATTCGACTCCTTATTGACTTGAGCGTGAAAATTGAAATGACTAGATGTTGCACTGTCGTTCATTTTCCTTCCTTTCATAGGTAACTTATGTGATTTCAAGCCATCTTTTATATCAACAAAATACAAAAAGGAAAAAGAAAAGAGATTATGCTAAATCAATACAGAAAAGACAATAATAATTAAAACTACATTAGAACGTTTATAATTAATTAGGTGAAAATATTCTCTCCATGACCAAAAACATGGTCACATGCCTTGAGCCCATAGAATCTGATCTGAAGATAAACAAAAACAAAAGGACAAGGCAAGGAATATAAGATCAAGAATTATGATTAATAAAATAATTTACTCAGTTGGATAAAAATATCAAATTTTTTTCATGGTTTTGAAATTTATTTCCACTCAGTGTGTCACTTTGTTAAAGAAACATATTAATATTACTAGTTAAAAATTCAAAAACAAAACAAATTTTTAAAATTATTTTTTCCTATTTTTAAGATTTGGATTTTTTTTTTTTAAATATGAATTGGGAGTTAATTAACAAAGTTTATAATCAAGATTCGAAATATTGATGTCGATGAAAATATTAAGGTCTCGATTTTATGGAAATATCGATAAAAATTTTGGAAAAAATTACGAAAATGAATGGAAATTGTTATAATTAGTTAATAAAACTTTCATTATGACTTCATTATACTATAATTGATCATTTTTAATCATAATTTCTATAAAATAAGATGATATTTAGATGTTTGTTGTAAATGTCTATGTAAATATTGATGATAGTAGTGATTATTTAAAAAAGAAATAAAAAATAATTACAAAATAATATAAAGTTTAGGTATTAGAGGTAAAATGATATGAAAATTATGAAAGTTTTGGATGGTTAAAAAAAGAAACTCAAATCAATTCAAATTTAATTTGTGGTTTTTTCAAATTCAATTTCTTTAAAAATGAAGGTTTTGGATCGATAATAAAGCTAAATATTGAGAAAACTTAGAAATTAGAAAAAGTAACACATAAAAAGACTTAATCTATGGTCAAAAAGTATATTGTCGTTTGAAACTATAAAATTGTATGTAATTAGAACCATAAAATTAAAAAACTTAAACTGAGCTAACATAGTTAACTAAAAAATCGAAATTTTCTTGAAAGGTTAAAATTTCTCAAAATCTCAAAATTTCGTCCAAATAGGGAGAATCAAAATATTTTAGAAATTTCAAAATTTCATCGAACTTGGGGGAAAACGAAATTTCTCCGATCAAAATATTAAGGACATCCAAATTTGGGCCGAAATTTTGAGACTTTGATGAAAATTTTAAACGATGATTATAATTTAATTTAATTTTTGAAAATTAAAAAGAATTTATCGGAACTTTATTGAGATGATTGGCGATGGAGAGCTTACATGAATCTGAAGTGCAATAGTGGAAGAATTCTATTCCAAGTTGTCATCTGAATGTAAAATAAAAAAGAGGCAGTTGTAAGCCTGTAAAAAAATAATAGTAAAATTAGGTCCATAGTTTGGATATATGAATTTTGTAGGAAATGACAAAATAACAAGTTCAGTCTAATTAAAATAGTCCGATCATCAAAATGCTCTCACAGTTAAAAATACGTGATTGTATCTGATTGTCGTCTGATTTTCATTTTATTACCATCTGATTGTCAATGCTATCAATTACTATCTGATTATTGTTTGATTGTTGTGTGATTGCTATTTCATATTGATTGTTATCTGATTTTTATCTCATACTAATTGTTAATGATATTGATTTACTATTTGATTGTTGTTAAATTAAAATTTGATATTGATTGTCATCCAATTGCCAATTATACCAATTGCTATCTAATTCTTGTCTGTTTACAATCTGATACTCATTGTCAATGATATTTATTACTATTTGATTATTGATTAATTACTATTTGATATCGATTTCTATTTGATTGTTGTTTGATTACTATTTGGTGATGATTATTAATGATACCAATTGCTATCTAATTGCTGTCTTATTATTATTTGATATTGATTGTTATTTTATACTTATTAGGAATATTATGAACCATCTTTTATACATGTTATTTTTCTTGTTAACAATGATGTAGACACTTTATCGATACACTACAATAATATAATATAGCAAATTTTGAATGGTGCATTTCAAGCATTTCCTAAAATTTAAATTTGAAAAATCCCCACTACATTATCCTAAAATGTAAATCACTTTTTTTCTGATTGTCAATGATATTAATTGTTATGTGATTACGGTCTGGTTACAAGATATTATTGATTGCTAATCATACTTGTTTGATACGAAGTACTTTGTGATTATTATCTGCTTATCATGCAATTGTTATTTGATATTAAGTACTTTGAGATTGTCATCTGATTACTATTCGATACGATTTGATTCTTGACGGATCATTGAATTGATATGTGATATACTAAAAAAACTGTTTAAACAATGCATTAATATACTAAAATAATACATTGTTGTAGTTATATCAAAACAAATGACAACTATATCCGTGATATACACAATGTAATTGTTCAAACAGGAGCAAATTTACAGGTTCTTTTATTAATATAACATAATATGTCAACATAAAAAATAGAACAAAATCTACGTCTTCCCCTGTATTTTTCTTCATAAAAAAGAGTAGATAGTAGAAGAATTAGGGAACACAAAAATTGCAGAGCTACCATTTTAGTCTTTGAGCCTTTTTTTTGAAGGAAAAAATCAAAGTGAACAATAAATTAAAGGAAGATAAATTTCTGAGCTGCAGAACAAATGTGTGAAATTTTTACCACAACTAAAGAAAGAAGATCCTATGAAACAACAATTACCAAATGGCCTAATTTCTCATATGAATAAATAGGAATTTAGAATTTAGAATTCAAACTTACTGAATTAGAATCTACACAGAAAATACCATTTTAAAATTGATACCTACTGCAATTTCCCTATAAAAAATGGGAGATTGGACTGTTTGACTTTTTCTCAAATAACTCCACCCCCATATGGTCCTCAATCTACCTTTCTCCTAATTTTTTTTCTTCTTTATTTATTTATTACATGTACTTTTGTTTATAACTACCAAAAATTATATATATTTTTCATATAAGTTAGAGTCTAGCCAACTTTGGTCGGTTTGGATTAACATAAAAAATAAATATTTTTCAAAAGTTTATTTTCATTTAAACACTTTCGATAACAATTCTTTAAAATAAACACGTTAATAGCTTTTCAAATCCATTTTGAATAGTTGCCAAACTTTTATTTTTCTTTCAAAATCACTTCTTTTTCAAATTAAACACTAAAGGTATTTCAAACACATACTTAGACACACACTTTAAATAAGAAAATTTTTGAAAAAATCCTATAATATTTAGCTGTCAAGAAAATCGTTGTGTTAGACGATCGTCCCATCAAAGAGTTTGTACTAGATAAATATTAAGATTGTCTTAAAAAAATGTATATTAATTAGTGATGATTTGACATTATGGGACTCGATTTAAGAATGATGAACCCAAAAAGACATCATATTGAGGAGACGTTGTTAATTGATTTTGACACGAAATCTCATGTTTATTTAATATGAGATTAGAGCTCATGAAACCTAAATGGATATTTGTTTAAAAAAAAAAGGCAGTGATCTGATCCAATAATGGTAAAATTAAAGAAGTACCATCTCAAAAGGGCATATTAAGAATGAAAAACTTTACGATCTTTATAAGATATATAAATTATTCCTCTTATTACTAATTGATTTTAAGATATAAAACTTCTATATCATCTAATAAGTTTGAACTCATTTTAAATAAGGTTAAGTTTTCCTATGTATGGTTTTTATTTATTTATTTGAATCATTTAGGATGGCTATAAACAAAAGCTGAAACCAAATAAAATAGAGAGATGATGCTGACCTTTAGTCTTTAGTTAAGCTTTCCTTATCATTCCCAAAATGTTAAAGTTATTCCAAAACCCTAGACTAAAAGCAATCAAATCTAGGTAATACTCAAAATTATTTTGTTCTAGAACTTTCTTCACATATATTTCTTTATTTTATCGAATTAATACACTTTTGTCTTTCTTCTATTCTCTTCTTCTTTGGCACATTATGTCAAATCATCACTTATTAATTCATTCAATTTGTTGCATTAACATTTTAGGTTTCATCGAGTTTTTTTTATTTTATTTTTAAAAATTTTACTTCTAACTACTAGTTGTACCTATTGAATTCTTTATTTTTTATATATATATTTTTCAAGCTAGGTTTTTGAGAATTAAAA
Organism: Benincasa hispida; assembly: GCF_009727055.1. NCBI lineage: Eukaryota > Viridiplantae > Streptophyta > Magnoliopsida > Cucurbitales > Cucurbitaceae > Benincasa > Benincasa hispida. The sequence goes on from NC_052357.1 coordinate 38,093,235, forward strand.
AAAGTAGTTTTTAAAATCTTATCATTTTTAGAATTTGACTAAGAGTTCAATGTTCGTTTAGAAAAGATGACAACCATAACTTAGAAATGGAGACAAAACACGCATAACCTTTTTTAGAAAAAATTAAAACTAGAAACTAAATGCATAATTAAATGGTTGTGATCTAATGTGACCTTAGTCATTAGTGTTGGATCTGGTAACCCTCCGACAGTCAAGATTTGAAAACAACAAGTAGTCACGAACCACGAACGGTAATATTAAGAAGAATGGAACCTGTAAAATCGAAATTCATTACAAACTTAGTCTCAGTGCTCGCTTTCTTTAAGACGTTTCACGGTTCTACCCAAGTGTGCTAGCAATTCTACGAAATTGTCACGTCGTTTCCTTGATAAAACACAGCCCAGAATATAAAAATTATCTCGATCGGAGCTACATAGTACCAGACCGAAAAACTCACACCCTTCAATGCTCGAAAAACAGAAAACGTAAGTGAAGGAAATAGAATAAATCGAATGTGTTGTATTGAAATTTCTGAAGGCATGCACCTTTTATAGGCCTCGAAGGCCAACTGCAGTGTGAAATTGTAGGGGAGAAAGTCACACCCAGCCATAGAACATATGTACGTGTAAGGCGTGGGTGGGAAGACTGGAATGGGCACTGTGGGCAGAAGACTGACCGGCTCGCGACACGTGTTTGAGGATTGAATGAAGACATTAAAAATAATAAAATAAGGAAAAATATTTTTAATAAAAAATAATCTCACACACACGTGTGTGCCTCACCTTGCCTGATTGGATAGACGACAGCGATGGCATGCGCGTGTGGGATGTCCACCATACCCAAGTTAGCCTATCTTCTCACTCCCTCTAAAATATGGGTACCCCTTAAGGCCCAAACCCACAACTTAAGGTAAGAGTATATGAAGGAGACTCCTCTTTCAAACCTAAGTAATGTGGAATTCTCGACAAGTTTTTCTTCTTCTTCTTTTTTCTTTTATTTTTAAAAACTCAAAGTTTCACCAATAATCCCCCACTTGAAAATTTAAAAACATAAGAAAAGCATTTTTCATCGAGCAATATCAGTCTATACAATACCGTGCATAAGTAAAGGTGTCTTATGACTTAAACCTTTACATAATGTAGATGACTCAGACTAAACTAGAGTAACTCATGGTTTTGAACTCTATCTCTAACAACATCTCACACACAGCATCATTAGGGTGTAGTTCGAAAGCTCGTACTTTAAAGTCTAGCAAGTGTATCCCAGTTTAGTGAACGCTCTAGAGAGTTTGCCAAGAACTCCATAAGAAGTGGCCTTCACTTCCCATCCACATAGGTGAGTCTATCATGAGTACTCCTGTAGCTAGGTACCCCACTTGAGATCACGTATATATCTCATTAAAAACTAAGTTCTACCTTTCTTATGCTTCAGGATGTCATGCTCAAACTCTAGGTCATAGAAAAAGGGCTCTGTATAGATTTTAGCATGATTCACTTTATGTCACTTGTGATTAGTTATTACCCATTGAACCTTTTTATTGGGATCTTCAGTCTATAGGTTGGGTTTTTCTCAGAGTGATTCAACTCTCTTTAGGCATGAGTCAAGATTTTGAAAACTTTTTCTTTGGTCAATCCTTTCGTCAAAGGATCTGCCAAGTTTTCTTCAGTTCTTATGTAATCTACTCTAACTGTACCAATAGTGAGGAACTCTCTAATTGTACTGTGCTTACGACATATATTTCGTCTCTTTCCGTTATAATAATGGTTCTAAAATTTTGTGATTGTTGCAGTACTATCGCAATGGATCAATATGGCTGGTATTGGCTTTTCCCATGGGGAAATCTTTGATAGCAGACTTTTAAGCCAGCCTGCTTCTGCTAGTGTTATCATTTATGAATCCATCGTAGATTAGGCTAAAATAGTCTGTTTCTTGGATTTCCAAGAGATAGCTCTGCATGCTATATTAAAAATATAGCCACTTGTAGCCTTCGAATCATCCAAGAAGGAACTTCAATCAGCATCGATGAACCCTTCTAGGACAACGAAAAACTTTTGATAATATAATCCTAGGTTCTCGATTTTCTTCAAGTACTTCATAACCCTTTCTATAGCATTCCAATGCTCTTTACTAGGTCTGCTTGTAAACCTACAAAGTAATCCTACAGCATAAGCTATATTAGGCCTAGTGCAGTCAGTAGCGTATCTAAGACTGCCTATAATGCTCGTATACTCAGATTGATTAACGCTATCACTAGTGTCCTTGAACAACTTAACATTAGGGTCAGAAGGAGTACATTCTGGTTTACATTCAAAGTAATTATATTTCATTAGAATCTTTTCTACATAGTGAGATTGATCCAAAGAAATTCCCTTTTCAAATCTAGTCACTTTTATGCCTAAGATTGCACTCGCTACTCCTAAGTCTTCCATTTTGAAGTTTTCACTCAATATAGATTTCACATCACTTATGACGTGCAAGTTGGACCCAAAGATCAACAAATCATCTACATACAGATATAGGATAGTGCAAAGATTATTTTCAACCTTGTAGTAAATGCACTTGTCACTTTCATTAACCTTGAACCCTTTAGATAGGATTAGGTTAGCAAACTTTTCATGTCATTGCTTAGGAGCTCGTTTCAAGCCATAAAAAGATTTATCTAACTTACAATCTTTATTTTCTTGACCATGGACTATAAAGCCCTTAGGTTGTTCCATGTAAATCTCTTCTTCAAGTTCACCGTTTAAGAAGGCGGTCTTTACATCCATCTGATGTATTATAAGGTTATAAAGGGCAGCGAGATAAAACAAAACATGGATTGAGGTAATTCTAGTGACAGGGGAGAAGGTGTCAAAGAATTTTATGTTTTCTCTTTATCTAAAGCCCTTTGCTACTAACCTAGTTTTAAACTTGTCAACTGTTCCATCAGGTTTAAGATTCTTCCTTAGGATCCATTTGCACCCTATTGCCTTGCAACTTAGGGCCTACTAAGTGCCAAGTCCTATTTGACTCAAGAGATTTCATCTCATCATTTATAACTTCTTACCATAAGTTGGCATCTATAGAGGACATGATAACTTTTAGGTCTTTCAAATCTTCTTCTACATTATAGATCTGGAAGTCATCCCCAAAATCCTTGACGGTTCTAATTCTTTTGCTTCTTTTAGGTTTTGGGTCAGCTGCCTCTATAGAAGTAGGATTTCTAACTAGGGTTAGACTACTGAATCCCAAGTCCCCTTTCTCGATTTAAAAGGCAATCTATCCTCAAAGAAGTCAGCACCATTTGACTCAATGATCACTGGTTTGTTAGGACATAGAACCTATAAGCTTTACTATTTATGCCATAACCTATAAAGACACACTCATAGGCTCTACTAGCAAGCTTTCTTATTTTAGATCTAGAATTCTTATACAAGCTAGACATCCTCAGGTTCTAAAGTATGACAAGTTTGGTTTCTTATTCTTAAGGACTTTGTAAGGTGAAGTTGGGTTTTTATACTTTTGTATTCTATTTAGGACATAACACACGGTAAGAATGATTTCACCCCCCCAATAAGACGCGGCTCCTCAAAAAGTAAAATAGCAATTACTAGGTTAGCTAAAGTTCTACTTTTCCTTTCGATTTTTTTGTTCATTTCAAGAGAGTAAGGCGCAGTCTTTTCGTGTATTATTCCATGTGAGATAAATAACTCATTAAAGTTTTCTGAGTCATACTCATTTCCTTATCACTACAAAGTCTTTTAACCTTTCTGTTAAACTGATGTTCTACTTCAATTAGAAACAATTTGAAAGCATCAAAGACATCACTTTTGTTTTTCAGCAAATATACAAAAGTGAAATCAGAGCAATCATCAATAAAAGTAATAAAATATTTCTTATTGTTCCTAGTCAAGATGCCATCAAATTCACATAAGTCATAATGAATTAAATCTAGAGGCTCCGATACCCTAAGTATTGATTTATGCAGAGTTTTAGTTATTTTAGCCTGACTAAATACTCACATTTATCAAAATTATTCATGGATAACTTAGGTATCATTTCTAGCCTAATCATGTTACTAATTAATTTCTTATTAACATGACAAAATCTAGTGTGCCAAACATTCAAAGAATATAACATATACACAGAAGATCTCATTTCATTTATGTCTAAATTTAATCTGAATATTCTCTCAGTTGCATAACCTCTTCCCTACGAATACCTTATTCTTAGTAAGGGTATACAAATTTGCCCTTATGGTTTCAGTAAATCCAGCCTTATTGAGAAGATAGCCTGAGACCAAGTTCTTTCTTATCTCCAGCGTGTGTAGGACATCCTTCAATGTTAGGGTCTTCCCGGAGGTAAACTTCAGCTCCACCACACCGATTCTAGTAACTTTCATTGAGTGTGTTGGGATTGGTGTCCTAAATCTCTTGTATTCTCATAGTTTGTAAATATTGTATAAACAAATTGTTATTAATAAAATAATTGTTATTTTATGAGCATACACTCAATCTAATAAACGAAGATTCTAGGTTATTTTATGTAATTTAAACAAGTATATAAAGACGTACAGGTGGATCTTGTTTAAATAATAAGCTAAATGGTCGTAGATAGATTAGGTTGGGTACCTTATTCTGGTGACACTACGGACACGACCCGCTTTGTAGATTTTACAAGTGTTGTAAATTGTTACAAATGATATGATTATGATCATACATATGGAGGCATATGAGCGAGGGTGTCCCATACAAAGAGTCTGTATAAGACCAAACCACGAAATGGTTAGTCTCATTATATAACACCGTTAATAATAGAGACTTACATTTCATAAGGATAATCATAGGTGACATGACCTGAATCCTGAGTGAATTGTGAATTCCTACTCATAAAGGCGATCCTTTGATTTGTACGGGTGAGAGTGGCCAGATTACCAACTCAATAAGCCTACTATTTTTGGGATTCGTCTGATTGGGGAGTTGGGAACACATCTACACAAGAAAAAATTCACTCCTTCCCTAATGTCGGGGTAAGTAGATAAAATGCTCCCTAAATGGCTGATTCCGGGGCTTGAGCAATGTGGCCACACTCTCTCTTCGCCCGAAAGGGATTTGGTCATAATTAGACTATGACTTATTGTTCATTAGAGAAATCAGTGGTACTTAAGAAGTTAGATATAAATACAGGGGCAAAACGATATTTTTGGCCCAACTGTACTTACGAGCAATTTGTGAAGGGTCATTGCATTGTTGATTGGTTACATCCAATGGACACAGAAATATATTTGTAGTGTGAAGAGTACAGTTGTTGGTCTTTAGTGGAGTGACCGATAGTTAATTGAAGTTAGGTAATTTAATTAAAGAGTTTAATTAATTTTCCAAGTACCTTTGCAGCTTCAATCTAAAGGTTCAAAGATCCTCTCTGTAGCTCAACATGGATTTAATTGAGAATTAATTTTGGATTAATTTGAAATTTTTAATTTAATTGAAGGAATTAATTATATATGATATAATTAATTAAATTAATTATATATGTGATATAATTAATATAATGTATTTGCTACATTATAGTATAAAGTATTTTAAGATGAATTTGAATATGATTCAAATACTAATTATATGAATGAGATTCATATAATTAAATTTAATATAAATATGATTTATATTAAATACCATAAATATATGATTCGAATATTAATTATATAGATGAGATTCATATAATTGATTTTAGTATAAATATTATTTTTATTAAATACCATGCATTGTTGAGAGATAATAAAACTATAGGAATACAATATAAAACTATAGGCTATATGTTGTATTTGATATAACATATAGTGTATGTATATATATATATATATAACTCTAATTAAATTAATTTCATACTTAATTTAATTAAAGGAACTCTCTCCCCCTGATTTCTCTCAAGTTGCGTGTAGTGGGAATTGGTTGTGATAAAATAGTTCACTAATTATCTTCCTCCTTGGTTCTCTGGGAGAACAGCTTTCTCTGTAGAAAAATGTTCCTCTCCTCCTCTCAATCTCTCCTCTTCCTTATTCCAAACATTGGGTAAAGCCCACAACTCCTGTCAATTCTCAAACCTGGAGAATACAAAAGGTTCCAGTTGTGGCAGTGTCAAGATCGGAGAAGAGACTGTGATCTAGATCGAGAGGAACGTGAAAAAGTATTCTTCAAAGGTAATGTATATTTCTTCCTTTTTTTCCCTTCAAATGCATACTGTAATGTTTAGCTATAATGCATAATCTCTCTGTCTTTTATTATGTAGTTCTAAAATCTTGTGAAAACGAAAAATGAGATTAATCCCCACTTCTGCATAGAAACCTTCGATGGTTTGCCTTCAGAGTGGTGATCCCCCAACAAAACATTCTTATCCTTAGTTTCAGTATAATTTTTAAAGAGACTAAGGTCATGATAGACATAATACGTAGTGCCAATGTCTATCCACCACTTCTCAGAACCACCGATCACATTTACTTCTGTGATCATGGCAACTAACAATTCTTTAGTCAAGTTCGCCTGACCAGCAAAACAATGCCTATTCCTACCGTTCCTAGCCACATGTCCAGGTTTATTATAGTTAAAGTAAAGAAACTGTACAGTTTCTCCTGAAGGGGGTTTTTGCTTCTTCTGATTGCTTTGGTTGCTAGAACCACGGTTGTGACCTTTCCTCTTGGTTCCTTTGGACTTTTGGTCAGGTTTTATCACGGCAGAGGCGGATCTCCCAGGAATGATGTTCTGACCTTTCCTCTTAGCTCCTCCTCAATTATTAGCCTGGTGATAAGGCTCTCCAAAGAAAACTCTTTGGTCTTATGCCTCAAGGTGTTCTTGAAATCCTTCCACAAGCGGGCAATTTATCAATAATAACGGCATCTTGGAATTGTTCATCTAGGGGTATATCTTTAGTTATTATTTCATGGGCTATCTTCTGCAGTTCATGGGACTGGACCTCCACATATTTTCCATCCATCATCTGGAACATAAGGTAATGATTGACAACATACTTTTTGGATCTGACCTACTCGATATCGTACTTCTTCTGCAAGACTTCCCAAACTTCTTTAGTCGTCTTCATTGTGCTATAGTAATCGTACAGATCGTCAGTTAAACTATTTAATATAAAATTTTTACACAGAAAATCTTTCTCTTTCCAATCAGTAGCTTCTTTTATTTTTTGTTCAGTCGGATCTTCTTTCAGGACAGTTGGCTTCTTCGTGGTACAAATGTCGGCCACCTTATTGACTGTAAAAAAAAATAGCATCTTTTACTTTCACTATTTAAATTTTTCTCCTTCAAACTGGAACAGACGGCTGAGATCGGAGGTCATTATATCGTTCTAACTTGGAAGGGCCGTTACAGAATTGACAAATAAGAACGTCTTAAAATTGTTAGATTTGATAACCCTCTAATGGTCAATATTTGACGAACAATCACGAACCACGAATGACAATCGTCAGAAGAATGGAACCTATAAAATAGAAACCTGTTACAGGCTGAGTCGATGATCTCGCTCTCTTTAAGACATTTTGCAGCTCTGCCCAAGTGTGCTAGCAGTTCTATGGAATTGTCATGTCGTTCCTAGGATAAAACAACCCAAAATATAAAAATTGTCTCAATCGGTGCTGCACAGTACCTGACCGGAAAACTCACACCCTTCAATGCTCGATAAATAGAAAATGTAAGTGAGGAGAACAGAAAAAGTTGAGAGAGAACTATGAAAATGTGTTGTGTTGAAATTTTTGAAGGCTTGCGCTTTTTATAAACCTCGAAGGTCAACTGCAGTGTGAAATTGTGGAGAGAAATTCGCGTCCAGCCATAGAATGTGCGTGCACGTAAGGAATGTGAGATTCCCAAAATCAATTTTCACTAACTGGCTCGTGACATGTGTTGGAGGAGTTGAATGAATACATTAATAATAAGAAGAAAATAAGAAAATAAGAAAAAAATATTTTTAATAAAAAAAAATCTCACACACGCCTAGACGCCAACAACGCACTGGATGTCTACCATACCTACATTAACCTATCTTCTCACTCTCTCTAAAATGTGGTAGGAGTATATGAAGGAGACTCCTCTTTCAAACCTAAGGAATGTGGGATTCTCAATAAGTTTTTTTTTCTTTTTTCTTTAAAAAAAAAACTCAAATTTTCATCAACAATTAGCTTGTTGGATAAAAGTAAGGTTGCATTGCATTGTCCATTCCCTAGCAAGATCCATCTTTATACAATATTTGATGTGGGTTATTTATGTCACATAGTCAATAACCTCTCACTCAAATAATTAAATACACTGTTTTTTGTGGGATACTTCTCAAAACTTATCCATATGTTTGTTTCTAATTCTAAGAAGAGTTCTCTTTTTATACCACTTGGTAAAATGTAATGAAATTCTCTACCTTTCTACAACGATATGATGTTATATTGTTGAAGTAGACAATATTCATATATGATTGTGAAAATGTAGAGATTAAATTTGAAGGCCTAACATGCATCAATTAATGACAAGTACTTAATAGAATAAGCAAATAAAAAATTAAGTTAAAAAATTAAATAAAAGGATCATGAAAGTTAAGGAATTAAAATTAAAATTTAATATAATAAAGTTAAATATGGGAAATTATATAGATCTAAATTTGAATGGATTATTTGATTCATAATTTATATAAATACAACGATCTATTTCGCATTCCCAACAAATAGTTTGACAATTGGGATCACACATGAGAATAGATTAGATAGGTGATGAGAAATGTATTGATATGTTTGGTAAATTTGGTCATGCAAATATGTTACTCTTTAAAGGTATACTAGACATTATTATCTACTAAACAAAGTCATGTTGTTTGAAAAGGCTAAATATTTGGACTACTACAACTACACAATGACTAAACCTTGGATCGAGATGTTGAATAGTCATGTCGAGCACATGGTTATAAGTTTCTTAGAGAATGAAGGGATATTAATACTTTGTGATAAATATTATTGGGCACATTTGTTTATCAAGCTTTAATACCATAAATAGTTTTGAAATTCTAGTCATATAAAATTTTTAAGGTCATGTACAATTCTTGTAAACTTGATAAGTGCAAGAGGTTTCATGAAAAGAATTTGAGGTAGAATATGTGACTTGATATTTGAGCCAACTCCATAGGACATTTATAATTCTTGAACTTAATTAAAAAAATTATTATGAAGTAAAATTGAAAAAGTTATTATTGTTGTTTTAAAATTTAGGATTGTTTTTAAATATAGAAAAATAAACCAAAATATTTATAAGGTATAGCAAAATTTTAAAACTATCAATGATAGACGTTGATAGACAGTGACTATCATTGATAGTTCTAAAATTTTGCTATATTTTGTAAATATTTTCAACAGTTTTACCATTTGAAATAATTTTTTCTCAAATTTATATGTTTGTTTCTTAAATACTATCATAACTAGTTGAAGTCATGTTTGTATTTTCAACGGTATATATATAATACTATCTTAACTAGTTGAAGATAGGATAATTGAGTGGCTTAATTAATTAATAATAAATAAATATATATATATATATATATATATAATATATATATTATATTATATATATGGAAATTATACTTGTTTTTTTTCTAATTTTTTAATCATAGTTTTTACATATTCAAAGAAACACTTGAATTCCTAATCAAATTTTAGAAATAAAAAACATTTTTTTGAAACACTACTTTTAATATATTTAATTTTTCAAATATAACTTGATTTTTTAAAATATAATAAAAAATAGGATAAATAAATTTATAAAATATAAAGAGGTGAAATTAGTGTTTATAAGTTTATTTTCTTTAAAAAAATTAAAAAATAAACCTTCCCTATTTATCTAACTCATTATTATAGTACACTCTTGCCCACTAATTTGTGAACTTTAACAATGTGGTCCTAAAATTTATCATAAATTTTCAATAAACAAAAATTAAAAAAAAAAAAAAAAAAAAAAAAAAAAAAAAATCTCCGCTTTTTATGAAAAAATTTTCTCTCTCCCCTAAATATCACTATATTCTTATATCACGGAAACTTAGTTTAGTTGGAGTGAGAAGTGTTTTATATTTCATTTAGTAACGATTTGATTTTTAGTTTTTGTTTTTAGAAATTAAGTCTATAAATACTATTTTTACCTTCAAATTCCTTCTTTTATTATCTTCTTTTTATCATATTTAAAAAACCAAGTCAAGTTTTGAAAACTAAAAAAAGTATCTTTTAAAATTTTATTTGTTCTGCTTTAGAATTTGGCTAAAAATTCAACTAATGTACTTAAAAAATATGCAAATCATAGTTAAAAAAAATGGAGAGTAAATAAACTTAATTTTTAAGAACAAAATTATAAAATAAAATGATTATCAAACGAGGTCTTAATATTTAGGTTTTTTTTGAATAATGCTCGATTTTCTCATAATGGACAATAATCACATGCATAAATTTCCATGGATTTTCCATTTATCTAATTCCATAGATTACTTGAATAGCTTAGACCAAATGGCACGTAATTAGAGTAAAGTTAAACTCTCTACAATCCATTTCCTCTCTTATAGATAATCAAACTTTCTAGAAAGTAGGATTTTCATTATTTAAATCAATTTAATTATTGAATAGACTTTTTTCATTATTAATATTCCCTAATGCCGTAAATTAAACGAAAAAAATTAAAAGAAAAATAAGAGCTGTCTATATAAAAATAGAGCATAGGAACCAAAATGTCAAACATATTGTTGCAAGGTAACATCATAAAGAGTACGTACCTATAGAAAAGTCATGGAAGTCCTTTTTCTTTGAATTTAGGGAAAAGTATTTTTTTTTTTCCAAAAATTTTGATTTAATTTCTATTTGGTCCTTAGATTTCAAAATGTTACACATTTAATTTAGGAGTTCAAAATGTTACACATTTAATTTAGAAGTTTTGAGTTTGGTTTCAATTTAATCCCTAGATTTTAAAATGTTACATTTTTACTATTAAGATTTGGGTTTTGTTTAAATTTTGTCATTGTGTTTCAAACTTTACATTTTTAATCTTAATTTTTTTTTATTAAATACTTATTTTTAATCTTTGACGTCAATGTCTTTTAATTAATTTAAAATAATTATGAAACTGAAATTTGAATTTGATTTTAAAAGTGAAGAAAAATAGTGAAAATTGATTAATTGTAATTCTTTTAAATTTATTAAGTTACATTAACAATAAATCGAGGTTAAAAGTGTAAATTTAGAAACCTAAGAACTAAATTGAAATAAAACTCAAATGTTAAATGTGTAACAAAACCTATGAACTAAATAGAAACTAAACTCAAAACTTATATAAGTCCTAGAGACATGTTTACATCAATTTATATTCTGTCCACGAACTTCTATGGTCAACAAAGTTATAAAAAAAAAATTTCTAATCTTTTAGTTTAAAATATATATTATAATAATACATAAATACATCAACTTTTAAACTTATAATTTAAGTTATATTATACGAAATACTCTTCAATTTTAGGTAGTCCTATAACATTCTTAAACTTTCAAAACTTTAACCTTAGCTTTTAAGTTTGAGATTTTCATATAGATATTAAAAAGTTTATCCATGATTGAGCACAATTTGTCACATCCAATCCACCAAACCTTATAAAACCTTTTTTTAAACAAGAGTATTTGTGACATCAACTCTTCACTCTCACATTAAAAAAAAAAAAAGAAAAAGAAAAAAGAAAAAAAGAAGAAGAAGAAGAAGAAGAAGAAGAAGAAGAAAAGAAAAAAGAGTATGAAACCATAAATAAAAAAATGAATTGCATAGCCAAAGGATTCCTCGAATAAGGAAGAAAAAATAGAATGAAACCATAAATTCCTCGAAAAAGAATTGCATAGCCAAAGGGATCTCTTCAGTAATTAACTAAGGAATTATTTTGGAAGGGTCAAAATAATTCAAAAAGAATATTAGTTGCTTTTGTTTGTTTGGTTAAACAATTTTTTTTTTTTTAATTTTTTTAAAATCACTTTTAATCTCTTTATACATTCAAAAATACCTATAAAATTTTAGCTTTAATAGAATATGTCACTCTCTCTTACTAATTATTTTAAATTTAAATCTCATCATTTTACTTTTCGTTCTTTCGCCGTCTTTTCCATCTTATATCAATAAAATTTTTAATGATTCAACATTTTTATAACAACAGTTTTTCTAATAAAATATTTTACAATTTAAATCAGGTATTTTTTTTAAATGAACATATATTAAAGTATATAAATTAAAGTTATATATTTTAATTCCAATTTTTTATCACAATGACTTTTTCTATACTTTTATCACATAATTTAAAAGAAATGTAAACTATAATTTGTAATTCAAAATATAAAAGCTACCCATAATTAACTTTTGAAATTCATATATTAAAATATCAACAATATGTTTAGTTTAACATAAAATCTAATTTAAACTTACAAATTGTTGTTAACTGCTTTTTATTTTTAAATTTAAAATATATCAAACATTAATCTACTTCATATAATAGTTAATTTTTCTATAACCACAATTTCCAAGAATCATTTTAAAAGCTACAGCTTAGAACACCCCAAACGAAGTCTAATGATACTTTATTGACTTCATAGAAATATTAAGCCCAATAGTATTTCCATGACTAGTTTTTCTCTCTCTTCTCGCATTACCCAAACTTGACGATTTAAATAAACATCAACCCCTAACAAACGTTTCTCAAAATTAAAATTTATGAGTTAGGCGAGATATGAACAAATATTCTTTGAGTCATACTATGTTATCAATGTATCATATTTTAGATATTCTTATTATTGTTAGCATATAATTATATGTCGATTCACATTTTATGTCAATATCAAACCATAAAAAGTGTTGACATATAGATAAAAATTTAATACTATAATTATACACCAGAGTTAAACTCTGAAAAATACAAGTGCTTAGGTTGAAAATTCTAATATGAAATTTAAGTAAATACATTTTGAACCAAAATAAAAAGGGATCAAATTTATTTGATCTTTTCAAACTCAGTTGACCTTAACCTTAATTTGATGGCAGAGTTCATATTTAAATTTTAGTGAAAGTTTTTAGATGAAAAATTGAACAAATGAGGTGCAAATCAAAATTAAAATAGAACAAGCATCACAGTACAAGGAATAAAATGATATTTCAACTTATTTATCTTTTTCTTCAAAAATTGTTACGATTTTTGTTGGCTGATAATTTTTTCTTGTATTATATTGGATATTTTGTCTCACTTGGCGTTGATATTCTTTCCTTATTCATGGTAAATTTGCTGAACTAATCTTTTCCTTATTTGTGTTGTTGTCGTTGGTGGTTTTTTTTGCCTTATGAGAATTGTATTTAATTGTGCCTCATTTGTGGTTTTAGGGTAAGCCGCAGTTTGTGTCTCAAGGGTTGATCGACTAAAAGATAAAGAGAATCTTGTGTGTTATGTGTGGCTACTTAATTAGTGTGATATTCATAAGTTGTGCATTTCTTTTGAAGCTTGGTTTATCCATATAGATTCCTCATAGTGTTGTGGTAAATTGTTAGTTGAGTGTTCTTTCCACTGACAGGTGAAAAGAGGGTGTTCTTTCCACTAACAGGTGAAAAGAGGGGTAAAGTCATTGTTACGGCATCTGATTTTGAGGAAGCCTAAATCTGCAGACTCATTGCAAGCATATCAGTATTAGGGGTGCCTAACTTGCTCATTAATCTTTAATCATGTGTAGACTGATTCTATGTAATCTTAGTTGATGTGCTTGTTGTAAAACTAAGTTACATTATGGTGGATTTCTTTTCACTTAAGTGGAAAGCCTCCCAGACGTAGGTGTTATTACATCGAACTGGGTTAACAAATCTCTATATACATATTCTCTACTCTTACTTCTGATTGTTTGTCTTTACTTTTGTCAGTGGCATTTTTCCTAACTTGTGGTATTATTGTGATTCACCTAATTTTCAACTGTTATCAGAGTGTATTGTCTATTTGTTTATTGAATCATCAATGGAGTCGATCAGGGAAGGTGGATCTACAACACGCCCACCAATTCTTGATGGGTCAAAGTACTCCTATTGAAAGCCCTGAATGTCTACCTTTCTGAAATCTATTGAAAGAAACTATTGGAAGGCGGTTCTTAATAGTTGGTCACATCCAACGATTACTAACGGAGATGAGGTTGTCAGTCAAAAGCCTAAAAAGGACTGATTTGAAGAGGAAGGTCAAACCACTCTTGAAAACTCGTAATCCTTAAATGTTATTTTCAATAGGGTTGATCAAAACATTTTTAGGTTAATCAACACATGTGTTACTGCTAAAGAAGTATGGGAGACACTTGTTGTGCCCCATGAAGGAACATCAAAAGTAAAGATGTCAATGTTGCAGCTCTTCACAACTCAATTTGAATCTCTTAAAATACGTGATCATGAGAGTGTTGCGGAATTTAATGTGTGTCTTCTTGATATTGCTAATGATTTTTTTGCACCTGGAGAAAATATTTCATAGGAAAAGTGTTACGATCTTTACCTAAAAGATTCAATATGAAGGATACTGCTATAGAAGAGGCGCAAGATATTAATACCATAAAAATTGATTAATTATTTGGTTTTCTTTGAATGTTTGAAATAACCTTTTATGATAAAACTGAAAAAAAAATATTAAAGGAATGGCTTTGCAGACTTCGGTGAATGATGATAGCTCATCAAGTAAAGTCAAAGAATTTTATGAGAATCTAACAGAATCTATAACTCTCTTGGAAAAATAATTTGGCAAAGCTCTCAGACAATGGGACAAGCGCTCTGCCTCTCATGGCCCCTATACTCCTCCACATGTTAAACATATGAATAACATCAACAGTAATAATATTTCAAAACATGCAAAAAAGAAAAAAAAATTGTCAAAAAAATTGAAAGCAACAAAGGAGGAAGTGGCGGTCAAGATGTTTGCGCAAGGAACTTTAGGTTTCGTGAATATAAGGATTTTGGGCATTTCCAAGCAGAATGTCCTAACTTTCTTAGAAGGAAGAAAAAAAGGATTTTCAGCTACCTTCTCAGATAAGGAAACAGATTTTTGCAGTGAGTTAAAAGATGAAGTACCTTGCGCATGTATTAACCAATTTAAAAATGTTGCGATCAACGTCGTTAAATATGAAATTTAAGGCACATGAATTTCCTAAGACACCTCGTCTTCAGCTTCTGACCACTGAACTTCTAATTTTAAAACTTCCTTCCCATCACTAATTTTAGTGGTTGGATAAGACCATCTAGTAACCATTGCGTTCCATGTCTTACTATCAATTGCCTTTAAAAAGACTATCATGTGAGCTTTTCAGTAAAAATATTTTGTACCATCTAAGACTAGAGGACGAATGGCAGAGCCATCTTCTTCAAGCCTGATCATGACTGAGACACCTGAGATAAAAAGCGTTAGGATGAATCGTCACTCGTAAATTGGATGTTTAACAAAAAGTACTAACAAGTATTGTATCATCAGAATAGTAACAACAGAACGATAAGTAAATGAATACAGGAGTTTGCAACCTAGTTCGATGATGAGCCACCTACATCTGGGGGACAGTATGCCCAGGAAAGATAACCCACTAATATTAAAGACTTAATCAGTTTATAATGTAGTACTTATATATAATACAAGACCATTACAATGACTCATGTAGAGCTCAATTCACTGACCACCTAGGCTTCTCTTAGATGTGAGACTCCCTCTCAGTTGTACTTAGGCTCCCTCTAAGTTTGATAATATTAGTTTAACCACCTCGGCTTTTGAAGATGAATGAGACTCCTCTCACGTTGATATCTTTCGTTGAGTTAATGAACTCTCTTCACTAATGATTCTTAGGATCCCCCTAAGATGTTGAACTTCTCTTTCGATCCTAAGTTTTAGGCTCCTCCTAAGACTGAGAATCTCTTCTCTAGTACCAATAGCTTAGGCTCCCCCTAAGACCGTGATTATCTTCAATGTGTTGCAATCAAGAGATGAAGAATTTGCACAGTAGAATAGTAAGCAACAAGCAAGAACACAACGATACACATAATGGCCATTAAACTAAAACTCATCTTGTTTGATTACCAAAAGCGGCAAACAAAAATGGCTCACTTCAAAAATCAACATAATACTACTTTTATAAATGAATTCAGAAAAGGAAACAACTCCCAATTTGGAGAAGATAAGTTGCACCTCAATAGAGCAAATATCAGATAGAACAAATCTGTCGAATATTTCCAAATTGGGAAAAATATTATGCAGGAAAATAAACTGTGTTCTAACACCAATGTAAAGAACTATTTTTGAGATATCTACAAAAACTAATGTTTTATAAAAATATGAAGTCAACAAACGAAATCTCCAACCATGATAATCTTTACTCTATCAAAAGGGTTGTGTTCAAGGCCATTCTAAGGATACCCTCCTTATCTTGAGACGAAGAAGTAGTACGTGGTGACTGTCAAGATAAAAGACAAGCCAGAATTGCTCATAAGAAAGTACTTGCTCATACTACCAGTCGAGTGTTGGAATTACTACACATGGGTCTGATGGGGCCTATGCAGGTGGAAAGCTTAGGTGGTAAATGATATGCTTATGTCTGTGTTGATGATTTCTTTCGGTACACATGGGTGCATTTTATCAAATAAAAATCAGATACTTTTATAGTTTGAGACTTTATGTCTAACTTTAGAGAGAACAAAAGGTACAAATTGTGAGAATAAGAACTGATCATCGTGAAGAGTTCAAAAACTCTCAATTTGAAACCTTTTGTAATTCAGAGGGTATTTAGCATGAGATCTCATCTCCCATAACTCCTGAGCAGAATGGTATGGCTAAAAGGAAGAATCACACTCTTCAATAAATGGCTAGGACAATGTTGCATGCAAAACGTGTGCCTCTGCACTTTTAGCCAAAATCCCTGAACACAGGTTGTTACATCCACAACCGAATTTCTAATTGCCCTAACACTCTAAGCAAAAACTATGAAATTTGGAACGGTGGTAAGCCATGAAGGATCCTTGTGAAGGGTCTGCAGTGGAAGCAGATCGTACCAATTCTAAAAAATTTACAGAACACAATTTTACAGAGAAACAGAATAGATCATGCATTTAATTAAACAAAACGTACAACATACTTGAGAAACTAAGAAAAGAAAAAAGGAATAGAAGACATGTTGGGATTAGTGTCCTAATTCTCCTAGAGTCTCGTTGTTTTGTAAAGATACACATTGTTCAATGAATAAAATAAGTGCTATTTAATTCTGGTATTTACTCATATCCAATAAATAAAGCTCCTTGGTTATCTTATGTGAACTTAAGCATGTATATGTGATATACAAGGGGATCATGCCTTAAGTGATAACCTAAATTGGTCTATAGTATAAGGATTAAGGTAGGATACCTGATCCTGGTGACACTACGGATACGGTCCGCTTTGTAGAGGTTTACAAGTGTTGTAAACTACTACAGATGGTTGATCCTGACCATTCGTGTGGAGACGTGGAGCGGGGGTGTCCTATACAAAGAGTTTGTATAAGACCTGGACCACGAGATGACTAGACTCTGTATATAACGTCATTGATACTAGAGACTTGCATCTCACCTAAACGACCATAGGTGACATGACTTCAATCTTGAGTGTTTGTGTATTCCTGCCTTTGAGGGTGGTCTTTTGATTAGTATGGGTGAGAGTGGCCAGATTGCCAACTCAACATGCCTACCTTTTTGGGGACTTGTCTGATCTGGGAGCTAGAAACTCAATTCACAATATGGAATTCACTTCTTTCCCGAAGCAGGGATAAGTAGATAGATTGCTTCCTTAAAGGCTGATTCCGGGGCTTGAACATAGTGGCTACAGTTTCTCTTTGGAAGAGAAGACTCGGTCATAGTAGAACTATGATTTATGTTCATTAGAGGGATCAGCGGTACTTAAGAAGACAGATGTAACTACAGGGGCATAACGGTTATTGGCCCAGCTGTACTTACGAGCGATCTGTGAAGGGTTGTCAATGCTGATTGGTTAAGATGGACACATAATATATCTGTAGTGAGAAGAGTTCAGCTGTCGGTCTTTAGAGAAGTTTCTGGCAGTTAACGGATGGTGGATCCCGTGACTAAAGAGTTTAGTCAGTTATTCACATACCATTAGCGTTTCGGATCTACAGGTCCATGAGGTCCCCTTGGTAGCTTGGATTCATGGTGAAGGATCAAGTTCTTAGTGTTGATTTGAAATGTTCAAATTGACAAGAGGTATTTTGATTATATATGATATAATCAGTATGATGTATGAGATTTATCTCTGTCTCTTATACACATCTAGATGTGTATAAGAGACAGGTCGTGTACACAATCTGTCTTTCCTCCGTTCGTCTGCCTCACATAAAGTCCAAACAGAGCCCACCCTCTAGATTCTCACACCGAGAATACCAAGGTCACCTTGTTGGTAGTGTCAGACTCAACTCAACACCGTCGAGGTTTTCCAGAGGTCGTCCATGGTGCTTTGGAGGAGTCCTTTCGTGGTGTTGCAGAGGAGTTCGTGACTGAGGAGATCGTTGAGGACGAGCGCAAAGTGTTCGTACTGTGTTCGTGCAGTGTTGCGATCATGTAGATCGAGCGCTCGTGGTTGCAGTTGTTTGATCTGAGTTGCGCATCGGAGCGTGGAGACGTTTCTGCATATGTGCGTAGAGTTCTCTTTGTACATTTAAATTGTTCATGCTGTAACTTCTCTGTATATTTGCATAACCGTTTGTGTTCAAGTCGACTGTAAATGTATTGTTGATTCATGATTGTAATTTAGAATAGTCTTGTTCCGCTGCTTATGGAAACAAAATAGATCATGCATTTAATTAAAAAAAACATACAACATGCTTGAGAAACTAAGAAGAGAAAAAAGGAATAGAAGACTTACCCTTGAGGAATATAATCTTCACATTTCCTCTTCACTATGAAAAATACGAACATCAAAAAAGGCATTACTAGAAAAACAACCTCAGTATTCTCTGGATGAGAATCCAGGAGGAGTGGGATCTAACTATTTTGGCGAGAGAAGGATTTGAGAAAGGAGAAGAAAAGAAAAGCAGGGAAAAGCCTGAGATATCAAAATCCCAAGAAAATGTTTCTTTGTTTCTTTTCTTCACCACACAAAGAAGAAGAAAATGTAATCAACCCACATACATGATCTAGAGAGAAAGAGGGGGCAAGGAGGTACAACTCTCTCCCAACTAATATTAATTCAAAAATAAATTAATTAAATTAATTTTATTTATTTATTTAATAAATTATTTAATATATATTCATATGATAACTACCTTATCATATAATATATATTAAACTATATGTTATATCAAATATAACATACATTTCTCTTACTAATGGCTTTTAATATAAATCACATTTATATTAATTTTAACCATATGAATCCAATTCATATAATTAATATTTGAATCATATTCAAATATTTATTTCCTCTCATAAATACTTAATATTATAATGTATCAAATACATCATAGGTAATTATATTATATATAATTAAATTAAATTAATTATATCATATATAATTAATTTCCTCAATTAATTTGAAAAATTCAAACTAATCCAAAAACTAATTCTCATTAAATCTTGTTGAGCTACCGAGGAGACCTCATGAACTTGTAGCTTGAAGCTCCAACAGTACGTGAATAATTAATCAAACTCTTTAATTTAAATTATTCACCACCCGTTAACTGATGGGCACTCCACTAAAAACTTAAGTTGCACTCTTCGTGCTACAGATATATTTTTATGTTCATTGGATATAACCAATCAATAGTATGATGACCCTTCACAAATTGCTCGTAAGTACAGCTAGACCAAAATTATCGTTTTGCCCCTATAGTTACATCTAACTCCTTAAGTACCATTAATCCCTTTAATGAACAAGAAATCATAGTCCAACTATGACTAAACCCCTCTCCGCCCAAGAGAGGGTGTGACGCCACATTGTTCAAGTCCCAAAATCAACCCTTAAGGGAGCAATTTATCTACCTACCCCGACGTTAGGGAAGGAATGAATTCCTTCTTGTGTAGCTATGTTCTCAGCTCCTCAATCAGAAGAATCCCCAAAATGGTAGGCTTGTTGAGTCGGCGATCTAGCCACTCTCACCCAAATAAATCAAAAGACCACTTTCATAGGCAGGAGTTCATAACTCACTCAAGATTCAAGTCATATTACCTATGGTCTTCCTGGTGAAATGGAAGTCTCCATTATGGACGACGTTATATAATGAGACTAAACATTTTGTGGTTTGGTCTTATACAAACTCCTTTGTATAGAATATCTCCGCTTACATGTCTCCACATGAATGATTAGGATCAGATTATTTGTAGCACTTTACAACAATTTGAACATCTACAAAATGAGTCATACTCTTAGTGTCATCAGAATAAGGTATCCAACCTTATCCATCTACTACAGACCATTTAGGTTATCGCTTAAACATGATTTACCATATGTCCATACATATATGTTTAACCTATAAGATAACCTTGAATGTTAGTTTATTGGTTTCTGGTTAATGCAACTAATTTTGAAATAAAACAACAAATATTTTATTACATAAATAAAATGTTTGTACATTACAATTACAAATTATATGACCCTACGAGATTTAGGGCATCAATCCCAACAAGCCAAATGTTAAGTACTTTCATATGTTTGAGAGTACCTACTATATTCTCACTGATCGAGATTCTAGAAAGAAATAGGATGCCAAACAAAATGAAGATATCTTTTTTAGGCACTCTTCTAACTGTCATGATTATCGTGTCTTTAACAAGCGCACTCGAAATGTGATAGAATCCATCAATTTCATTGTTGATGCTTGCAAAATACTGAGCATTCCTGTGAAAATGATGAAGATTGAAGTGGTACTCCTTATGTTGTCACTGATGCCATTCCATCTTGCAACAATATGTGTGAAAGTAGTAAGCATGATTCAGTCATTGTTGAGAATGCGGTGTTTCCCTTATCCAATCGTGTTCAAAAGAATCATCCTCTCCGTAATATTACTGGTGAGTTGAATATAAGTGACTATACACACAAAAAGAAGAAAGTGGACTATCTTAAACTGATCGAGAATGTTTGTTCCACCTCTCCCATCGAGCTTAAGAATGTCAGTAAGACTTTGAAAGATGTATTTTGGATGAATTTTATGCATGAGAAGTTAAGCCAATTTCAACGAAATGAGGTGTGGAAATTAGTTCCTCGCCCAGAGTCTACAAATATCACTCGAACAAAATGAATCTTCAAACATAAATCCGATGAAAATGGAACTGTTAATTGCAATAAGTCTCACCTTATTACTCAGGAATACACTCAGGTGGAAGGTGTTCACTTTGATGAGACCTTTGCCTCTGTAGCTCAGTTGAAGGCTATTCATTTTTTTCTTGGAGTTTCTTGTCCGCTTAAATTCAAATTGTACCAGATGGATGTAAAAAGGTCTTTCTGAATGGTGTGTTGCATGAAGAGGTTTATGTAGAACAATCGAAGTGTTTGCTTATATGGCTTTGGAAAGTGTTCACAAAGTCTGTATACATGTTGAAGACCTTCAACTTGCGCAACGCATACCTCCCGGTGGTTTACTACATACTTCATATTCCTATGTCGCATGATTAAGTATGTAATTCTTTAACAGTCTTACTCAGTGATGCAATGAAAGTAAAGGATACTACGTAAATGAAGATGAAGATGGAATCGAAGAAAATATAGAAATGCATTGATCACAAAATATATTAATTCCTTAAGCCAAAATGTAATACAATACAAAGAAATAAGAGAAATGAAGGGCCAGCTGGAAGCAATGTCTTGCTTCTAGCAGATGTATGTCAAGGCTGCCGGTGGTGCCATGGATAGGTGGTAGAGTAGACTCTCTCGAGCTCTACCTCTGGCGAAGGCTCCGGTCGTCACTCGGAATGATTAAAGGGGATAAAGAGCTCTCAAGCTATCTTTTCATGCTTTGGTCTGGATCACAAGGATTCTCCCTAAGGTAGAGAATCTCAGGCGGAAAACCTTGGATGATTTGAAATTCTGCTCAATGGCTTCTATTTATAGAGCTTGATAGCTGAAAGAATTTATTGACCTGCTCTGAATCTGACACTCGCGACGCGATGGTTCTTTTCTGAATCTCTGCTACTAACAGCATTGTAAGTGAAATGTCAACATCATCTTTTGATACTCCCGAGGTATGCGTTCATGTTTGTATTCTACCAACCTTACAGTCATCTCTCTATTATGGTTATTCTCTATAGCCGCAATCTCTCTGCGATGACCGCATTCACTCGACAGCCGCAACTTCTATGCAATGGACGCATGTGGTTAATGGCCGCAACATCCATGCGCCGAATGTATATGTTTGCTTATGTGATGGAAAGATTCCCCGCATGCGGTCGTCTTTGCGATAGCCTGGCTTTCACGCATGCGATCGCTTTCTGCGGTTGCTACAAAAATAAACAATTGAACGCATAATAACGCATAATAGTGGGTTAGCTGAGATTCTTAATGTCGATCGACGTAAACTCGTTTTCTCATAAATTTTTAATATAATCACCGCATATTCTACTTAACAGCCCTCATAATTCTAAATAAAAGGCCTATAATGACGTGCATTTCTACTCGTCATCAGCTGCTGCTGAGAAGATTTTTTATGTTATCTCAGATTTCACTAACATTCTCCTTAATATGAGGGAGCATAGTCTTGTGGGGTCTTCTTCGGTTGCTTTTACTTCTAGCACAAGTGATCAAATTGTGGCTTCCTCCTCTTCTGTTGATTCTAATGGTGGTCAATTTATTTCTAGCTTGAGTTTCTCCAAAGGGACTCTGTCAAATTCCTCTGATGATAATATTCCTCTTGCCCAGTTGCGCAAGCTGAAGAAAAGGGCCTCTATGAATGTGTCTGCTGATTGTGGTCCCTCTACTCTACTCGTTCTAAAGGAACTCCCTCTAAGAAGAAGAGCTTTAACTTTTATTCAGACCCAGTTGTGCAGATTTTTATCTCTAGCAATGAAGAAGAAACTGCAGTTATCAAGGACAAGCCTCGCATAAGAGTTGGTCGTCATAAAATTCCTCATAATGTTCCTTCTGTGCCTATTTATGGGATATCCTTTCATAGCGAGAACAATGTTCTAAGGTGGAACTATGTGGTGTTGTGGCATATTGCTAATAAGAAGGCTTTGTCTAACCAGACCAAATCCTGTTTGAAAATTATGGACCTTCTTCAACGTGCTACATTTCTCAAGACTATTGTGGACCTTGGTCTCTTTTATGCTTAGTTGATGAAGGAGTTCATTGTCAACCTTCCTTCCAAGTTCAATGATCCCAGTTCTCCTGATTATCAGAAGGTCCAAATTAGAAGTACTTGTTTCATCATTTCTCTTGTTGTTATTAATGCTTATCTAGAGCGTGTTGATTCCCCTTCTCTTAGTGAGCCTCATCACTCCACTGAGGATCTTGTTGATGAGTTTGGTGATACTCGGTCTGAGCAACCTTCATCTGGTTAATTGCCTGCCTTCACACTCAATGTGAAGTATACTATTTTGTTTCGAATTGATATTGCTAATTGGTGTCTTTTGACTCATGGGTTTAGTCTTTCTCTTTCTCTGGCCAATCTTCTGTATCATATTGGAATTTTGTTTAATTTTTATTGTGGGGTGTTTGCGTATAATCAACTACTTCGACATGTTGACTCCTTTGCGATCAAGCTGCCTATCTATCCATTGCACTTATTCTCTAGTATTTTTCTATCTTAATTCTTTTCCATTCTTGGTTTAAATGATGCTCTTGGCCCTACTCCCAAGTTTCTTAATCTGAGTTACAAGATTTTTCAGGGTTCCCATGTCCCTAATGTTGTGCATAACATCCATCCTCCCAAGAGTTTTGACATTCTTCTCCCTAAGGATTTGCAAGTTTCTAAAAGTGGTTTATTGATTCCTACTGAGCTTCGAACTCACATATTTTGCATTTTGGTTTTTGAGTGTCTGTACCTTGAACATTGTTATTCGTGATCTAATTGATCGTCGGGTAGAAATTGATGCATTGGTCCATCTTTTAAATGTGTTGGTTCCACGATCTGATGATGCTTCATCTTCTCAGCCCCACCATCTAATTGATTTTCTTCTTGCAAAAGAGGGAGATGATTGGGATGTTGGTTGTTGTTTGGTTGTTGTTTGTTCTGGTTTTGGGTTGTTTTATTGATGGTTGGTTCTAGATTTGGACTTTTTTTTTTTTTTTTTTGCTCGGGTTCTATCTCGAAATTTATTTTATTAATATGAAATGGGTTGTTCTGTGGTGTGACTAATCGGTTTATCAATAAAAGATCTTATGCCAAAAAGGGAGCTTGTTACAGTGTTAGTTGGATGATAATATTTTCTTTTATTATGTTGGATACTTGTCTCTAACTTGGCATCAATATTCTTTGCTTATTGATGGAAAATTTTTTAGGTTGGTTTTTTCCTTGTTTACGTTGTTGTCGTTGGTGGTTTTCTTGCCATATGAGGATTGTATTTAATTGTGTCTCATTTGTGGTTTTAGGGTAAGTCGTAGTTTGTGTCTCAAGGGTCGATCGATTGAAAGACAGAGAGAATCTTGTGCGTTTTGTGTAGCTACCTAATCAGTGTGATATTTAGAAGTTGTGTGGTTCGTTTGAAGCTTGGTCTGTAGTAAATTGTTGGTTGAGTGTTCTTTCAATTAGCACGTGAAAATGGAGGGAAATCATTGTTGCAGCATCAAATTCAGGGGGAGACTAAATCAACAGACTCATTGAAAGCAGTATCAGTGTTAAAGGGAGCCTAACTTGTTCACTAGTATTCAGTTATGTGTACACTGATTCTATGTAATCTCAGTTGAAGTGCATGTTATAAAACTAAGTTACATTCTAGTGGATCTCTTTTCACCTAGGTGGAAAGCCTCCCAAACATAGGTGTGATTACACCGAACTGGGTTAACAAATCTCTACATGCATCTTCTCTACTCTTACTTCTATTTGTTTGTCTTTACTTTTGTCAATAGCATTTTTTTTGAGCTCCTTGTATTATTCTAATTCGCCTAATTTTCAAAAAAAAAAAAAATTATTCATTTTTTCTTTTCTCAACACAAAAATTCATAATAACTTATTAGATGTTGTTATACAAATTTGAAAGTTGAAAGATTAAATTTATGCATAGAAAAAATATTATATATTTATGTTTGTAAGAAAGAAAAATAAGTTTCTTAAATTTTCAATACGCTTAATAATACTTACAAGCATTTGGTTGGAGTCACAAATAATAATTTGAAACGACGACTAATTGGATAAAATAAAAGTAGATTATCCAAAAAAGAAAAGAAAAGAAAATATATCTTTTTGGTCCTGAATTTTAGAGTAGCTCCTCACGTTTTAATTAGCCAATTTAGTCTCTCAATTTTCAAGAATAGATTTAAAAGCTCTCGTTATTTAAGAAATCATTAAATTGGAACAAAAATTTTATAATACTTACTAGTGTTTGGTTGGTGTCACAAACATAATTGAAATGGCTTATTGGATAAAACAAAAGCGGATTATCCAAAAAAGAAAAAAAAAAGATTATTTATCAAGAAAGCTTTAGAGAATAGGGAGGAGATACTTTCAATTATTTATCTAATAGAGGAGATAGTTTCATAAGACATGAAAACTCCATATAGAATGGAGCATTACATTGACAGTATTTCTACTTCCTTCACCAACACATGCCAAATGAAGAACATTACAAAAGGATTTACAAGTTTCACCATCACCAACCATTTCTAGAAAATCTTGTTAGTTTTTTTTTTTTTCACTTAATCTTAAATTAATTAACTAATAATATTTTGATGATAACAAATTTGATTTGGTTTACTAATTATTTTATTATTCTAAATAGTCCATAATGTAGAACTCTGAACAATGATATTGATGCCTCTTGAATCACCCAAATCGGAATTCAGATAAAAATGATATAACCCAAATAAATTTGAAAACGAAATATTTGTGATGGTGACGTGACTAATTAATCATCAAATTGAATCAATTAAAAAGTGTCATTTGGAGCTATGGATGAATGGCACACGGAGCTTAAATTTACAATGGTGGGTTTTGGTTTTCTTTGAAAAAAATTTAAAAAATGGTTATAGAAAGCAAATTAAAAGAAATTGATTTTGAAATTAAAAGAAAAAAAAAAAAAGGAAAAAGGTTTAAGTGACCCAACGGTCACTTGAGTTTTATATTTAGTATTTTTCTAATTATTGAGATAATTATTCTATTGGTATCTTTTTATGGAAATTATATTTTTTGAATGAGTGTGGAATATTTGAATTTGACTTATTGAATTGCATTGATTATGAGATTTATTGCCATGAAAAATGATTATATATCTATCTATGTGGCATTTGTCTTTATTGCTTATATTTTGGCTTTTTGGTCAATTAAATACTTGCTCTAATTCTTGTGTTTTCTTGGTAAATTTTGAGCAAAAGAATATTGAGTCTTGAATAGAAGATTATCATTATTTTGATATTAATATATCTTGTTTATGCTCTTGGATGAAAATGGTAATATCATTAGAAATAAAGCTACACTTGTAGCTCAAGGTTATTATCAAGAAAAAATTATAGATATGAAGAAACTTTTGCACCAATTGCTAGATTAGAAGTTATTAAAATGTTATTTATTTTTGCCTCTTGTAAGAATTTCATTTTATATCAAATGGATGTGAAAAGTGCTTTTTTAAATGGTTATATTGTGGAAGAAGTTTATGTAGAACAATCTCCGGGCTTTGAGAGTTTTGATTTGTCTAATCATGTTTATAAGTTGAAAAAGGCTCTTTACGGCTTAAAACAAGCCCCAAGAACTTGGTATGATAGGCTTGGCAATTTTTCACTTGAGAATGGTTTTAAAATGAGAAAAATTGATTATGATATGTGGATGATATTATATTTGGTACTATTAATCCATTTTTGTGTGAAGAATTTTTTAAGTGTATGCATAGTGAGTTTGAGATGAGCATGATGAGAGAACTTAGTTTCTTTCTTGGACTCCAAATTAAACAACTCAAGGATGACATCTTCATAAGTCAAGAAAATATACAAGGGATTTGCTCAAGAAATTCAAATTCAATGAACGTAAAATTGCAAAAACTCCTAGAGTATCACTAAGCTTGACAAAGATGAAAAAGGTAAATGTGTGGACATAAAAACTTATCGAGGTATGATTGGATCCTTACTTTGTTTGACCGCTAGTAGACCGGGTATCATGTTTGGTGTATGTCTTTGTGCTAGATTTCAATTTTTTCCTAAGGAATTACATTTGTATATCGTTAAAAGAATATTTAAATATTTGCTTGGAACTATTGATGTAGGCTTGTGGTATCCTATAAATGTTGAGATTAATTTGATAGGATATTCTGACACGGATTTTGTCGGTAGTTTACCTGACCTTAAGAGTACTAGTGGGACCTGTCAATTTTTTTGTAGTTCCTTAATATCTTGATTAGTAAAAAAATAAATTCGATTGCTTTATCCATTACCAAAGCAGAATATATTGTGATTGTCAATTGTTGTGCATAAATTCTTTGGATGAAAAAACTCTTTGTGCTTTTGGATTAAAGTTTGATAGTGCGCCTATATTTTGTTATAATACTAGTGCTATTAATTTGACTAAAAATCTTATACATCATTCTAAGACTAAGCATATTGGTATTAGACATCACTTCATTAGAGAGCATGTGTAAAATGGTCACATTACTCTTGAATTTGTGAGCTCTAGTAATCAATTAGCCCATATTTTTACCAAGCCTTTGAATGAAGAAAATTTTGCAAAAATATGCTTGAGCTTAGCATTATTCTTTGTGATGCATATTGATATTATAAAATGCATATTGATAAGGGGAGAATTGGAAACTTTGTATGTGTTCATATTTTTTAGGGGTAACACTTATATGTTTATTATTCCTTTTGACGATTCCAAAGGGGGAGAAGTATAAAAATGTGTTAGTATTGTGTTGCATGATTGTGTCTTTTGAATGTATTATTTAGAGGGGAATAAATTAAAAGGAAGAAGTTAATTCTTTTGAATGATGTGTTGCATGATTGTAGCTTTTGAATAAATTTCAAACATGATATGTATACTTGATATTGAAATTACTCATTGATCACATGTGTTGCTACGGTTATATGCATTTCAAGTTATTTTCCTTCTATGATTTGTTATCATAAAAAAATAGGAGATTATTGGCTTTTTGGCCCTTAATCTCAAATTAATTAATTAATTAATATTTTGATGATAACAAATTTGATTTTGTTTACTAATAATTTTATTATTTTGAATAGTTCATAACATAGAACTAAACAGCGACCGATGCTTCTTGAATAATCGAGGAGTTCATATAAAAAAGTTATAGCCAAAATAAATTTGAAGACCATCACAAATTAGTCATCAAATTAGACCAATTAAATAGTGTCACTTGGAGCTATGGGTGAGTAACACATTGAGCCGTAAATTTGCAATCGATGGATCTTGATTTTCTTTAAATTTTAAAAAAAAATTGTTAAAGAAAGCATATTAAAAGAAATTGATTTTGAAATTAAAAAAGAAAGGTTAAACGACCCAACAGTCACTTGAGTTTGTTATAAAAAATAAAAAGAAAAAAGAAAGAAAACAAAAAACCCAAAAATTTAAAATTTCATAAAGTTACCGGTAAAGGTACTTTAAATATATTTTATTTTACTTTTTCCCTTCTAATTTCCACCTTTTATTTTACATTGTATGCATTTCAATTGCCATATAAAATTCATTAGGTAGACTCACTCTTTTTAGAGAGTTTTATCGAGTATTTTAAAGCTTCAAGAATATTATAACGATTGGATCCTAATCTGTAGAAAGAATCAAGTTTGCTCTTGAACCCGTAAAATGAACAAGATAGCGGTTCGACTCTTATCTGTGAAAAGAGTTAAAAGGAGAATTTTTAATCAAAATCCCAAGAGGCATTTGAAAAAGTAAATGTAGGTCAAGTTTGATCAAACTACTATAAAAATTAAGTTATCTTCTTCTTTAACTCTTTCCTAATTATTTTGCATTTAATTTTAATTGCATGATTTTGTTAATTAAGATTGATTGAGTATATTGTTATTAATTTTTATCAATCTTCTTATTTAACATACATTAGAATTTTTATTAATTTCATTTAAAAATATCTAATTAGTTTAAATTGTGCACATCTTTCAAAAGGTTTAATTAAACCTATTTACCCCTTTTCGCTAGGGTTTTCATATCGGTCCAACAAATCTGTGCATATTGATAGAGAAGCCAAGTATGAGAGAACTCATCACTATTGCAGTTCAAATTACAACATACTATCTGTCCTGGCAGTCTGCAGAATAAGTTCATAGGCACTGATGGTAGTTGATTTCTGACCCTAGGATGCCTCATAACGTAGACATCGGTTAGAAGGAATAACATCTGAAAGGTGTTAGGTACAACATGTGAGCGGAAATGAGGCAAAGAAAAACTATGTATATGGCTATTGCATGAGGATCTCACCAGTTTAAGAGTGCTTGAATTCATTCTCCTTGCGTCGCCACATCCCCAATCACAGTTTGGAGTCTTCCTGGCACACTTTGCATCTGATCATTCCTAATTCGAACTACATCTGGGCTTCGACTCATTGAAAATGAGTCAAATTCTTATATCTGTAACGATAATGATAATCGATCAACTCAACCCAATCCGTGCGGTTTGGGTTAGGTTATCCATTCATGTGGGTTGGGTTGGGTTCAAATAAATAAAAATTGTTCGTGCTCTATTAGTAATAAAATGACGATGTGGTGAATAATAAAGTAGCCTTAAGTTGTATCTTTCTTGGATGATTTGATGTATAAATAAGATTTTGTGGTGAGTCCAGGGTTGATCACGGGGACTTATACTAACAATGTATTGGAGAAGAAGGGTTTTATGTGATGAATGTTAATCAATGTGTGTTGAAGTGAGTGCTTATATGCCTAAAATACTACTAACTAATCACAATAACTGAGGATAGTGAATATTGGTGATGACTGGTGGAGAATTGAGATATGTTGTGGTGAAAGTGTGTGAAGGATGATGATGTGATAAATGAGGATGATGATATGATATAGATGATAGTTGCAATCATAAATAAAACAGTTTGCGGTGAAGTGAAGGAAAAAGTAATTGATAAAATAGAGCTAAGAAGATTCACTAACATTCTCTTAAATGATGCATAAGTAGGCACTCATGTTTTCAACTTTTAGAATGAGAGACTAGCCTCTCGATCTTTAAGCATACATTAAACAAAATGAACTTATACTTATGCATATTCTTGAAAATGTTAGATCCTCCTCCTCCTCCTCCTCCTCCTCCAAATCGAATTCACCTCCCCAGAAAAATTAAATGAGAAACAATGACGAAGAGAAGATTTGGTTTCATATCAATTGCTTAATTTTTGTTTTTGTATGGATTTTGTGACTTTGTTTCTTTTTCCATTTCTTCTTCTTCTTCTTCTTCACAAAATGTTGGATATAAATATTGGCAGTAAATGATTATGTATTGTATTATTATTTTTCTATCGTTGATAGACAGAGATAGACGTCTATCTTTGTCTATCTTTTTTTTTTTATCCCTATTTTGTTTTTAATTGAATTCATTACTTTGTATTGTATTGTATCAGCGAGATAGAACTATTCATTAATAGACAATGATGTATCACTATCTCTGTCTATCACTCATCATTTTTGGTATATCGATGATAGACAGAGATAAAACTCTATCTTTATCTATCACTGATAAACAAAGATAAAACTCTATCTTTGACTATCACTGATAGACAGAGATAGATGTCTATCTCTGACTATCATTGATCGACAAAGATAGACTATCTTTGTCTATTTGTTTTATCCCTGTTTTTTTTTTAATTGAATTTACTACTTTGTATTATATTATATTAGCGAGATAGAACTATTTATTGATAGACAATGATATATCATTATCTCTGTCTATCACTCATTATTGTGATTGGGTATATCGATGATAGACAAAGATAGAACTCTATCTTTGTCTATCACTAATAGACATAGATAAAACTCTATCTCTAACTATCATAGACAGAGATAGATGTCTATCTTTATCTATCTCTTTGTTTTGTCCCTGTTTTGTTTTGAATTGAATTTACTACTTTGTATTATATTGTATTAGCGAGATAGAACTATTTATTAATAGACAGTGATATATCACTATCTCTCTGTCTCACTTATCATTGTGATTGTGTGTATCAGTGATAGACAGAGATAGAAGTCTATCTTTGTCTATCATTAATAGACAAAGATAGAACTCTATCTTTGACTATCGCAAACAGAAATTGGTTAATTTAACTTTCAATGAGTCTTCCTTGTTGCATAATGGTTTAAAAGTTCTCTCTCTATTTCTCCTAGTTATATGATCATCATGAACAAAAAAAAGTATTTCTAAGTTTAAACATTTTTCTTTCTCCTAAATATAATTGAGGGAATTTGTGGTCTTTCAATCCAATTATTAAACAAAACTCCTTCAATCCAAATTCTGCTATACGGCCATTAAAGTTGAAGGACATTCGGCTTTTTTGTATAGCATTGTCTTCTTACTAAGTAGTTGAGAAATTGGTTGGGTATTTTGGTCATTTTAACATTAAGAAAGTGTCCAAATTGGTCATTTAAAACTTGAGGAAAAATTGTTTCATTTAATTTTGTTCTTATTAAATTCAACACCTCTACACCAAAGTAAAAAGTAACTTTTCAGTTTCTATTCTCATTTTCCATAATTAATTCATGTTCCACCTGTTGAGAAAATATGTTTAAGAATATGTTAGGAAGTAAAATTTGAATAACACCAACAACTAGCAACTATCAACAAAATCATTATGTATTATCTATTATCTATTGATAGACACTGATAGTATTCTATCTCTATCTATCTTAGTTAGACAATGACAGAACTCTATCACTATCTATCTCAGATACACAGAGATAGTATTCTATCTCATATAGACACTGATAGAATTTTATATATCACTTATATCCAGTCAGCATAGTGAACAAAAAAATAGAGTACACGTACCAAATACTAGAACAAATTCCAAATACTAGAAAGAAAAATAAAGCAATAGCAATAATAACAAGTATATTATTGTTTATCATTGAAGTCTATCACTGTCTATCTCAGATAGAGAGAAATAAAGTTCTACTCTGTCTATCTCAAATAGACATTGATAGAGGACTATCACTGTTTATCCCGGATAGACGCTGATAGTACTCTATCTTTGTCTATCTCAATTTAAAGTTATCAATAGATACACTAAGATAAACAAGTATCTATTGATGTTAAAGTTTTTCTTTAGTTGTTAAAGTTCCTAAGATAGATAGTGATAGTAGTCTACCACTATGTATCAATAGATAGACTCAGATAGACAACTTTGCACCAACAAATACATTATTATTAAACATCGATGCACAACAAGACAATGAACAAAATATAACACTATCTACCAACTACAACAAAAATATAGAGTGCAAACCATATACATACTGATATTACTGTTTATTATTGAAGTCTATAAGTGTCTATCTCAAATAGACAAAGATAGTATTTTATCTCTGTCTTTCTCAAATAAACAAGAACTCTATCACTATCCATCTCGGATAGACATAGCTAGTATTCTATCTCTTTCTATCTCAAATAGACAAGTATGTGTTGATGTTAAAGTTCTATTGATACATGGAGATAGATAATGAACAAAACATAAATATCTACCAACAACAAATATATATATTTAGAGAGTGCAAGTCATTAACACTATCTACCAACAACAATCAATAATCAACGCAATGTTTAGTGGTTCTGACACTTTCTATTTGCGATAGACAGTGATAGAATACTATCACTCTTTATCACGACTACTTTGGTTTTACCTTCTTCTTATCTTCAGATTTTATTTTGTTTCCTTTTGCTCTACTTATTGATGATTCAGCTTTCATTATTTTCTTTCCTTTTCCTTTGCTTCCTTTGTTTGTTGATGATTCAACTTTGACCACTTTTTATTTTTTGCATACCATCTATTTAAACAAAATTAGGTTTAATAACTATGATTAAATGGAATAGTTGATGAAATGAAAAGAAAAGAGAATGATTATAACCTTGAAGAGTTGATTTGATGATAGATTGTAACATTGAAGGAGAAGCAACAAAATATTCGGCAGCAATAGAAGAAGAAGACTGAGCAGTAGCGAAAAAGGAAGAAAAGGAAGAAGATGATGAAGATGAAGCAGAGGAAGAAGAATATGAGCAGCGGAAGAAGGAGAAGCGACAGAAGAAGAAGAAGCGGCAGGATAGATCATGCTAGATGGTTATCATGCACTATTTGACAAAGAAAAAGTCGTTGGAAGAAGATGTGGGAAGAAGAAGAAGCGGGCGTGAGCGTGGATATTGGGTCAGTTGATGGATAATCCTATTAATTGTAATTAATCGGTCGGGTTGTGGATTATCCGCTTCGTTTTGTGTGGGCTAGGGATATTTTTGGTATTTCACTATCGTGAGCTGGTCTTTTCTTCCATTTATTTAATTCATTTTGGACTGGATTTAAATTTTGCTATTCATGTAAATATTTTAGACTTTTTTATTACATTTGAAAACACCCCTAACTTAAAACACAATGAAATAGATGAACAAAAAAATAAAATGTAAAGAAAGAAATGTGTCAAGTCATCGGTTGTAATTTCTTGCTCTCTTTGGCCTTAGTATGGTTGCTTTTCAAGTGATTGCTATGGTGACAATAGATTTTTCTTACTTTTTAGAGGAGAATTCTAAATTGTCACTAAAAATTCTTCAGAGAAAAGCTTGAAGAAGTGGTAGTAATGGCAGATTTTTTATGGTGGAGGGTGAGCAGAGTTTCAGCCAATCTCTGGTTGGAAACCTGGTTCTTAAACAATTCTTCAATGGGCCATTTATAGGCGCCAGAAAGAAGTTCTTCGCCTCTCTCTAATGATTTCACTGACACCGTGCATTTAATTCCATGTCCTACACAGACTGCTTCGCATGGTTTGCCACGAATGTCTCAAATCAGCTACCAACTTGCTATGTTGATTTGACTTTCACCGCTCACACGTTTGTGATTTTTTATCTTCGTGTTTCATCTCATCATGTGGTGCTATGTATTGCAAAGTTGGGCGCCGAGTTGATTTATTCTATGTGTTCAAGGCTGCAGCTTGTTTCTTTAACTGATTTTCTCTTTATTTCATCCAAATCCTACGTCCAAAAGTGGTAAATTTTATAAGTTTTGTAGATTATTAGTTTTGTAAACACATGATCTTAGAGTATGATTATTTGCATGGATTTCTTCTCAAGTTAATGCATTTTTCTCTGAATTTTCCTAATTTTTCTAAATAAAAAAGTAAAATAACTTGTATTTCTACAAGCTATAAAAAAATTTATGGGTTAGGTTGGTTCATGGGTTTACCTAACATAATTCGAACCAACCCGAACTTATTATAACTTTAAAATTTATATATTCTTTACATATAAGACAATTATATATGCATATATTTATTTAGTTTATTTAATTTCATTATTTTTCGGATAATTTATTCTCAAAAACTACTGAAAATAGTTTTTTAGCACTTTGTAATGAAAATTTTTATTATATATATTGAAATTGAGATATTAATCTTAGTTCAATATATGAAAATAACTAAATTAAATTTTTACGTATTAACATTTTACTTCTTTCTAGAATAAAAATTTAAATAAATGACCCGATCAACCCGAACCAACCCAACCCAAATGTTTCATGGTTGGGTTGGGTTGGGTTCATTTTTTAATAAGGGCTATTTAGGTTGAAGAAATTTATAATCCAAACAATTAGGTTGGATCTAAAAAGTCCTTCAACCCAACCGAACTCAACCCACGAACACCCTCAGGTCCCAAGTAATTTTCAATCGCAATCAGATTTAACACATTTTATTTTTCTATCAAATTACACAATTTGATTACAAGTTTCAAGGTGGCCCCACTTCTCATTATGACTACGGAAAGTAGGTAAACAACAACAAAAGTAATCAAATGGGATCTACTTTTTACATTACCATTGATGGATTGTTTTTTAACTGGGGTAAATGTGGCCTAAAATATCTAGAGAAACTCAGAGGAAGAGAGAAATTTGGTATGAAATTAATAGAAAGTGCAAAAAACAATGGACGGGGTTGAAATTGTGATTTAAAAGCAAAATCACGTTTTAATGGCTGTAACCGTAAGTTTTCCATTTTCTTTTGATCATTTGTGTTACTTTTCAATAATTAAATTACTTTTACTAATTTTTAGTTAAAATTAAAATTAATTAAAAAAAATCAACATCATAATTATTTTAAATTAATAAACTTAAAATTCACATCAAACGTAAAAAATGAATATCATTGAAAACTTAAGGGTAAACGTATAAACAAATTAATCCACATCATAATCATGTAATTTAACTGACAAAACAAAAACTATTTGATATGGTGAATGAGCTTTCAAAATTTTTAAAACGTCGGATGCTTTTGGTCTTCATTATTATTTTGCTTTAACATATAATTCCTTTTTTGAGAGTACGTGGAGTGGAAGAACCTAGAGAGTCAAATCTTGTTTATATTGAAATTTTGTTTAATATGTTAATAATGTGATTTGAATAGGAATGATCATAATTTTTTACCACAAAAATAATTTAGGAACGTGGTTACTTTTAATTTAAACAATATTATTTGTGAAAATGAGCCCTCCACTCTTGCACTTTGAAAGAAAAAATAATTGCACAACCAGGGCAAATTCATAAGAAACCTATTATATTAAATGACTTTTTTTTTTAAGTGAAAACTTCTTAATTTATTCTCTCCAGTCTCCATTCCTTTTTTCTTTTGCTTCTTTTTTAATTAATAACCTGTTCTTATATATATAAGTACGAAAAGTATATAAATATAAAGTTTTTTCTTTTCAAATAAATATATAAATAAAGTTTCAGGATACCACATAACAGAGAATGCAGAGGAAATGGTTTCATAAGACAGTATTTATCAACAATACTCCATACAAAACGTAGCATTACATTGACAGTACTTCTACTTCCTTCACCAACATATGCCAGCCAAATGAAGAAGATTACAAACGGATCTACAACTTTCACCATGACCATTGACCAACCATTTCTAAAAAATCTTTGCATCTTGATAGAGAAGCCAAGCTTGAGAGAACCCATCACCATTGTAGTTCAAATTACAACATACTATCTGTCCTAGCGGGCAGCCTGCGGAAGAAGTTCATAGGCACCGATGGCATTCGATTTCTGAACCTAGGATGCCTCATTACGTAAAAACCAGTTAGAAGGAACAACATCTGGAAAGGTGTTACATACAACACAAGAGCTGCAATGAAGCAAAAGATTATGTATATCGTTGTTGCACGAGGATCTCGCCAGTTTAAGAGCGCTTGAATTCGTTCTCCTTGCGTCGCCACATCCCCAACCACAGTTTGGATTCTTCCTGCCACACTTCTCATCCGATCATACCTCATTCGAACAATGTCCGGGCTTCGAGTCGTTGGAAATGAGTCGAATTCTTCATCAAGCTCATCAGGGTTCACTGCCTCTGCATAAGAGAGTTGTGTATCCATATGTGGAGGGTTCCGAGGACGATATCGCCAGTTCCAAATTCCTATAACACACATGTAGAGGAATATTGTGGGCATGATCAACTCAGGGAAACAAACTAGCATTAAAAATAGAAGATGAACCAGCCCTGTAGTAACGGGGTTCTTCCACATGCACACTTCTCCAAACCATTTTCCAATTGCAAGTAATCCCGAAAAAACCGATACAATCCTGAAGAAGTTAGCTTTGCTTCGTCTCATGCTCCAAAGATGAGAGTCGACATCAGACATGTACTCAACAACCTCCTTCCTAAGAGAAGGCTCTGCTCTGCTAAATCGAGCTGCTACAATATTGACTGCTTGATACCGTAGTGATTCCTGTTGAGACACAGATAACGGCCTTATGTAATGCATTTTTGGCAATAGGGGCCTTGAATACATAGACATCAAATTCACAACCGATGGGCACAAAAATCTTAGAGCGAGGTGCAGTTCACCCATCTTCTTGACACCAGAAGGTTGAAGGACAAGCAATGGATATACATGTGTATATATGCGATTGGTTTCAAGAGTTGAAATACGAATTCGAATCTTTCCAATTTTTGTGTCCCTATTATTGCTGGATTCACCAATATGGCCATTGTCAAAAAGGCCCACAGTTAAGACTGTAGAAGGATCAAAAACCTCCCAGTGGTACTGCTCATTGTACTTGGGACTTAAGTTGTCAATTATTGTTCGAGTTCGAACCCATTTCTGACCATACTTTGCCACACAAAATGTATCAGTTGTACCCTTTCCATTCCTATTTTTCATTGGGTGAAGTTTATCAGCACCCAGGATGCCAAGCTCCAATATACCTATTGGTGGTTTCCAAAGTTGTTTCAATGAGGGTCTGAGGTCACTACTATAGTGAGTCGACTCATCGAGCACATGATATCCACCCTCGAGACAAATACGAAGATGGAGTCTACTATGGAACTTATCCTTATCCTTATCCTTATCCTTGTCTTTATTTCCCTCCCCTGCTTCCACGGCATCTGACATAGATTTCATAAGGCTGTACCATCGACTGCGGATAGGTCGACTATCAGCACGCTTTTCAACAGAATTCAGTGGAATAACAGCCCTCCCTAGAGTTTCTTCCTTGTTGGGACCAACATGGTCTTCAACAGAAAGGATCAAATGATCATCAAAGGGTTCAGCAGCAACAAACATCAAATCTTCATTCCACAAGGCATTCATTGTTTGAGTCTTCACCGCTTTTGTCCTTAGAATTTGGTTGCCAATTTGTACATTCACATAGGCATCTGGGAAACGAGACTTCTCTTGTACAACCAAGTCTTGAGCTTCAACAACATTGACACGAACATACCACAATCTAGGTGAATGATAAACTTTCGAGCGAATATATGCTGGGATGACCGAAGTACCATCAGTAGGAGAGATAGCATCAGAATGCCAAGCATATGGAAAAGCCTCGTCAGCTTGTGTGCCATACCATACAGCAAGCATTAGTTCTCCCTTTTTCTTTGATCTACTCTTGTCTTCGAGGCGGTACCATTCTGGAGCCAATGGACTATCAGGTGGAACTCGAGTAGGAACTTCATGAAGATCAAAGTACAAACGTCCAACATAATCATCTTTTATGGTATCTTTGTCTTTAAGAGTAACTTCCAGGACAGTTGATTGCAAATCCGTCCTTGTAAAAGCGAATACCTCATTCCATTCAGGACTTGAATTTTTCTCATAATGCTTTGTAGTTCCCCTAAAGTTCCCTAGTTTCACTTCAACATAAGGATCCAAGCCTCCAGTCAAATCCTTGGTAGGAAGATCACGGGCTTTCACAACTCGAACAAAAAGATAATGCATCTTTTCTACAAGGTCATAGGTGTTCGTAAGTTTGTCTTGAAGTGCAAGACGACCCCCAACAACCATCCCACCGCCAAGGTAGGGATTTGTCTCTCTTATTGAATAATCATTATATTGAAATGATGACCCTGGGTATGCCTGAACAGTATTTACAACCATTGGATTAGAATTCATACCATATCCTCCATAGGTCACAACTGGTACACTAGCTTGTGGAGTATCCTGTTGAGACTGCTTTGCATTGGGAAGGTGATGGAATGTCTGTCTTGACTCAGTTTTATCGGTAGAAAATAAACTTGCTACAAGCTTTGGAACTTTTCGTAATGTTGATTGGTTTTCGGATGTGATTGGAACCGGAAGAGGATCCTTTTCCACAGGAGACTCTGCTGCAGGAAGCAAATTTGAAAGCTTTAGAGACGGATCATCAGTTACATAGACCTTAAGGCCAAGTTCTCCTTTTATTCGTGAGAAAATGCCTCGCTTTTCCAGAGGATAGTGAAAAACAGCAGCATCAGAGTGCGGGACAAATGAGGTCCCAGTAAGACGAACTTTTCCAAGAAAGGAGGGCTTCGGGCTGATGCTTGCTTTGTTATAGGTAAAGACAAAGGCCTCTAGTGTAAGGTTAGCCAGATTTTGTGGATCCGATATGTTAAAGTAGAAGCTTTCATTCCAAACAGGATTGAGATCCTTTTCCTTCGTTGTGGTACGGACTCTTTGACGGTCGAAGTGAAGCTCTACAAAAGCATTGGCTGAGCCCTGTCCATCTTTTGGCATGAGATCATGAGCACCCACTACATCGACTCCTAGCTTGAAGTTACCCATTAAACTTTTCCAAACTACCCAAGCACTGATGAACTTCCACACGGCTGTTTCAAGAAATGGCAAGGATATCTGTACCACCAGGAAATGAAAGAAACTTTGCATTATTAGAATATCAAATGTAGTTTTCTTTTTCTTTCTAAATATAATTTTTCAGGTTTCCAATAAACTAAGAGAACTATATGATCTGTAGAACAAAAAAAAAAATCCACAGAATCCAAAACATAGGAGATGATAAGCGATGCTTAATTTTTAGCAGTCTAATAAAATTAGCATGACTTGATCTTTCCCGTTATCAGTGATCCTTTTTCCCCCTTATTCATTGAACTTCCAAAACTAAGAAAATTGGGAAAACAGTCAGTGAAAGAAAGCAAACGCACTTTGAACCAAAATGAAAATAAAGGCAAAAAGTAGCAAGAAAAAGCAAAAACAAAATAATAAAGACATCAAAATTAGATTCCAAAGTGAAACAAACACCCAAATACTAAAGACATATTTAAGCAAGACCCAGAAACAGGTGAAGGATATACAGAATCTTCAAAAAGAGAGATGAAAAATTCTACACAACAACAGGTTACTTCAACCCTCCATCAAAATTCTCCCCCAACTAAACAAATCAAGAAAATAATCTCCCCATCACACCAGATTACTAAAACCCCTCCCAAACAGAGCCTATACAATTCTTTCACAAACCAAGCATAATCTAAAATCTCCATGAATTTTCACAAACACTTAGCGTGCAATATCCCTCCCTATCTCCAACCCAAAATCAACATCCCAATCATCCCATTCCCCACCTAAAATATCTCTACAAGAACAAACCCCATAAAAAATAAGCAGTCTCACAGCCTGTTCAAAGAGAAACTCAGGAGAGGAACAACAAATTTCACAAAAACGATCATAATCTACACATAAAACTAAACCAGTTCATTTCCCATAAATTTTTCCAAAGACCCAGAAAGAAAACCACACGATCTGTCCTAAAAAGAGAAATTACACAATAGTACAAGACAAAACAACGCACCTTCACTGTTCTTGCTCTGCGAGAAAGAGAAAGGGAAAGAGGGGTCTCTTCGGAGAGCTGTGATGGATGTTTGTTTGAGAGAGGATAAGATTTTAAGGGAAGAAATTGAAGGAGATGGAAATGAAGTTCAAGGTCATCTCGGTCATCTCTGTTTGAAGGAGGAAAGTTGGAAGAAAGATAAAGAAGAGAGAAAAAGAGTTGAATGGACTCTGAGTTTTAATATTCATAGGTCGTTCGTATTTGTTTTATTCTCCAAACACGTTTATTCCATTTTTTAAATCAAAAAATAAATTTTCGTGAAATTTTAATGACGCGGGAATCAACCATTGGTCGAAATTGAATTCCATAGTCGACTTTTACTTATGGGGTGTACATCAATATGTCGGTTTCAAAAGTAAACCCTCACTGAAAACCGATGAAAACTCGGTATGGTGGCCGGTCGGTTCGGTTAGTTTAGGGTCTCCGTCACACTAAACAAAAGAATAGAAAAGAAACAAGTGAGAGAAGATCGGTGAACGGTCGATGGTGGAGGTGACGGTGGCCGGCGGAAGGAGGCGAAGAAAGAGACGGTAAGAAAAGAGAGGAGAAGAGACAGAGACAGTGTGAGAAGAGGGAGATGATAAAAATATTATTAATTTTAAACAAGTGAAAAGTGTTGGAAACGGTACAACCCTCGTAACAACAAACAGTAAACAGTCAAGTCACAGCGGTCAAGCAAAGAGGAGTCGCGGAGCTCGCTCTCTTTAAGACATTTCGCGGCTCTGCCTAAGTGTGCAAGCAGATCTGAAAATTACCAAATCGTGCCAAGGATAAAACAGCCAAAAGAAACCGATCGGAAATATACCGTTACCGATCGAAACACACCCCCTTTCTAAACCCACTATTCGGAAAAATAAAAAGGAAAAGGAAAGGAAAATGAAATGAAGTGAAGAATGAATTGTGTTTTCGAACTGTTGAATGTCACGCCTTTTATGGCCTTTTGCGTGGAATGGTAGGAAGCAAAAAAGGCGGTGAGCCTCAAAACGTGCACGAACGGATGTTATTAAAGGCGACACGTGTAGGATGTACATCGAACCCACAATGGTCTATCTCTTCATCCTCAAGTATTTTTTGGGGTCCAAACTGAAGCTCAAGATTAGAGTAGATAGGGGAGACTTCAATATCAAATTTTTTAATGTGGAACTCTTCGACCAAAAAGTTATTTTCTTTTATTTTGAAAGTTAAAATTTTCGCCCAATAAATTTTGAGAAACCATTTTATGGTCTTAAAAACCATGAGTGGTTTGGAGAAGAAAACTAGCCTATAGTTTGTGACATTGCAAAATAAAAAAGAAAGAGAAAGTGGAGAGGGACAGTTTGAAATCGAGGAAGAAGTATCGTTTCAGTTTGGCGAAGGTTAGCCCCATCAAGTTTTATATTATTTATTTAAATGAATGTACCAC
Organism: Benincasa hispida; assembly: GCF_009727055.1. Taxonomy (NCBI): domain Eukaryota; kingdom Viridiplantae; phylum Streptophyta; class Magnoliopsida; order Cucurbitales; family Cucurbitaceae; genus Benincasa; species Benincasa hispida. The sequence goes on from NC_052357.1 coordinate 38,135,076, forward strand.
CCTACCTCTTTTTATATTTTTATTTTTTTGGATTTTAATAAAATTGGGCCCACTTTATTTTATATTATAATATTTATAAAAAAAAAGTAGTTGGTTCTACCTTATTTTATTATTATTATTAGAGTAAATTGCAAAAACTATATTCTAAAGTATGATCGTAGTTATAATTATACTCCTCAAATTTTAATTTTAAAAATTAAGGCCTTAAACTTATATAAATACTAAAATTGAGTCAAATTGAACCTTCAAACTTACATAAGTGCATAAATTGTAACATTTGTATAAGTTTGAAAGTTCAAATTTTATCACTTATGGGTCTAATTTCTATAATTATTATAAGTTTGAAGGTCTGATTTTAACATTTATAGAAATTTAGCGGTCAAATTTTTATCATTAAAAGTTTAAGCGTATAGTTGTAATTACCACTATATTTTAGTGTGGTGTTTGCAATTTTCCCTTATTATTATTATTATTATTATCTCTTCGTTTTTTGTTTTCATTTTTTTATCAGGTTTCTATATTTTCTTATGGATATTTTCAAGAGAATTTTTCACCGATAGAAGAAATGTTAAACTATTTACACAAATAACAAAAAAAAATATTGTTAGACACTAATAGACTTCTATCAGCTTCTATCACAGATAGCAGATACTCTCCTATTAGCATCTATCAGTGATAGACTTGTATCAATTTCTATCACTAATAGATGTTGATAAACTTTTATCAGCGTCTATCTATGCTAGACATTGATACCAATATTTATCACAACTATCTAAAAGCAACAAAACTCAAATCTAACTTCCAACTTCATGGGTAAAATCAATCTCAATACCAAAATTTGATGGGTGTTCAAAAACCAAATAAAATTAACCCAAACTACCCAAAATCTTACCCATAATGGGCATCGGTCCAACAAACTCTAGCGCTAGCGACAAAAAATATATATATAATAAAATTAGTGATGTTAAAATTGTGAATTTGAGGATCACAACGGGAACACGAATGGTAATAAAATATAACATTAAAATAAATAAAACATATAGAAAATTCTCAAATTTCTCCATTTTTTTTCCAATTTGTATGGAATTTGCCCAACTATTTATAGGCAAAGTGGCAAATAAGATGTGGACTTACATGGACACTAAGCATGAATAACTACAAGGCACATGGATAACATGAAGGATGACACATGGTTTTTCGGACACTAAGCAATGGGCATCTATTTATTATTATAATATTTATAATACTCCCCATTATATGCCCATATATATATATATATATATGTAATATGCCCCATTAAAACCTTACTAGAAAAAACCCTAATGAAGGAAAAAGAGTACATATTTCATATAATATATACTTCTAAAAGAATACAATATATTTACTCCCCCTCATGAAAACATCACTTCAGATCTCTTAGTCGCCACATTCCAATATTGTACACCAATTTTTCAAAAGTTGTGGTTGGTAATGCCTTTATAAATAAGTCTGCCAGATTATCCTTCGAGCAATTTTTTTGTATAGTGATATCGTCATTTTCTTCAAGATCATGAGTGTAGAAAAGTTTCGGTGAAATATGCTTTGTTCTATCTCCTTTGATTTGAGCTATTCAAGTTGTGTCATCTTCATATAATATTATTGGAAGATTCTTTTTTTAAAAGACAAGCCATACGTTTCACGAATGTGCTAAATCATTAGCCTTAGCCATACACATTCTCTACTAGCCTCGTGAGTTGCAAGAATTTCAGCATTATTTGAGGAAGTGGCTGTTATAGTCTGTTTCACTGATCACCATGACATAGCAGTTCTTTCACATGTGAACAGATAACCTGTTTGAGATCTAGCTTTGTGTGGATCAGATAAATATCCAGAATCTGCATAACTAACTAGATCAAAATTTGATTTATTTGAATAAAACGAACCCATATCGATTGTTCCTCAAAGATAATGGAGTCTACGCTTAATTCTATTCCAATGTCTTTTTGTAGGAGAAAAACTATATCTAGCTAATAAATTTACTGAAAATGTAATATTTGGTCTTGTATTATTAACAAGATACATAAGTGCACCAATTGCACTAAGATATGGTACTTCAGAATCAATAAGTTCTTCATTATCTTCTCGAGGTCGAAATATATCTTTCTTTATATCCAATGAATGGACTTTCATTGGAATATTTAATGGATGTACTTTGTCCATATAAAATCTTTTACAATTTTTTCTTGTATAAGTTGACTGATGAATAAATATTCCATTTGCTAAATGCTCAATTTGCAAATTAAGGAAAAATTTCGTTTTTCCGTAATCTTTCATCTCAAATTCTTTCTTAAGATATTCTATTACCTTTAAAAGCTCTTCAGGAGTTCCAATTATATTCAAGTCATCAACATATACAGTTATAATAGCGAATCCTGATTGTGATTTCTTTATAAAAACACATGGACATATTGGATTATTTTGATATCCTTCTTTCAATAAATATCCACTCAGGCGATTATACCACATCTGTCTAAAGGATCTCTTATTCAAGAGACCCAATGAGCGGAAGCAAGATCTTTCCAAGTCCATTAAATAATTGTATTCACAAACATACAAGAATAGTTATATATTATAGAGAAATTACAACATGCTTTCTTACTAGAACAAAAGAAATTGAGAGACATACCTTTTAAAGAACTCTTCTTTTAGGAATCTCTCACTCTCGTGAGCAATCGTCCAGCAATATCTCGCTCTCATGAGAAATCGTCTAGCAATATCTCACTCTTGTCACAATCACGAACTGTGTGATCCTCGGGCAACAACCCCTCAACACTACCACTCGACAACCTTGGTATTCTCGGAGTGAGAATCTAAGAGGTATGGGCTCTGTATGAATTTGGTAGAGGGAAGGAGGAAGTATACGATCAAGTTACACGATCGAGTGAGTGTGAGAGAATCGTTTAGTCTATCACATAGATAGTGGGTACTCGCTCGTTTAGTATCTCTCGCTCTCGTGAGCAATCGTCTAGTAATCTCTCACTCGATCGTTTAGTCTCTTGTGAGGGCTATCGTATAGTCTCTCGTGAGCAATCGATTAGTAAATCAATAATGAAGCGATCTCTTTAAAAAAATGAAAACATTTTTCATTTTTATTCTTCAGTTATTAAAATTGAAAATAACCTCCCACTTCACGCACGGTTAAAGGAGAAACCAATCACAATTATCTCACAACTGTTTTTATTATAAATAAATATAATAACTAACTTATCATATTATATTTATAATTTATAGTTTTAATATCACATCATATGTAATATTTAAACCATAGTTCTTTTCTCCTTTATTTAATATATTCGTATTTATATCAATTCCTCCAATCAATGTATCTAATATATCAAATCAATTATATCACATATAATTGAAATCACATGTAATTTAACCAATTTAATTATATTATATATAATCAAATTCCCTCTTGTTAATTTGAACATTTCAAACTAACCCAAAAACTGATTCTCGACTTGAATCTATTGAGCTACCAAGGGGACCTGTAGCTTGAAGCTCCAACGGTACATGAATAACTTACTAAACTCTTTAATCACGATATCCACCATCCGTTAACTGTCGGGCACTCCACTAAAGACCGACAGCTGCACTATTCTCACTACAGATATATTTCTATGTCCATCGAATATAACCAATCAACAGTACGATAACACTTCACAAATCACTCGTAAGTATAGATGGCCAATTTACCGTTTATCTAACTTCTTAAGTACCACTGATTCCTCTAATGAACAATACATCATAGTCCTACTATAAGTGAACACTTCTCGAGCCATGAGAAAATGTGTGGCATCACATTGTTCAAGCCCCAAAATCAGCCTTTAAGGGAGCAATCTATCTACTTGTCCCTACTTTGAAGAAGGAGTGAATTCCATCTTGTGTAGCTGAACTCTCAGCTCCCCAATCAGACGAATCCCCAAAGTGGTAGGTTTGAGTTGGTAATCTGACCACTCGTACCCATGCAAATCAAAGGACCACCCTTATAGGCATGAGTTTCCAACTCACTCAGGATTATGGTCATGTTACCTATGGTCATCCTAGTGAAATTAAAGTCACTGTCATTATATAACAAGACTAAATATTTCATGGTCCGGTCTTATACAAACTCGTTTATATAGGATATTCTCGCTCACATGTCTCCACATGAATGATCAGGATCAGACTATCTGTAGCACTTTACAATAATTGTAACATTAACAAAACGGGCCATATCCGTAATGTCACCAAGATAAGGTTTCCCCCATTTATCCATATATTACAGACCATTTAGGTTATCACTTAAGGCATGATCCACTTGTATGTCACCACATATATGATTAAGTTACAACGATAACCAGGAATCTTAGTTTATTGGTTTGTGGTTAATGAAACTAAAATATCTCATATTTCATAGACAGCGGTGAAGAAAATATCTCATATTATTACATCACAAATGTTTGTTCATACAGGTGTTTACAAACTATAGGACCTTATGAGATTTAGGGTATCAACCTCAACACCGTTCTCATTGTTTCAATCTATATAGTGACCTTTGTAACTTTATTGAATACCATTCCTAAGAATTTGATGTATATGTTTCAAGTACCTTAAATTCTTCTGGGATTCTCATATAAATATCATTATCAAAAGATCCATATAAATATGTTATGACTACATCCATAAGATGTATATCCAAACTTTTATACACAATCAAGACAATTAAATATCTTAGTGTAGTTGCATCCACCACTAGAGAATATGTCTCCTCATAATCAATACCAGGTCTTTGTGAAAAACCTTGTGCTACTAGTCTTGCTTTATATCTTATGACCTCATTGTTTTTGTTCCTTTTCCTTACAAATACCCATTTATATCCCACAGGTTTAACCTCTTTTGGTGTTCGGACTATTGGTCCAAAAACCTAAAGTTTTGAAAGTAAGTCTAATTCTACCTCAATTGCTTCTTTCCACTGAAGCCAATCTTTTCTATATCGACATTTAACATATTTTGGTTTAGGATCCTCATTTTCAAATATAATATCAAGAGTAATATTTTACGCAAAAATGTTATCAATAATTACATTAGTACAATTCCATCTTTTTCCGGACAAAATATAGTATATTGAAATTTCATTATTATCTTTAGGTATTTCACCTTCCTCACTAGTCTTATCGAGAATTTCTTCATGGGTCTTTACATCATCAACCAAGTCTTTTTCACTATTAATTATTTTTCATTTTCGAGGATTTTTATCTTTGGAATCCACTGGTCTATCATACTTCTGGAATGTTCTAGACTCATTAGTGACAACTTATTGTGTTGAGATATCAATTTTTGATGGAACATTTGCAGCTGGTATATGTGACTTAGCTTAGTTACTTTCTTTGTATCTATAAATGCATCTGGTAATTGATTTTCTATATTTTGCAAATGAATTATTTTCTAAACTTCAAATTTACAATGATCTGTATGATGATCTAAATGAGACAATAATGATGCATTCCATGTAATTTCTTTTTCCAATTTCTTAATTCCTTCCCTTAATGTTGGAAAATTTGTCTCATTAAAATGACAATCAACAAATCGTGCAATAAATGCATCACCCGTCAGGGGTTCAAGATATTTATAATTGATGGGGAATCATATCCAACATATATTCCTAACCTCCTTTAAGGATCCATCTTAGTGCGTTGTGGTGGAGCAATTGGAACATATATTGCACATCCAAAAATTCTCAGATGAATAATATTTGGCTTATGACCATAAACTAATTGTAATGGCGAGTACTTATGATAAGCTACTGGCCTAATGCGTACAAGTGACTCAACATGCAAAATAGCATATCCCTATACAAATGAAGGAAGCTTAGCTCTCATAAGTAATGTTCTTGCAATTAATTGCAAACGTTTTATAAATGATTCTACTAAACCATTTTGTGTATGAATATTAGCTATAGGATGTTCAACACCTATACCAATTGACATACAATAATTACCAAAAGCTTGGGATGTAAATTCACCAGCATTATCAAGACAAATGGTCTTAATTGTATAACCAGAAAATTGTGCTCTTAACTTCATTATTTGAGCAAGTAATCTTGAAAATGTAAGATTTCGACTTGATAATAAGCACACATGTGACCATCTACTGGATGCATCTATTAATACCATAAAATATCTAAATGGTTCAGTTGGTGGGTTAAAAGGCTCACATATATCACCATGAATTCGTTCTTAAATGCAGGTTATACAATCCCCACTTTAGCTGGTGATGGTATAATTATCAATTTTCCTTGAGAGCAAGCATCACATGAAAATTCATTAGATTGAGGAATCTTCTGGCTCTTCAATGGATGTCTATTTGAATTCTCAATAATTCTTCTCATCATTATAGATCTTGGATGACCCAATCAGTCATGCCAAATTTTAAATATGTCTGGATTCATGAACTTCAAGTTCATTGTTGCATATGTTTCAATTACTCGTATATGAGTATAATATAATCCAGAAGATAAAGCAGACAACTCTTCGAATTTATGTTTTTCATTTGAGATAGTGGATATGATATATAGATATTCCATATTATTCTTACTATCAATCTCAATATGATAACCATTGCAATGTATATCTTTAAAATTTAGAAGATTTCTCTTTGATTGACTTGAGAACAATGCATTGTCAATTATAAATTTTGTTACTCTAGGCAAAATAATATTTGTTTTTAAAAAACCTTTGATTAGGTTTGCAGAACCGATATCATATTTACTTTTGCTTTCAGTATTGTCAGTTTGGAAAAATATTTTTTACTTATAGGTATTGTATGTGTAGTTGTACTGTCTAACAAATATAGATCTTCTTTGCTCATTTTCTAAATACCCAACAAATGAAAATGATCTATGTTTCTTCATTAAAAGAAAATAATTACAATAAGAAAAATAACACTTAAAATATACAAAAGTTACTAAAAAACATGAAGATAGATTTAAAGAAAATACAACAACAACATTAAGTCTATATATTCTCAAAGTCAAAAGAAACATCTAATGTTCCACCAACTGTGCCAATCTTCTCTTTAAGGGATTCGAAGAAGTCCACAACATCCAAATTTTTCATGTGGGATGGGTCAAATATGTCATTATCCTGGTATGTAAAATTGCTTCCACATTTTTCTCTTTTTCCTCCAGGGAGGCTTTGATAAAGGTCAACTAAGTCTTTTGACGTACGACAGGTACATGATCAATGCTCAGTCATTCCGCATCGGAAGCATTTATTTTCAACACTCTTTGAACTTTTATCTTGTGGAGCTTTTCCTTTGTGATCATCATTTTGCATGATTCTTTTGAAATTTGAATAATTAGAGCGACACCACGAAAATAATAATTATTTTTTCTTCTACCACAGTCATGACCTCGACCACAACCACGACCTCGACTATGATTATTAATATTCACAACATTCACTTCAGGGAATAGTATTGTTCCGGTTGGTCGAGATTCATGATTTTTCATCAATAACTCATTATTTTGTTTGGCCACGAGAAGACATGAAATTAATTCAGAACGCTTAAAACCTTTCTCTTGATATTACTGCTGTAGGAGCATATTCGAGACATGAAATGTAGAAAATGTCTTCTCTAACATATCAGAATCAGTAATTTTCTCTCCGCATAATAACAATTTCGAACTGATTTTAAATAATGCGGAGCTGTAATCATTTACTGATTTGAAATCTTGTAGCCTCAAGTGCATCCAACTCATAACGAGCTTTAGGAAGGATAACTGTTTTTTAATGATCATACCTCTGTTTCAAAATTTTTCAAAAGATACGAGAATCATTTATTGTAAAATACTCCATTTTCAATCCCTCGTTGATATGATGACGAAGGAAAATCATAGTTTTTATTTTATCCTGATTGGATGTCGTATTTCCTTCGTTAATAGTCTCCCCATTATTCATAGCATCTAGGTGGATTTCAGCATCAAGTAACCATGACAAATAATTATTGTCGTTAATATCAATGGTGACAAATTCTAATTTTGTGAGATTTATCATGACAGCACTATAAAAAAATATTGTACTTATGTTAGAAATTTAATAGATATTGAATATGAAAAATAATATTAAATTATTAATTATAACGAAGAGGGAAAAATCGAAACACCTTTAAAACCTACCTTTAGCGGGGAAAACGATAGGAGCTTGTACTAATAACATGTTGTGAATTTGAGGAGCACAACGGGAACACGGATGGTGATAAAATATAATATTAAAATAAATAAAACATAATATATTAATAAATAAAATAAAATAACAAAATGAGAAATGAGAAAATTCTCAAATTTCTTCACTTTCTCCAATTTGCATGGAATTTGCCCAATGTGTGAGTGATTTTTAGATCCACCAAATGCTACTATTTATAGGCAAAGTGACAAGTAGGATGTGGACTTACATGGACACCAAACATGAAAAATTACAAGCTCATGGACAACATTAAGGATGACATGACTTTTGGGACACTAAACCATGAGCATCTATTTATTATTATAATATTCATAATGCTAAATTAGCGGCTATTTTCTCCCTTGAAAAATTGGCATATTGGTTCTCCTCCATCTCTCTCCTTTTCTCGCTTTCAATGGCTTTGTTTTTCTTCCATTTCTCTCTCTCTCCCGTATCCGTTTCAATACCATTGAAACCCTCCTTCTGTATATTAGATCATTACGTTTCAATCTATATAAGATGATTAAATTTACTATTTTGTGTAAATAGTTTCCCTTATTTTTCTATTTTTGAAAATCTATTTTTAAATAATGTTTCATTTATTTTTATCTCACATTTTTTTTTTTTTTTTTTTTTTACTAATCATTAGATATTTAGGTCCGTTTTGATTAATTTGAGAAAGAAGTATTACTAAAAAAAGTCATTTTTATTTAAACCAGAAGTATTATTCAAAAAACTCATTTTTATTTAAACACTTTTGATAAAAATTGATTAAAATACATTTGAAAACTTATTTTGAATGGTTGTCAATACTCCAAATCCTTCTAAATGACTTATTTTTTAAAATTAAACACTTTAAAATAGATTCGAAACACACCACTAATTTCAATGCATCGGATTTTTATGTTTTAATTTCATTCAATCTAAAATTTTCGCTAAGAGATTTTGGGTTTTAATTTGATATTTTCGAATGGATTTCAAACTAATCTTAAATGTGAATTTATAAATTGAATTTTTATTTAAAAATTATCTAAAAACATTTAAACAAAGTTTTTTCTTTGCTAATTAATTTTATGTCGTTAATTTAATATGGCTAAAGATGTCCTATTCGATTTTTAATTTAAATTTGAAAATTCTCAATGGTATTTCAAATGGCTTAGTTTAAGACTTTAAGCACAAATTTTAATAAGTAGAGTGGATTTTGATTTTACTTGAGTTTAGAATTTTACAAGGCTTTCCGAATTAGGATTTAATTTAAAATCGATTAGACTCAACCTTGAACCTATCTTTGGTAAAATAAAACTAGTTTATTTATTTTTCTTTTTTTAAAATAAATGACCAATCACACCCGTATAAAGATTGATATCGACTCCAAATCTTTTACCTTAAAAAATGTTGATCGCTCCGTATCGTAATGACATTACAACATACTCTATACTAAAATTAATTAGTGTTAGTGTTGAATTATATTTAATACCGATTTGAATAAATGTCGAAAATCACAATCTAATAATGTTGGTTATTTTGGTCATTCGATTCTTATTTTTTTAGCTTAATTTATGGTTTAATTCAAAATTGGAAAAGAAATTCAAAGTAATTTTTGTCCCAGCATAATTTGAATATCTCATTAGAATGACATTTAACCATATTTTTCAAATCTAATTCGTTTAGTCATTTTTTTCAGTTTGATTATTTAAATTATTTTTCTTGTAGGTTCATTTTAAAAATCGAAGGCTCGAAAAATTGTAAAACAAAATGCCCATATGATAAAAACATTAGGAAGAAGTATGTATCTAACTTAAATAGAGTAATCATAACATAATGTTATTTGTATTTTAGTTTACATGACGCAGTTGAAAGTTACAAAATAATTCATTCTTTCAAAAAAAAAAAATTACAAAATATTTTTTTTAAAAAAAGAAGGTATAAAGATATGATGTCTTTTTCTTATATTAATTATTGACTATCTAAATTCTTGTAACTCATGATTCTATCTTAATTATATTTAATTTAATAATGAAATTACTTATCTATTATCTATTTTTTCCCTACAAATATTTGGGTATCAATTCTCCTTAGTTTGTCTTATTTCTTCTGTCAATTTTTTTCTTTTATGTTTCTATCATATGTTTGAATAAATGTAGAGTAGTCTTATCATATGTTTGAATTAATGCTCTCTTAAGCTCTTTTGGTCTTCTAGGGTTTAGTTCCGTTGCTGGTCCGTTCGTAGATGGTAGGTGGTCCGTACGTGGGGTTCCGTTCCTCGCGTTCTATATAGTTCCGGCGCCGGCTTCTTCACCGCTCCAGTTCGACACTTCGTCCGTCATCTCCAAGTCGATTTCTTCACAGCTTCAGCTTTAGGTCGTCTGGTCGTTCCGTCCTCGCGTCTAGTTCGTGTCTGGTCTGTCGCTGTCAAGGTGGAGGGTTCAGGTCGGTCGCTATCAGTTCACCGAGGTGCTGGTTTTGGTTGTTTTGATCCGAGGTAGTTCGTGACTTTGGAGGTATTGAGGTACGGGCTAACCACGGTGGAAGCAAGTGACGATGGTGTGTAAGCAGTCACCTTTAAGACTGAAGGAGAAGAATGGACGTCGAGTTGCTCGACAACTCTTTCGTCTGCTTAGACCAGAGATTGATTTGGGTCTGGATGCTCGTTCTTCGGAGGTGAAGGATCTAGGGTTGTTTGACGGTCGCTTTGAGGAGGGTGACGGGTCTGGTACGAGGAGTGTTGACAAAGTAGGGCTGGGGAGGTCGACGGTGGGTGTTTCGGAGGTGGTCAAAGGGAAGTCATTGTCGCCTAACCTAGATTCAATAGTAAGATAAGGTTGTGGGTTGATCTGGGTGGCCTGGGTTTGGGTCAGTTGAATGGGCAGGGAGTTTAGGCACTTGTGGAGTTGGGGACTAGGGTCTGAAGGTGTGTCTAAGGAGCCTTGAGGCGTGTTGGGCTCAGACGAAAACTGGGTTGTGAGGGTGTTGGCTTGAGCCTTGATGGAATTGGGGTGATCGGAGTTGAAGGGGTGGTCTGGTTCTGGGAGAGCTGGGAAAGGGTCAAAAAGGAGTGGGGGTTTTGGTGGGTGGGCACATGGTGCTGGGCCAGAGTTGGGTGGCTCGAGAGAGTAGAAGTTAGGCAGGGAGGGGGTTCACAGGCTGGACCTTTTGGTAAGTGAGAGTCGCTCGGTGGACACACGGGATCTTCGTTGTTTGGGAAGAGTCGATTCCCAAAACTAGTTTAGCTAAGGGTTTGGTCCTAAGTCGGTATATTGGAGGAGGGAGGTGTTTCTGATGATTCTGGTTATGGCGTGAAAATGGGTAATTCGTGGCGGCCCTTTTTTGGTCAAGTTGAGGGGAAATTTAGAATTCATTCCCTCAGTGGTTGAAGATGAAAAAATTATTGTTGAACCTTATGACGAAATTATTGAAGAGGGTATTTGTCTGTGGGAGAAATTTTGTTGGTCAGTTGTGGATGTCAAACTCCATGTATACTGTTATTTGTCGAATTATTCAGATAATTTGGGGGTGTAAGAGATGCCAGCTATTACCTTGTTGGAGAACGATTTATCATTAAATTTTCAGAAGGTAGAGTCAAGGGATTGGTGTTGGAAAATGGTCCATGGCACTTGGGTGGCAAACCCATTTTATTACGGATAGTGGTCCCTAGGTATTATTCCTGAAACCCTTTGTTTTTCATTCCATTGCCTATCTGGATTAAACTGAAAGCGTGTTCCCCTTGAGTTGTGGATGGATAGCGGTTTAGCAGGGTTAGCTAGTGTCGTGGGTTAAACCTGTCTCTTTTGATGTTGCAACAAGAGAGCGACAACGGTTATCGTTTGCTAGGGTTTATGTTCAGGTGGATGGTGATTTGTTAATGTCCCTTTAGTCACTGTTAGAATGCGAAGTCAGAAGTTTATTATTCCAGTAGTGTATGAGTGGAAACCTCGTAGGTGTACTGGTTGTGGATCCTTTGGGCATATTGGGCTGTGTGTGAGAAGTAGGGTGTGAAAAGAGTCAGAAAGTTATGTATTGTGCGGTTAATGAGGGTGTTTGGGGGAGAATGGGGGTATTGAGAGTGTGAGGAAGGGGCAGGACATGGATATTGGTGAAAGGAAAGATAGCTCAGTGGTTGGGAGTAAGGGTATGGGGAGTGTTGACGAGTTTACTATGATCAGTCGTCGTAGGTGGGATAGAGGAGGTGTAGGCCATAGGGGTGGCAGTGGGTCATCAGACTCGGTGCCCTTGAGGAACAGAGCAATATATGGATCCCCTGAAATTACGGGGTTTGTAAAATATGTTGATGATCACAATAAGTTTGGTATTTTGTGTGATGAGGGAGGAAAATCGCTAGCTTTGGCTCTAGTGTAGGCAGATCCTGATCCATTGTCTGTTATGGATGAGATGTTCGAGAGTTCGGGCAAAGGCCCAGTGGGAAGTGGTAGGTGTGATCTATTGCAAGGTCCATGATTTGGTGTTCCTGGAATGTTAGGGGGTTGAACGACCCTGTTAACTGTAGGGTGGTGGTAGACTTTTTGGCTTCATCCTCTGTTACTTTCTGCTGCTTACTTAAGACGACGGTTCGTCGTGAAAATTTTGGTATAGTGATGGGTAGGTTTGGTGATGCATGGAGTTATATGTGTAGTTATAACGTGCGGGGAGTTAGGTGGATCTAGGTGATGTGGCAGAAGAATGTCTATAAGTTTTCTATTGATATCAGTGGGGATCAGTTCATTTCTGGAACCTTAGTGGATATTGTATCTACTGCTAGGCTACATATCGATGTTGTGCATGCCTCTAATCATGTGAACGAGAGGAGGAACTTATGGTCTTAGCTGATGGATGTGTGTGTCTCATGGCAGCTTCCTGGATTTTTTGGGGGGATTTTAATGCTATTCGTAGTAGTTCGGAGGATTTTGGTGGTTGCCCTAGCTTGAGGGAGATGAAGGAGTTTGATGGGGCGTTATTGGAGGCGGATCTAGTTGAGTTGGGTGTGATAGGTAATTAGTTTACTTGGACTAGTAAAATTCAGGGGAATGGTATCTTGTGCCGGTTGGATCGTTGCTTGTCTAATGAGGCATGGAAGGTAGCTTTTCCGTATTCGGAGGTTAGGGTTGGTCAGTGGGAAATTTCTGATCATAGCCTTCTTCTGTTGTCTACAGGGGAGACGAGGAGTAGACCGCCTTCCACTTTTCGTTATTTTTCTCATTAGGCGGAGGTTGAGGGTTTTATTGATACTATCAGGTCAGTGCGGAGAAGGTTTGAGGACGTGTCCCTGATGGTTAGTTTTGTGCGAAATTTGAAGGCAGTGAAGAGAGTTTTACGTGCTTTGTTTGAGAGGCGTATCTCTGTATTAGCTGATGAGGTGAGGGTGGCTAGGCAGGTTATGGAGGTTGCTCAGGCGAAGGTAGAAAGGGATCCTACTTCAAAGTCGGTGTGTGTAGAGGCGGCTCGTGCCACTGAAGTGTTTTGGTTAGTGGTGAGATTAAAGGAGGCGTCGCTCCGACAGAAGGCCAGGGTGAGGTGGCTGGAGTTAGGTGATATGAACACAGCTTTCTTTCATCGTTGTGTTCGTACTCGACACAACTGCAGTGGTTTATTTACAGTCGTGGATGCTGGGGGGACTCGTCAGAAAATGCATGACAGAGTGACAGTAGATTTCTTTCGGGGTTGTTTAAGGTCTCAGCCAGTGGGGTATAGAGACTGTTCTAGAAGCTCTATGTGAGCACCAGCTTCAAGCCCATACGGAGTTGTGGAATTTCAACCAGATTTTCCCGAATTGGGGATATTGTGCAATTCAGTTGGTCTGAGGAGGGGGTGGAGGCGCTTGGTCGACCAGTGCGTCGGGATGAGATTAAGAAGGCTTTATTCTCGATGAAGTCTGGAAAGGCTCCTGGGCTTGATGGGTTTTCGGTTGATTTTTACAGAGCTGCTTGGAATGTGGTTGGGGATGATTTCTGTGATGCTGTGCTAAATTTTTTTGAGTCCTATTACCTGCCTGGTGGAGTTAATTCTACTGTTATCACTCTTATCTCAAAGAGGCGAGGAGCAGAACGTATGGAAGAGTTTCGTCCTATTTCTTATTGCAATATTGTGTATAAGTGTATCTCGAGGATCTTAGCTGAGAGATTGCGGTTGTAGTTGTTTGCTTTCATCAGTGGTAACCAGTCTGCATTTGTTCTTGGTAGGTCGATTTTCGAAAACATATTATTGTGTCAGGAGCTTGTAAGGGGCTATAAGGAGGGCAAAAGAAAGTCGTGTTATGTGTTGAAGGTAGACCTTCAAAAGGCGTATGATTTGGTCAATTAGGATTTTCTGTTTGGTGTGTGCTGGCTATAGGTACGCCCCTTCAGTTTGTTAATTGGGTGAGGGCTTGTGTTACTTCGCCTATGTTCTCTGTGATGGTTAATGGTTCCTTTAAGGGGTTTTTTCCTGGTAGAAAAGGGTTGAGACAGGGGGATCTGTTGTCTCCTTTTTTGTTTGTGATGATGATGTAGGTCTTATCTAGGTTGTTAAATAATTCTCCTGTCTGGTTTAGGTTCCATGACCAGTGTGAGCGTGTGGGCCTGACTCATTTGGTGTTTGCAGACGATTTGATTATTTTCTATGAAATTGAGAGAGATTCTTTAGAGTTTGTGAGGCAGGTCTTGGCAGATTTTGCAGGGTTGTCTGGGTTAGTTGCTAATGTTGGAAAGTGTTCCATGTTTGTTGTCGGTGTCGAGTCTAGGAAGGCGAAGGAACTAGCTACGTTTATGGGTTTCTCTCTTGGTTCGCTGCCTGTTAGGTACTTGGGTTTACCTTTATTGGCGGGTCGGTTGAGGGCTGGGGATTGTGCTCCTTTGATTCAGAGGATTACAACTCGTATTAGAAGTTAGGTAGCCCGGTCTCTCTTCTTTGCTGGGAGGTTACAGCTTGTTAAGTTTGTCTTACAATCCTTTCAGGTGTTTTGGTGTAGCATCTTCGTGTTGCCTACGTATGTAACTCATGAGGTTGATCACCTGTTACGTAGTTATTTATAGATGGCTAGTGCGGTGAGTCGGGGTGGTGCACGGGTGGCGTGAGATGAGGTGGCTTGCCGTTAGGCGAGAGGGGGTTGGGTGTGAAGTATATGGCATCTTCGAACCAGGCTGCTATTATGAAGTTGCTCTGGCTTCTCTTAATTAAACCGGGTTCATTATGGGTGGCGTGGGTGGATGCCTATGTTTTGTGTGGACAGTCTTTTTAGGCTGTTCGGAGTGATGTTATGAGGTCTTGGTGCTTAAGGGCTATCTTGCGAAATAGAGATAGATTTAAGCACTTGGTTCGTTTGATTGTTGGCAATGGTCGGTCTTATTTTGTTTGGTGGGATCCTTGGCTGTCGGGGGGTACGATTTTGGATTCATTTGGGTCTATGGTGGTTTATGATGTAGGAAGTAGTTTGGAGGCGCGGTTGTTGGATTTCATGGATGGTGAGGGAGGTTGGAGCTGGCTTACAATGTCTTAGGAGCTTCTTGAGATCAGGGGTCTTATTCAGGCAAGGGTCTTATTCAGGCAGTGGGGCCTAGGGTGAGGGGGGAAGATTATTGGGTGTGAGTGCCGGATGCGAATGGTCGATTTTCTATCGCTAGTGTGTGGGAGAGTTTGCATCCTCGTCGTCCTAGGGTGTCTTGGGCTAGTATTTTGTGAGCGGGGGATGG
The DNA here is from genome assembly GCF_009727055.1 of Benincasa hispida. NCBI lineage: Eukaryota > Viridiplantae > Streptophyta > Magnoliopsida > Cucurbitales > Cucurbitaceae > Benincasa > Benincasa hispida. Next base: position 38,150,980 of record NC_052357.1, read on the forward strand.
TATTCTGCATCACTTCTTCTGTGCGTGGTTAGCTGTGAGGGATAGGTTGGGTACGCAGGATTGGTTGAAGATTGGGGTGTGTTATCAGAGGAGGGGTGCCTTCTGTTTGGGGGAGGTGTGGAGATACGAGATCATTCATTTTTTGAGTGTGGATTTGGGAGAGAGGTATGGCCTGGTGTGTTGCGTCAGTTGGGCTCGTCGCATCGGGTGGTGGGTTGGGATGTGGAGTTGAGTTAGTTGTGTCAAGTGGGGTCAGTAAAGGGGTGCGTAGTAAGTTATTCCGTGTTTTCTGGTGTTCTTCCATTTACTACATCTAGCAAGAACGTAATCGGCGACTGCATGGAAGTCGACCGAGGTCGGTGTCAGCTTTGGTTCACCTTATAGTCTCTACGGTACGTGCTCGTGCTTATTCATGGCGGGTTGATCTTCTTGGTCTTATATAGTGTGTTTACGGATGTTTTTATTGTTGTACTTCCTGTTGTTCTTTGTTTTGTTGTTATCCCTTGTTTGTGGGATTTTTGTTTCTTTTCTCTGACTTTCGTGGTATGCGATTTTGTTTTTTTGTGTTGGTTTTGTTCTGATCTTATCTTGTAGGCTTTGTTTTTTATTTTATTACCCTGTCTTTGCTTGTGCTTTGATGCTTTGATGCCTTGATCCCAGGCTGTAGGATTCCCCTTGTTGTTGTATAATAATATCACCTATTCTAAAAAAAAAAAAAAAAACATGCTCTCAAATCTCATACTTACCAATTATTACTATTAGATGTTTTAAGTTATTTTATAATTGATAAGTGTTAGTGCTTTTCTTTTTTTCCAAAAAATGTTAAGTTTTTTTTATAGTGCTCATGTATTTTAAAATTCTTTTAATTTAACTTCGAGGAAAAAAAATCTTATGGATGCAACAAAATTGTCGTCTCTTTGTCTTGTTGCATTTTTCCCTCCTTTTGCTTGTTGCACACCTTCTTCTTTCCTTTCTTTTTATTTTTTATTGCCCTCAAATTTTCATTTTCCATTGGAAACATTAAAAATGAAAAAAAGAAAAAAAGAATTATAAGGTTGAGTTTTGAACCTAAAATTTGAAATTGTCTAGTTCATAAGTGACTTAACACCAAGTCAAACATCAAGTTTGACTATTATAACCAAACGTTTAATATAAATAGCAAATGAAAACAGATTTCAAACAAACTACTTTTTTTAGTCTTCAAATTTGTACCATTTTAAGAAACATTTCTTAAAAGTTTGAAAGAGAATAGTTATTAAACAAATTTATTTCTCAAAAAATGAGAAATGAGAACATTACCAAATAGGCCAATAGTTTTTTTTTCTTTTTGTAGAACTTTAAGAGTATAAAGTCTATCAGTAATAAACTTGGAAAAACAGCATAGATGGCCAAAATGAAGGGCACAAATTGAAATATTTGTAGATTTGTGTATCGTAATATCTATGTATTGGTAATATCAATTATTAGTGATACTAGTTATAGAACTTAGATAGATATTAGTCATATTAATGTATTAGTGATATCGGACTTAAGTAGATATCGGTGATAGAAGTTTATTAGTGATGAAAATCTATTATTGATAATCGTGATAAAGTTACTCAATAATATTCACTCATAGCTTTGAATGTTAATCTATCGAAATTAATAGTCACTAATATTTTCTATCATTGATGATTTTCTTTCGCAGTTAATAGCCACTTATAGAAGTCTATCAATGATAGCCAACTTAATGAATTTAATGAATTAATAAAGTTAAACCTTGAACTAAAGTGTAAGTAAAATGTTTAGAAGTTATCAATAATAGCATATAATAAGTGATGGAAGCTATCAACGACAACATGTTATTGGATGGTAAAAAAAAAATGACAAAAGTTATCTCTAATGGCATGTTATCAATGATAGAAGCTATCATCGATAATCAAGGTATAAGTGATACAAGTGATATCGGTGATAGAAATTAGGTGATATCCATATATCGATGATATCAATAATATAAAAAATCAATTCCATTAAATGAAGCATATCATTGATAGCCACTACTAAAAGCTATCGGTGATAGCCACTGATAGAAGTTATTAGTGATAGCCACTAATAGAAGCTATTAGTGATATTTGTATATCGGTGATATGACCTAGGTATATATCAATTAAATTAATGATATTAATGATATTAGTGATATGACTTAGGTAGACATCAGTGATAGTCACTTATAGACTTTTCATTGGTAGACTTCTATCACTCATGATTTTAAATGCTCATATCTTTGAAAGTTGATAGTTTCCTTTCAAAGTTGATAACTATTTATAAATATCTATCTGTTAGGGTTGATGTCCTAAATCTCTTGGGTCCTCTAGTTTGTAATTGTAATATACAAATGATTTATTTATTTAATAAAAGCTTAGGTATTTTATTATACATTTAGTAGCATTAACTCACAAAACCAATAAACTAACATCCGAGGTTATCTTTTTTAGCTTAGACATGTATATAGAGACATATACAGGTGGATCATTTTAAGTGATAACCTAAATGGTTTGTAGTAGATGGATAAGGCTGGGTACCTTAACCTGGTGACACAAACCCCTTTGTAGATGTTACAATTGTTGTAAAATACTATAAATGATCTGATCCTGATTATTATGTAGAGACATGTGAGCTGGGATGTTCTATATAGAGGGGTTTGTATAAGACTAAACCACGAAATGATTAGTCTTATTATATAACGCCATTAATAGTAGAGACTTACATTTCACCAGGATGACCATATGTGACATGACCTGAATCTCGAGTGAGTTTTGAACTTCTGCCAATGAAGGCGGTCCTTTGATTTGTATGGGTGAGAGTGTTCAGATCGCTGACTTAATAAGCCTACCATTTTTTGGATTTGTCTGATCGGGGAGCTGGGAACACAACTACACAAGATGGAATTCACTCATTCTCTAATGTCGGGGTAAGTAGATAGATTGTTCCCCTAAAGGCTAATTCCAAAGCTTGAACATGTGACGTCACACCCTCTCTTGGCCCAGAGGGGTGTGGTCATAGTTGAATTATGACTAATTGTTCATTAGAGAGATTAGTAATACTTAAGGAGTTAGATGTAACTATAGGGGCAAAACAATAATTTTGGCCCAACTGTACTTGTGAACAATTTGTGAAAGGTCATTGTACTATTGTCTGATTACATCCAATAGACAAAGAAATATATCTGTAGTGCGAAGAGTGCAACTGTCGATTTTTAGTGGAGTAACCGGTAGTTAATGGATGTTGAGTAATTTAATTAAAGGAGTTTAATTAATTATTCAATGTATAGATCTACAGATCTATAAAACCACGAGGTCCTCGTTGTAGCTCAACAGGGATTATTGATAATTAATTTTGGATTAATTTAATTATTCAAATTAATTATATATGATATAATTAATTTAGATTAATTATATATGATATAATTAATATAATATATTTGATACATTATAATATAAAGTTTATTTGGAGAGGAATTAAATATTTGAATATGATTCAAATACTAATTGTATGAATGAGATTCATATAATTAAATTTAATATGAATTGGATTTATATCAAATACCACACATTACTGAGAGAAATTCAAACTATAGGTTATATTTATTGGGGTTGATGCCTTAAAGTCTCGTGTTCTATAGTCTATAAACAGTTTTTATGAACACTTGTGTTGTATAATATATGATATTTTACTTCACATCTTATTTTTGCTAAGTTGTATGTTTTATTTGCTTTACCACAAACCAATAAACATAAAATCCCTGGTTATCTATATGTAACTTAAGCATGTATATGGTGACATACAAGTGGATCATGTCTTGAGTGATATCCAAAATGGTCTGTAGTATATGGATATAAGAGGGAAACCTTATCCTGGTAATGCTACGGATGCAACCCGCTTTGTGGAATGGTCACAAGTGTTGTGACTTGTCATAGATGGTCTAATCTTAATCATTCGTATAGGAGACATGTGAACAGGGACATCCTATACAAAAAGTTTGTATAAGACCTGACCATGAAGTGTTAACATCTCGTTATATAACACTGTGCATGATAGAGACTTCACTTCACTAGGATGACTATAGGTAACATGACCTCAATCCTGAGTGAGTTGGGAACTCTTGCCATTGAGGGCGGTCCTTTGATTTATATGGGTGCGAGTGGCCAGGTCGCCGATTCAAACCTACCATTTTGGGGATTCGTCTAATTTGGGAGCTGAGAACTCAACTACACAAGATGAAATTCACTCCTTCCCCGAGGCAGGGATAAGTAGATAGATAGCTCCCTTAAGAGTTGATTCCAAGGCTTGAACGATGTGACGCCACATACCTTCTCTTGGCCCGAGAGGTGTTCACACATAGTTGGACTATGTTGTATTGTTCATTAGACGAATCAGTGGTACTTAAGGAGTGAGATGTAACTATAGGGGCAAAATGGTAAATTGGCCCAACTGTACTTACGAGCATCTGTGAAGGGTCATCATACTCATGATTGGTTATATCCGATGGACACAGAATTCTGTGGTAAGAAGAGTTCAGCTGTTGATCTTTAGTGGAATGCCTGGCAGTTAAACGGACGGTGGATCTGATGGTTAAAGAATTTAGTAAGCTATTCACATACCAATGGAGCTTCGAGCCACAAGTCCATAAGGTCCCCTAGGTAGCTTGGATAAAGTCAAGAATCAGTGTTTAGGTCAGTTTGAAATGTTCAAATTGACAAGAGAGAGTTCGATTATATATGATATAATTGAACTGGTTAATTATATTTGATATAATTGGCTATAGTAGATATGTGATATCAAACTATAGGGTAAGGATATAATATGATTATATTCATTTATTATTAAATTGGTTAATTATGAGATAATTGGTCGAAATATTCTCCTCAATCGTGCATTAGTGGGAGGAATCGTGTTCAGTTATGGTAATCGAAGAATAAAATGAAATTTTGTTTCATTTGGCAAAAAGTTCGAAAAAATCGCAATCTGTGTGAAAAAGTATCGGTCGCTTACCCGAGAGCCTATATGATGGAGTCTCATCGTCTAAACGACCACACACCTCGGGTCTAAGCGATCACACGTCTTTCTCTAAACGATCGCTTAGCTTTCCAAATGATCACCTAGCGTGCGCGTTTTCTAAACGATCGTTTACTAATTACTAGACGATCGCTTAGTAAAACCTACACGATCGAGTAGCTTTGTCTAAACGATAAGCACTCCGCTATACAGTAGCTGTCTCTCCCACTTGCTTATCGTCTACACGATCAGCTTTTCCTTCTACCTCTACCAAATTCACCAAAGACCACACTTTAGATTCTCACTCCGAGAATACCAAGGGCTCCAACAGGTGGTGTCGTCCCCGCTTCTTTCTTGTTCGTGCTTGTTCATGTTGCTGTCGTTCGTGTAGACGATCATGCTGCCATAAGCCGACTGATTTGCTGGGCGATAGAGTTCGTAGAGGTTCTTCCGCTGTGTTGAGTTCAAGATTGAAGAGAACCTTCAACTAGTATAAGAACTCATTCTCTTGTATTTTATTTATCAAAGTGTCGTTAATTAGTGTTAAATTGCATAACTATCTGTTAGAATGTATGTATTGTATTTCGGTCACAATGAAATCGGAAAGATCTGAACGCACTCATGGATGCTCTTCGTTAAGAGTTCCTTTAGTCCTAATTCTCTTGGAGTCTCGTAGTTTGTAATATATACACATTATTATGAATAAAATAAGAGTTATTTTATCTAGCATTTACTCATATCCAATAAACAAAACTCCATGGTTATTGTATGTAAACTTAAGCATGAATATGAGATATACAAGTGAATCATGTCTTAAGTGATAACCTAAATAGATCTGTAGTATAAAGATTAAGGAGGGATACTTGATCCTGGTGACACTACGGATACGACCCGCTTTGTAAAGATTTGCAAATGTTGTGAACTACTACAAATGGTAGATCCTGGCCATTCATGTGGAGACATGCGAGCAGGGGTGTCCTATATAAAGAATTTATATAAGATCGGACCACGAGATGACTAATCTCTGTATATAACGTCGTTGATACTAGAGACTTACATCTCACCTAAACGACCATAGGTGACATGACCTTAATCCTGAGTGTTTTGGAAACTCTTGCCTTTGAGGCCAGTTCTTTGATTAATTTGGGTGAGAGTGGCCAAATTGCCAACTCAACACGCCTACCTTTTTGGGGATTTGTCTAATTTGGGAGGTGGAAACTCAGTTACACAAGATGGAATTCACTCATTTCCTGAAGCAAGAGTAAGTAGATAGATTGCTCCCTTAAGGGCCGATTCCAGGGTTTGAACATAGTGACCACAACTTCTCTTTGGAAAAGAAGACTCGATCATAGTAGGACTATGACTTATGATCATTAGAGGGATCAGTCGTACTTAAGGAGTTAGATGTAACTACAGGACATAACGGTTATTGGCCCAGCTATACTTACAAGTGATCTTTGAAAGGTTATCACACTGTTGATTGATTGATATGGACATATAATATATCTATAATAAGGAGAGTTCAGTTGTTGGTCTTTAATGGAGTGCCTGGTAGTTAATGGATGGTGAATCTCATGACTAAAGAGTTTAATCAGTTATTCACGTACCGTTGGAACTTCGAGCTACAGGTCCATAAAGTCTCCTTGGTAGCTTAATGGATTCAAGTTGAGAATCAATTTTTGGTGTTGATTTGAAATGTTCAAACTGACAAGAGGTAATTCAATTATATATGATATGATCGGTGTGATGTATGAGATACATTAAGTGGAGGATTAATGTATATGAGATTTACATTAAGTACCATGAAATAGAAAAAAAAAACTATAGTTTATATGTTTCATGAGATGAAATATTAAAACTATAGGTTATAAATATAATATGGTAAGTTGGTTATCATATATATTTATAATAATATTAATTATTAGATATCTCTTTTTCTCTAATAACCAATTGAGTGGGAGGTTATTGGTGATTTCATGGTAACCATGATAAAAAAGGACAAATGTTTTCCTAATTTTAGTAAGAGATTTGCTAAAAGTTGTTGAAGTCAGAGTTTCTATTATTGGAATCATTCATGGTTGGCTGTCAAGTGAATGAGATTTACTAAATGAAAGCTGAAGAGAGACTAGTTGTTCATGGAGTGACACTACACGATAGTTCACTCAGCCGACTTTTAGTTAAACGATCGCGGAGCTTTTACTAAATGATCGCATAACATTTGTTAAACGATTGGGCATCGTCTATACGATAGACCTCTGCCATCTCCCACTTACTCAATCGTTTACGCGATTGTTCTTCCTCCAGTCTCTTCCTCTAACCAAGTCCACACAGAGCCCACACTTCTGGATTTTCACACCAAGAATGCCAAGGTAGCCATTTTGGTTGTGACGTACTCAACTCGACATAGTTTGAGGTTTTTGGAGGCTATTTGTTGAGTATGCGGTGTTCATGTGGTGGTTGCTAATTGTTCGTGATCTTGGAGATCGCTGAGTTCTAGCGTTCATAATTGTTGTCTTGCTGATTGTTCGAGCGTTCATGATCAAGGGAGATTGAAGATGAATCTTCAAAGGTATGTAGAATCTTTTCCTTGATCTTGTGTAAAACATGCTGTAATTTTACATTGTGCATGACCACTATGTTTCCGTTTCTTGATTGTAATTGTGTATGTTCAAATACGAATGAAATTTGGAACAATCATTCCGCTTCTCATGAAAATCCTCATGTCCGATTTCCTTCAATATTGTATTTGATACAATAGTAAAAGTACTATAAGTTATGTGTTATATTTGATATAACATATAGTTTAATATACTATATGATAAGGTGGTTATTATATATATATATAATATATACTATATATATATATATATATATATATATATTATAATATAAAGCCTATTAAATAATTTTTTTAATTATTTTGAATTAAATTAAATTAATTTTTTGAAATAATTGAGGAATGTGTTATAACTCTCTCCCCCCACTTTCTCTCAAGTTTAATTGTGGTGTTGTGGGAGTTGACTGGAGATCTTCATCTTCTTTCTCTTGTTGTTTTTTCAGGTATTGATCTTTGGCATTCTCCTAAAACACACAGAAAGAAAAGAAAATTTCTCTTCCTCTCAAAATTTCCTCCCTTTCCCAAAAGATAGCAGAGCCCACACACTCCTACTTATTCTTATCCCCTAAGGAGAATATATGTTAAGGAGAAAACATGAGGTTCTCTTGTGGTGATAGCCATTTGGGTTGTTGCAGGTTTTTGGAGATCGAAGTGTTCGCGATCGTATCGAGGAGCAAATTCATGAAGATCTAGGTTCTTCAAGGGTAAGTTAGTTTTTTTTCCCTAATTCCTCTTGTTAAGCATGCTGTAAATTCTATTATTTTGCATAATCGTTTCTCTCTAATTTTAAATTTTGTGCAATCTGAAAATTTGGGAATGATCCTACTTCTGCATCAATCCTAACAGTCTTTCACTATCATTGATAGTCACTAATAGTTCCAGGTCATTTGGTTGGAGAGTTTTCTGCATGAAAATTGGCACAGGCATTCAGATCTCATGTTTGTTTCACAGTTTTCAACCAGGAGTAAGTTATTCCTAAGCATCTCATTTCCCACAAACAAGGGTTTTCTATTCCTTTCCAAAACTGTAGGTTTTCTGTTTTCCATCTCTATCTATCGTTCACCTTATATATAATTTCCTTTGAATAGTACTAATTAATTAATTAATAAATATTAATTTAATAAACATAATCCAAATATTTATTTTAATAAATAAAAAATAATCAATAATAATATTTACTTTAACATATTATTACAATAAAATTTATTAAATTAATGCAACTATTTTGTTTACATAAATTATTAATTTATTATCCAACAATATCTTAAATATATTTAATTATTACTAGGATTAGTTAACTTTGGTTAGTATCAATAATAATATTTTTTTTTACTTTATTGTTTATTAATAATCAAGTAATCATTTACTGTGCTTATTTTTAATTTGATCATTCATTATGAATATATAATAATTATTAATTATTTATAATCAATTAATTATTTATTGCGATTAATTTTTATTACTTCGTTAATTATTAGCATACCATATTTACAAAACTTTTTTTTAGTATTATTTATTGATATATCATATTTTTATCTCGTATTTTCATTTTTTATATATAATATATTGTTTATTAAAATATATTTTTTATATTATTTAATTAAATCAAAATTAATAAAGTTTAACTTAATTGATTATAAAAATAATTAAGTATTAGATTATAAGTAGTAGGACGTACATTAAATATATTAATTGGTTAATTTTAATTATAAGTTCTTGAATTTTCAAATATTTATAATTAAAATTATTATTGATTAATAATTAATTGATTTTGGTATTCAATTATTGAATGTTGTTTATTGCTTAATTTATTAATCAATTAGAATTATATGATATTTTCATGCTTAATTTCATAAATTAAATACAAACATAATTTTTGTTCATAAAATTCTGATAGTATTCTCATGCACAATCAAACATAGTCATCTTTGATTTCTAGACATCTTATTTCCAGGTATTTTATTCTCAGACATCTAAAAAATCTTAAACCAAATGGTCCCTAAGTGTTAATATTTCAAATTTGATTCCAATTGATGAAAGTATATCAATGATAGCTAATGATAACTAATAGCAAATTGAAAGTTAATATTTCAAGTGTTACTATTCCAAGATTATATTAATATTTCTCAAATTGAAAGTTATTACTGATAGCAACTTATAGTAGCTATTAGTAGCAATCACCGATAGTGTTTCTATTGATGATACCTTTCAATTTAAGAAAATCAGAAGAAGAAGCGTGAAATGGTGGACTGCATGTGGACTTTTTAGTCATTTATCAATATGACTATTATTGATAGCTACTATTAGTAATATTGGTGCTAATTTTGGGCCATATCTCTAATATGTTTATTTTTATGCTACATCTTTTATTATTTTGTGCCTAATTATTATTTGTGTAACCAGCCTTTTATATAATTGATTAGAATAACTTGTGTCCAGTAAGCTTTAAGCCCTCGAGTGAGTTTCAATCTCTGCGAACCAAGTTGGATTTTAGTGAGTTTCTTAAATTAAATTCTCCTAATTTTGGGGTCCTTGCTTGGTAGAGCCAAACAATTTATTTGAGGCCGATGTTTGGCCTTCGTAGCGAGTCGGTTGGAGTCATATAAATCAAGATCTTTTAAGTTAAGGTAAGTGGTTTTACTACTGAAATATTTAGGCGGTTGGATATTGTGTGTTGATAGGATAGACTTTCCATGATTTTTAACGTGATTGCACGATAGATGAATGTGATGTATGTATGATTGATGAATGAGATATATGTTATAGAAACCATGAACTTACCTATTAGGCAGACAATGATCTAAATTTAGAAGAAAAAAGGGAACTTATGAAGTCTTGTATTTATACATGATTGAAGATACATATGTTGCATTCCATGAAAGCGTTAAAGTGGATCTAGGACCTCATGCATTTGTATGCTTCATGAAAGTTGAGAATCATGTTTAAGACAATTACCCCTTCTGAAAATTCATGTACATTTAGAGGAACACGAGATATTGTATGCAAGACTCAATCCCACTAATTTGGAGCCAACATATAGTTAGCTGGGCTTAATCTCTAGAGGATGTCTACAATATCTCTATATTGGGAGAGAAAAAGAGGAAAAGAGGAGGGGTAATCGTCCATGTTAAGATTTTAAAGATGAAAAATAATCACGTTGGATGGAAAAAATAGGTCCTACTAGAAAAGCATGAACCAAGATGTACGTGCTTGCATGACCCGACCCCGATAGTGGGTTACTTACTGAGTATTTTAAATATTCAACCTTTGCATGAACATTTTTTCCAGGTAAAGGCAAGGGCATGCAGGCAGTTGATGGGGAATTTGTTAGGCGGTCATGGAGACTCATGAAAATATTTGCGATTGATTTTCGCCCCCATGAACTTTTTATGTTCCTTCGACTTAAGGATTTGATATGTAAATCTCTGTTTGAGGCTGCACGTGTTGGTTTGGATTTTTTTTTTTTTTTTTTTTTTTTTTTTATAATTTATATGTTATTTTGAAAATAGGATCCTCGATCTGAACTCTTTGAATGAGTTTTAGATGTTCAAACTTTATGTTTTGTTTGATTTAAAATGGTTGTTTTCTTTAGGTCTCTATAGCATGCATGCAATAATGGTCTTGATTAGGTCCATACTAATATAGGAGAAGTTGGGTCATTACATAAACTATAGCCCAATTGGCAAAAAAAAAAATGTCAAACATTTTATTTAGAGAAACTAAGCAAAGTCCCCTAAAGTTAGAAGTGGGTGCCCATTAACATAAAATTAAATATATAGTGAAGGTGGACGTAATAATGTAGTATTAAAATTGTATTGTCCAAAATTGAGCTTAGCTCGGGAATACTAAGTAGGCCAAAGTGAAAGAGAAGAAATGGTAGAGAGATTCGGTTGTCGTTCGATTCTCTACCCACAAATAAGTGTCGAATTTAATTATTTTTATGTGTTGATAGGCTATGAGTTTATTGACATATAGATAAAAGAGTCCTCTACTGTGTATTTAACATATTAAAGTTTTTTTGTTTTAAAAATAATTATTAGTTATATTACAAATTTAGCCATTTTTAAAGATTTAAGATTATGTCAACGACTCATTGAATTTAAATATATATATATATATACTACATGTAGCTTTTGAGTTTATATTTAATAAGCCCTTGAAATTTTATAGTTTTTAATTAATTTTTTGTGTCAATAGCTTCCTAATTTATGTGTTTTTTTTTTTTTTCAAAAGTAAAAGATCTATTAGCCAGACAGAAAATGAAAAGGCCAACGTTTTATTTTTGGACCAAAAGATCATTTTTGTGCCCTGATTTGTGAATTTAGAAAAGAAAAAGTTGAATAGATTAATAAATTATTAGACATAAAATAAAAAAATGGTAAATACATAATTAAAAAAAAAAGTTAGTTTAGTGGTATTAACATGACTTCAATCTCTTACCTTGTAGTTTTTACAATTACAACTGTAAGGATAGTAATTTAACCTTGTTTTTCATCATTGAGTATAATATTAGAGATAAAAGGATTTGAATCACAAACTTTTTGATTGGTAATATATTTATATATCAGTTAATCTATGCTTGTTTTGACTCATAATTATCTCTTACAACCTTATTCAAAACTATATCAAACATATTTCATATATAAAAAATAAAATTTAAATTTAAAAAAGTTAGGTCGGTGAAAATGGAAAAGTATATTTATATCGATATATATATATATAAGAAAATATCATTATTGATATAAATATCGGTAATTTAACTATATAGATACATCGACGGATATTTAAAGCCAGGTTTAGCTATTTAAATATATTTTTAACACACACATATAGTTCATTTATATGAATTCTAAAAATTCTAGAAAAAGTTACATTTTTTTAGTTCTGCTTTTTTTTTTTCCTTAATGTTTTCTTAGTTTGTAAGACTGTTTTTTTTTTTTTTTTTTTCAAATTCTGAATGAGTGAGATAAACTCAATTTTATTTTATATTCAAAAAATTTATGAGAATAGTAAGTATAAGTGTAATAATTTTCTTTTAATGATTTTTTAATTAAAATGAGATTTTTTCATAAATTTTGAGGACAGGTCCCTGCAAGCAAGGAATCCTTGTCCTCGTCCCCGCGTTCAATTTGTAGGGATAGAGATGAGGATGGGAATTAATTTTTCCTGTGGGGATGAGATGGGGAATCTCCATCAGTTCCGCCCCACTTCGTTGCCAACCTTACTTCTGTTCCTCTGTTGGTGCTATTTGCTTCATTTTGATTTGTTTTACATCTAGAATGTCCCATTGAAGGCCTCATTTTCTCCTTTTTTTTTTTTTTTAAGAACACAATTAAACATTAAATTCATAAGAACTAACCCATTCAGGTAGGGAAATATAGTTCTTCTGCGGAGCTATCAAACCCCCTTAATATAAACCTTACTAGTCCTCAAGTGAGAGAAAACAAAAGCATACTAGCAAACAACAAACAATTTTGCATTTCAAACGACTTGGGCCTCAATTCTATAAACATGCAACAAAACTTATAAATGAGAAACTAACGATTTGATAAGGCATTTAAAGCTTTTCCTATTCTTCAGCCTACATGTGTGTACGTGTGTGAAAAAGCCAACTTAAAAGAACTCTATTGGACTGGGATAATCTTATCGCATCCTCCATCCATCTTCCCCATACTTTGGTTCAAGCACCAAGCATCAAGCAATCTAAATGATCAAGAAAGTAATATTTTGATTAAGGTGCATGAAAACACTAATGGGATCCCTAAACTTGCATTTCTTTTACCTAAGGGCACTAGCTTTCACACTACTACTATAGGAGTCGTACTCAGAACATTGACTTTATGTGTTATCCTAACTGATCACAACAGAGGCAACTCTTTTTACGCCTAGTCATGCATATACATTACAAGTTTATTTTATACATCCACTACTACAAAAATTGGATTACTTGGCATTTTCCCAATGTCAAGTAAATGGTATACCTAACGCTTAAAAAAAGCGTCGAGCATTCGACTGTTAAGTATAGTGTGATAACTTGACTCCAAAAAAATGTCAAGACAAATGTTTCTTGATACAATTTTCGTATCAAGAAAGATAATACACTTGACATTAGTAGTATATCAAGTTTATTGATTCTTGGCACTGATTACGTACCATATATGATAATTCTTGACTTTTTTTATTTGTCAAGTATATGTCTTTTTTTTTTATCAAATTAAATGTCCCAATTGATATTCTCATTTTCTGCTTTGTATTCCAATAATACAATTACATCAACTAAATAAACGCTATACATTTAAGATCTATCAACTCAATATATTCACTAAAAATTCCATATGTTCCACTGCAAGAAAAATGAGCTCTCCCGATGCCTAAATCGGTCGTTGAGAGCATAGTCGTCGAGAGACAGGGAGTCTCCCGATGCCGTAAAACACCAAGGAACTCCCGACAATTAAAGTAGGCGTCGAGAGTTCCGAAACTCCCGATGGTTCTCTCGATGCCAGTCGGGCGACGTCGGGAGATGGGATCTTCTCCTTCATTTTTCCCATTCTTCTCTATATTAAAACCCTAACCCCGCTCCCTCCCAAATCCTCCTCCCTTGCCGCTCCCCCTTCACGCTCGCCGCCCGCTTCACGCTGTCATTTCGCTCATATTCGCCACCCCCAGTCCTCTGCCCCCCTTCATGTCACAGCCTTGTTTTCCTTCTTCCCTTCACGCCCGCACTGCTCCCCTACCCACACAGCCTCCATTCACAGACGTGTTGCTGCCTTCTCCTTCCTCCTTCGCACTGTGTCCACCGCCACCTTCCCCCTTCATTGCTTATGAATTTGTTGTTTATTTTCAAGCTTTCAACAAGGTTCATGCACATCTATTTCATTTATTTTCTCTTATTTTGTATATTAATTTAAGCCATTATTTTTAATTTCTAGCATGTTGGTAATGTTTAATTTCTAGCATGTTGGTAATGTTGGTAATTAATGTTGCTAATTTAATTTCTAGCATGTTGGTAATCTAATGTGAATTATGAATTATGGATTGTGGATGTGACTGTAGATTGAATTTTTTTTCCTTTTAATTCTTAAGGTTATGGATTACTTAATTTACATTAATAGATGTGACAATTTCTGCAATTTGGTGGTTTATTGTGAATTGTGGATTATGGATGTTACAATTTATGCAATTTGGTGAATTATGGATGTTACAATTTACTTAATTTTGGACTTAGTTTAGGGACAAAAAAAAAATCAATAACATTAGGGGAAAAAAAAATCAAATCACCTATTATAAATTATTTAAAATTTTAAATTCTCCGAACAAACTTGGAATTGATTATTAAATTAATCAAAATTCATGCTTAATAAAGACTTTGTACTTTGTCCTCTAATCCAGGTTATTGTTTTGGATTACAAGTTGGTCAAAAAAGATTTATTTTTAAGGATGAATAAATAATTGATTAAACTAAGGAATAAATTATTAGTGGAGTATAGAGAAGGAGTATCCCAGTTTACACATTAACTAATGGTGAACGAATTCCGTTTTGTAAGTATTTGAAATAAGTGAAATTTCCTGATGGATTCGTGTATAACATATCATAATGTGTGAATGACAAAGATGGAAAAATATCAGGGCTGAAAACATATGACTGTCATGTGTTACTTCATAGACTACTCCCTATTGGTATTTGAGCATACCTACCGAAGAATGTATCCATTGCTATTGTTGAATTGTGTACATTCTTTCGCGACTTATGTGCAAAGACAATATGTGTAAGTGATTTGAACAGACTACAAGCAGACACCATAGTCTAACTTCAGTCGCACGTACTTACACATTTAATTAATATGTCTAGAATCAAATGTTAGAATTACAATCCAACCCCACTCTAGAAGGTTCTCAACCACTAACAGGGGATGAAATCTGTGAGACGGTTTAGGGTAGACGACTCGGATATTCAAAAGGCCTAGGTTGGGGCCCTAAACCTAAGTCAAGAAGGGTTAATAGCTCATCGAGTTCGTCATCTACTCAAGGAACGGAGAGGGGGATGAAGGAATTGAGAGCCAATTTTGAACAGTCTCAGTCGAGGATTAAGGAACTTGAAGACGTTTAGAAACAAATGAAAGAGGATCATGTAAGACAAATGAAAGAAATGAAAAAAATGATTGAAGACATGATACGATCACAGAGAGGAGGCCCATCGAATTTGGTATGATTACTACATTATTTAGTTGTCTAATATGTTGCTATCCTATAGTTATGGTAGCAAAGTAGTTATGTCTTAAGTAGCTTTATGATAAAGAATTGTTGGCTATCCTACAGTTATGGTAGCCAAACAACTGGATTTTGATGTGTTTTTTGTCGTTTTGTCGTTTTTGTGTGTTTTTTTTGTATTTTTTTTTATGTTCGAGAGGTTTCATATTTGTTGTGGGGGATGAGTAGAGTTTAATTATACTACTTTTTTCATTGAACTTGGAGTTTTTGTATGTTTATGAATGTTTATGAAGTTCTAATATGTTGTGGGGGGTGGGTTGAGATTGGTTTAGATTGTTTTGGGGAGAAAGTTTGAGTTTTATATGTGTTCGTTTTTGTTTATGAAGTTTGAATATGTTGTGGGGGTGCGTAGAGTTCAGTTGTAATCATTTTGGATTTGAATTTGTAGGTTTTTGTGTGTTTTTTGATGTTCGGGAGGTTTCAATTTGTCGTGGGGGTTGGGTAGAATTTGATTATACTCGTTCTGTTGTTGAACTTGGAGTTTTTGTATGTTTATGAATGTTTACGAAGTTCTAATGTGTTGTGGGGGGTGGGTTGAGATTGGTTTAGATTGTTTTGGGGAGAAAATTTGAGTTTTATGTGTGTTCGTTCTTGTTTATGAAGATTGAATATGTTGTGAGGGTGTGTAGAGTTCGATTGTAATCATTTTGGAGTTGAATTTGTAGGTTTTTGTGTGTTTTTTGATGTTCGGGAGGTCTCAGGTTTGTCGTGGGGGCTAGGTAGAGTCTCGTTCTGTTGTTGAACTTGGAGTTTTTGTGTGTTTATGAATATTTATGAAGTTCTAATGTGTTGTGGGGGGTGGGTTGAGATTAGTTTAGATTGTTTTGGGGAGAAAGTTTGAGTTTTATGTGTGTTCGTTTTGGTTTATGAAGTTTGAATATATTGTGGGGGTGCGTAGAGTTCGTTTGTAATTGTTTTGGAGTTGAATTTATAGGTTTTTGTGTGTTTTTTGATGTTCGGGAGGTTTCATGTTTTTCGTGGGGGTGGGTAGAGTTTGATTATACTCGTTTTGTCGTTGAACTTGGAGTTTTTGTGTGTTTGTGAATGTTTATGAAGTTCTAATGTGTTATAGGGGTGGGTTGAGATTGGTTTAGATTGTTTTGGGGAGAAAGTTTGAGTTTTATGTGTGTTCGTTCTTGTTTATGAAGTTTGAATATGTTGTGGGGGTGTGTAGAGTTCGGTTGTAATCGTTTTGGAGTTGAATTTATAGGTTTTTTTGTGTTTTTTTATGTTCAGGAGGTTTCAGGTTTGTCGTGGGGGGTGGGTAGAGTTTGATTATACTCATTCTGTCGTTGAACTTGGAGTTTTTATGTGTTTATGAATGTTTATGAAGTTTTAATGATTTTTGGGGGGTGGATTGAGATTGGTTTAAATTGTTTTGGGGAGAAGGTTTGAGTTTTTGTGTTTGTTGTTGTTTATGAAGTTTGAATATGTTGTGAGAGTGCATAAAGTTTGGTTGTAATTGTTTTGGAGTTGAATTTGTAGGTTTTTGTATGTTTTTTTATGTTTAAGAGGTTTCATGTTTGTCGTGGGGGTGGGTAGAGTTTGATTATACTCGTTTTGCCGTTGAACTTGGAGTTTTTTTTGTGTTTATGAATGTTTATGAAGTTCTAATGTGTTGTGGGTGGGTGGGTTGAGATTGATTTAGATTGTTTTTGGGAGAAAGTTTGAGTTTTATGTATGTTCATTCTTGTTTATGAAGTTTGGTTGGACGATTATGAAGTTCTAATGTGTTCTTATTTATTTATGAAGTTTGGTTGGACGATTATGACATTTGTGGATGTTTTTTTTATGAAGTTTGAACGTTTTGTGGATGTTTAAAGATGATGACATTTGAATGTTTTTGTTTTATTGTAGGATGGTGTTTGGTGATGAGGTTGGACGATTGAGGTTGTTCAAGATGTTGTATTCCAGACATTGTTTTCTTTTTTGTATTTATTGATGTTGTTTTCATTTTATTTCTTCTATGTATTTGTAAAAACAATTTTTTTTTATTTAGTATCGACTTTGTTTTATTATAGGATATTATAATTTTTCATTTATTTGTTATAGTATGGACTGAAGGGGACTTCGTTTTCTTTGTTTTATTTATTATGTGAATTTGTTTAAGTTGGTTAATTATGTTTTATAGGTTATTCAGATCAAATTTAAAAAAATTACAAATTAAAAATTAAAAATATTTAAAAGACAATTTTCAACTAATGAAAGAACTCCCCACACATATTTTACTGCGCCAGAAGTTCCTATAATTCCTGAAAAATAAAACAAACCGTCAAGAGTTCAAGAACTCTCGACGCATGAAACAAAGGCGTCGGGAGTTAGTCGAAGAACTCCCAATGCATGTATAGGGCGTCAGGAGTTCCTCCAACTCCTGACACCGTATATAATGCGTCGGCAGTTTGAGGAACTCCCGATGCCCTATACATATGTCGAGAGTTTTTCAACTAACTCCCGATGGGTTTTTCCCGACCAAACTCCCGACGATCTATTATTCGTCGAGAGAGGCTCTTTCAATGCTTTTTCCACCTTTTCCCAACGAATTGTAACGTCGGGGGAAGTTCAATTTCTTGTAGTGTTCAATTATGACCTCTTTCATATGACCACTCCTCACAAATTACAACAATATTTCTCTTTCACATGTACATGCACAAAATAAAATCTCAACTATTGCTTTTGTATACAAAATTCAACTTTCAACAAACAAAAAAGTGACAAATTGTTTAATAAGTAACCTCTCAACAAAGTACATTATTTAATCTATACATTGAGTTTAAAGTCTAAAGATCGAGAACTAAGAGTCAGGCAAGCCATGTTTACTCTTCATGTAGTCTTTCGACTAGTAACCATGATGGACATCCAACATTATCAAATCATCATATTCTTCATTTGATTTTGTCGACTCTTCATCAACTGAGCTTACCTGTTGACCAAAAAAAATAAAGTACCATCATGTAAAATTTTCAAATTCAAATTCCATATAAGAATTCTTCTAAAGCTTAACTACTATATCAAGCATGATGTAGATTACTAAACAACATCAATATGCATTCAAACTTGTGCAAAACAAGGTAAGTGCATGATACTGTATGACCAAGTTATATTGGATACTCGTGTAGCAAGAGTCCCCTAGGAAAAGTAAAAAAAATAAGTGTGGACACCATGCTTTGAAACATATTTAACTAACAATTCTTATACATAGAATCACATGATACCTCTTCATGAATATGTTTGTCACCATCTTCACTAAAATCTTCTTCATCGCTTCCAAGATCTTGAGGATCATCAACATCTTCATCGCTATCATGGACTGAGATATATTCCTTGAGCTGAAAGGGAATAACAGACCATCAGATTCTAAACATGAATTGTCATCTGGAACCGAAGAGAGAAAATAACATTGAAGAAAATAAATTTAAGGAAATAAATAGATGTACATGCTCTGCGTATACGGGGCTAACTACTAAGCACAGTGTATTGGTAAGAAAAAGATCAAGAGACAATATACTTCTAACAGAAGAAATAGCCAACAAGTTCTTTAGAAAATTAAAATCATTTTTCAATCTACCTCCTTGGAAAGTCCATTAGAAAACCTTGGAGAGTTGCAGCAAGAAGATAGCTATTTACTAGTTTCAGTCCCATCTACCCTGGATTCATCCCTGGTTACAAAACGCATAAAAAACTAAGAAAACTGAACAAACTAGTTACACTATTGGTTGATCCAACACTATAGCTCCCATGCATAAGAAAACGGAGAAAAGGCATGGAAAATTCTAATGTCTTGCAAATGAAATAGAACTAAAGAAATTTGACTACAAATCCTTGCCAAATTTGAAGGAAATCAAATTAGATAGTATACTTGATAAATTTCAAATAAACTACAAGCTTAATACAAACGACAGTAAAGAAAAACTTACTAACAGAAATTAGATTGCATACTTGATAAAATTCTAATAGACTGGAAATGAAATAGAGTAGAATCCCTCAAACTCTAATACAAAAATAGAAAAAAAGTGGATGCAGACTTCACAGAAAATTTGTAAATTGCTCAAGCTTATCACAAACATTAAAGAAAACTTACTACAGAACCTTGCCGATTTCATAACAAATCAGAGCATGGATCTGAACGAATGGGCGTTTGAAGTAATGTAGATTTTGTAGTAGTGATCTTTCTATTTTTCCTCTTCTTTTTCTTTTCTTTTTTCCATACAAGTAGATAATTCTTTTCTTTTCCCTTAATCTCACATTACAAATTATAGATAAGACAAACTCTCAAATTGATGGGACCTTTCAGAATGACAACAAACTTATGAACACTATAAACCTATCCTAAATCTTAGGAGTGAAAACAAAGGTTGGCTAGTGCACACATAAGCAAGGAAGGCAAGAAAAAAATTTAAATAGTCTCATCAAACACTCATTTCAAAAAAAAAAAAAAGGCAAAACAATATATCAAACACTACCTTGACTGTCCTAATCATGAAAAAAATCGATGAAATTAGCATGCTAAAAAACAAGATCCAAATTCAGATGCTCAATAACTTGAGTAGAATACATAAACATGAGAGAGATATAACACACTCCCCTAACCTAAAACGATGCATTATCCTCGATGTATTAAAACAATTAAAAGCATGGACAAATTGTAGAGAAGCAGAAAACTTTCCCTCAATTTGGATGCGCACGGGGTGGTGGAAAGAACACACTCTTCAAGGATTTCCTTTCCAAAAATGGGTCAAACAAAACCTTTCAACACAGACGAAAGAAAAGCTAAGCTATGAAAAGTAAATAAAATTATAGTCTGATTGTGAAAATGTAAAATAGTGAAAATATGGAAGTGCTTTTTAACCTAAAAATAGTGAAGAAGGGTTGATCCCATTGGTGTGTAGATGTGTCAGAATGTTATCTCCCCTAGCAAGTACTTGAGTTAATGAGATAAAAAGCACTTATGGTGGAACAGTGCCAGCCTCCATACACACATTCCCCTTCAAAACCCCAAGTAACTGTCGGTGGAGAAGGGTTTTAAATTTTCGCCTATATATCAATACTTTTTATAAATAATTCTTAAATTACTAATTTAAGATAGTTGACAATTTTCGCCTATATCTTCTTCTTCTTTCTTAATTGATTTGTATCATAATGCTTTGAGTTTTTTTTTTGGGACCTGTTTCAGTTTCAAATATCTTAATATTTTGATAGAGCATTTAAAAACTAGTAAAAATATAGCTAATTGTCTCTCAATCTTGTAAAATTGCTTCCTTTTTCTTGTGTATATCCTTGTTGAAGCAGTAATATAAAGTGAAGGATTTTCCTACTGTTAAATGCTTGGAGATTGGAATCTAATCGTGTTCTTGATCAACTCCCTTTGGTTTGTATTGGTATTTTATTTTTCCTGCATTGCTCAACTTTTATGTGATTTTCATGAAACTAAGTCCCCTGTTTGAAATGTTCTGAATCCATGTAACCCCATTACCCTATCCTTATTTTCCTAACACATTTTTTTATCACCTGAAATAAGCCTTCTCTATCTGTAACAACTTATTTATAATGCAAAACTACAGTTTCATATATGAAATGAAAGAAAATAAAAAACGACAGTCTAAAAAATTATATAAAAATACTCTGATAATTAACCTTTTTTTGTAAAGATTTTTTTTTTAATTTATATCAAATTCTTTGTTTAGTAGTTGCACATTATCATTGTTGCCGAAACACACTTAACAATGGTAGAAAAACAACAAGTTCTTGAATGTGTCTGTATAACACTTTTCAAGTCATCATTAAAACTTGAGAAGAATTTTAAGCTTTGTGAAATATCAAACCCTAATAAAGGATCACCAAGTAATATTGCTTCTTGGAATATTGCCTCCAAAATTTGATCAACTGAAGCTCTAGCTTTAGGTGATTTTGTCTATGTAGTACCATATATCTTTTGTAGTTGTTTTTTTTATTAAATTAATAACTCTAATAAATTTGACAACATTGTTTAATCTCCAATCATTTATACAAAATGCTTTAATCATGTTTTGTATGTCATAACATTCCTTAGACATTGTGATGCAGGCCAGAGTAATTATGTCATAACAAAGTATTCTCCAGCTATATGTGTTGGGCTTGATAAGAGAAATATGGGCTGAAATAACACAAATTGCACTTGATCTTTAGGCTTGACAAATACTCAGACCCTATACGAATACCGGATATCACCTTACTTCTTCACACAAACACAAAACAATATGCTGAAAGCACAATCCGTGTGATGAAAGATCTCGACCTTACACTTTGATGGCTGAGATTGGAACTTGGCACTTCTACAGATTGTAGACTTCAAATGACTAACTTTTTCTTTCTTTGTTGCAGAGAAAAACGAGAGAAAAGAAAAGAGAGAACCAGAGGAATGCTGTTGGAAATCGCAAGGGCGATGAGGCTTCAGTCGTCTAGGTGAAGGGATGTAAAGCTGAAGGTCGTCTAGATGATAAGGGACGAGTCGTCTAGATGATGACGGCTTTACTGAAGATCATCTAGACGATGGGGTTCAATACGATGGTCGTCTACACGATAAGGGTGCCAAAGTAAACGATCATTGGCTAAAAGCTAAACGATCGTTGATTAAAAGCTACACGATCGGTGGATCAAAGGTATATGATAGATGAAGACGATTGGGAAGAAGATGAACACGATGGTGTTACGTGGTTCGGTCAAGGATGACCTACGTCCACGGAGAAGCTAACAAGAGTTTTATTCAAGATTGCTACAAGATAAGTTTTGATCACTCTGTACAATTTTCACTCTCTCACTTTACAATTAGTTACACAGTGTATTTAAAGGTAGCTTGAATGTAACAAATTTGAAGTTATTTTTCACCTTTCTATATAACAATCTCCACCTTGAAATAAACTTCAAGTTTTCTTCAGCTTCTCTGATCTGACTGTCTTCTTCTTTAACCTTTGTCCCTCAGCTCAAACCCTATTATATCAAGGCACTTCTGAAGTTTGAGCTGAGTGACTGTCTTTGTCAACATGTCGGAGGCATTTTCTGAGGTATGTACTTTCAGAACTTCAATCTATTTAGCTTCTATCTGCTATCGAATGAAATGATATTTAACATCTATATGTTTAGTTCTGTTATGGTACTGAGGATGCTTAGATAAATGTGTTGTACTCTGATTGTCACAAAATATCATCACTATATTCTGTTTAATTTCGAAGTCACATAGGAGACCCTTTAGCCATAGGCCTTCCTTCACTGCCTCTGAAAGTGCAATAAACTCTGCTTCAATAGTAGAAAGGGCTACTACTGATTGTAAAGTAGCCTTCTAGCTTCGGACACACCTTCAAATAGGAAGATATACCCTGATAATGATCTCCTCTCGTCTAGATCTCCAGCATAATCTGAGTCAACATACCCAATCAACTCTGGTTCACTGTCTGGAAGCTATTGGTACATTAGTTTAACATTAGAAGTACCCTTAAGATACCTCCATAATCCACTTTGTAGCCTCCCAGTGCCTCTTACCTAGATTAGCCATGTATCTACTCACCAGGCTAGTAGCATAGGCAATGTTAGGTCTTGTAGACACCATTAGATACATCAAACTTCCCACAACTTGGGAATAGAGGACTGTTGACATTATTTGCCGATGTTCAATATCTGATTCTTTGGGTGAATTTTCTGCTGAGAGTTTGAAATGGTTAGCAATAAGAGTAGTCACTGCTTTAGCCTTTGTCATCTGATACTTCTTTAACAATTTACTGCAATATTGTGATTGATCAATGCTTAGAATACTAGTTTTTCTGTTTCTGATAATGTCAATGCCTAGTATTCTTGTTGCATTTCCCATGTCTTTCATTTCGAACTCTGACTTAAGTAGATCTTTTACTTTATTCAGTTCTTTCATAGTTGCTCCTGATAAAAGCATGTCATCCACATATAGTAACAAGTAGATAAGATGAGTGTAGGACTCTGTATTTATGTAAACACAGCTGTCATAGGAGCTTTTATGAAAACCATTCTTCTGTACAAAATCACTAAACTTTCTGTTCCAGCATCTAAGGGACTGTTTGAGGCCATAGATAGACTTTTTAAGTAGGTACACATAGTCTTCCTTCCCTCTGACCTCATACCCCTTTGGTTGGCTCATATAGATAACTTCCTCTAGGAAGCCATGTAGAAAAGCTGTTTTAACATCTAGTTGCTCCAGCTCTAGGTTATTTTGAACCACAATAGACAATAATAATCTGATAGAAGTCTGCTTTACCACTGGAGAAAAAATTTCATTAAAATCAACACTTGGCCTCTGTGTAAAACCCTTAGCAACGAGCCTAGCTTTAAATCTATGTCCTTGATCATTAGGGAAACCTTCCTTCAACTTGTACACCCATTTGGATGCAATTGGCTTGCATCCTTTTGGCAAAGGTGTCAACTCTCATGTGTTGTTTCTCACTAGTGAATCAATCTCTTCATTCATAGCTTCTATCCACATCTTAGCTTTAGAACAACTCACTGATTCTTCAAAGGTTGAGGGTTCTTAATCATTGGATAAATCAGAAGCATTCAAAGCTAAGTAGTATTTATACCTTGAAGGTGGGCCAATGTTTCTTTTCTACCTATCTCTAGCTAGGTTGTAACCTCTCAATTCTGGTTCTTCTTGTTCGGGATCAATAGTAGCATCTTCTACTTCTTCTTCTAGATGAGGTAGTTGATCCAAAAATTATTCAGAGCTTGAAGGATTAAAACTTACTTCACCTCAATTTTATCATTCTTCACTTGAGGTACTCAAACATTAGGATTAGATCTCTAAATATACATTTCATCTTCTCTGAAAACATCTCTGCTGGTGATGCATCTTTTCTCAGTAGGGTGCCACATTCTAAACCCCTTAACACCTTCTGTGAAGCCCAAAAACATACACTTCACAGCTCTAGCAACTAATTTCCCTTTACTCTGATGATCAAAACCAGTGCAGTCAAACACCCTTAGGTTATTCAAGTTAGGAGGCTGTTTGGTCCACCTTTCTTCACGGGTTAGAAGGTTAAAAGATGCATGAAGGCATCTATTCAGGTATAGACAGTGTATGAGGCTGCCTCTGCCCAAAATTTCTCAAGAAGTATAGCATCAGACAATAGGCTTCTTACTCTCTCCATTATTGTTCTATTCAACCTCTCTGCCACCCCATTTTGCTGAGGTGTATACCTAACTGTCTTGTGTCTAGTTATACCATGTTGTTTGCAAAAAACATTAAACTCTTCTGCACAGTACTCAAGCCCATTATCAGTTCTTAGACACTTAATTTGACAGTTAGACAATTTTTTCAACCATGATCTTCCATTCTTTAAACTTTTCAAAAATTAAATCCTTAGATTTAAAGAAATAGATCCAACTTTTTCTTGAGTAGTCATCAACAAAGGTTAAGAAATACCTGACTCCACTTAAGGACTAAAAAGGTGAAAGACCCCATAGGTCTGAATGCACATAGTCAAGGATGGCCTTGGTTGTGTGCTGAGCCTTCATAAAACTCTACCTAGTAGCCTTTCCTATTATACAATGTTTACAAAAGGATAGGCTATGATGAACTTCCTTAGGTAGAATACCTTGGTTGGCAAGAGCTTGTAGATCTTTGGCACTAATGTGTGAGAGTCTTTTGTGCCATAGATCTTCTTCAGTAGGCTGATTTTGAGTCACAATCATAGCTGAGTGAACTTTATGAACTCCTTGAACAACATACACTCCATTAATCTTCACCCCTCTAAGGATAGGCTTATTGTTCTTCAAAACTTCACAGTAACTTTCCTTGCCTCTGTATTCACAACCAATAGAATCAAGCATGCCTATTGAAATTAGATTTCTCTTCAGCTTAGGCACATGTTTGACATTTCTCAAGAGCTTGACTGTTCCATCTTCTAGCTTTAGTGAGACTGAGCCAATCCCAACCACTGGACATGAGTTATTGTTTCCCATGTAGACAGATCCTCCATCCAACTCTCTATAGGTACTAAACCAGTCTTTATGGGGTATCATGTGGAAAGAACACCCTGAATCTAGAACCCAATCTAGGTTCTTATTAGCTTCTTCTTTTACCTTACAATTAGAGGTAGCCAAAGCATCAGAATAAACGTAAGAGTCCTCACAAACTAAGGCTTCACCTGACTGATTAGATTGGACTTTGGGTTGTGGTTGTGATTGCTTGTTTTTCTACTCATTCTTCCAATTCAAAGTTCTGCAATCTTTGATTAAATATCCAAGTTTTTTACAATATTTGCATCAAACCTTGGACTTCTCTTTCCCTTCTTCATTTGAGCTCTGTTTTTCTTTTTCCTTATTGTTTTGTTTTGACTTACCCTTTACAAATAAGCCCTCCGCACTAGGCTTGTCTTCCTCGCTAATAGTCAGCTCCATTTCTCTGATTTTTAGAGCAGAAATTATGATGTCAATAGTTAGGGAATCTCTCCCATATTTTAGGGCAGTCTTCACATCTCTATAGGAATCCGACAATGAGTTGAGAAGCACAAAGCTTCATTATCTACTCCAATCTCTTCTCCTTGAGTCTTGAATTCAATAGTTATCCTCTTGAAATCATCTAGATTCTCTGTTAAGGACTTAGAAGCCTTCATCTTGAAGGTAAAGAACCTCTCCCTTAGGAAAAGTTTGTTGGGCAGATTTTTAGTCTCATATAGCTCATTCAATTTTCTCCACATCTTAAAAGTTGTCTCTTGATCAATCACTTGCCTTAGGACATTGTCACACAAGTTTAAAACCAGTGTTCCATGAGCAATTAGCTCCATGTTTTCTTTTTCTTCTTCTATTGCAGTGCTCGACAGCTGGACCTTATGAGCCCTTTGTTGTCCCAAGATAGCATTAATTTTGGCTTTCCACAAACCAAAATCGCCTTTCACATCAAATTTCTCAATGTCATACCTTGCTACTATCATATCTGTTTCAAATTTCAACTGAAAGGCTCTAAGATTTTGCTTCTTTTGAATCTTGACTAATCTTGAAGCTTTCTTGCAGGCTCTGATCCCAGTTGTTAGGCTTGATAAGAGAAATATGGGCTGGAATAACACAGGCTGCACTTGATCTTTGGGCTTGACAAACACTCAGGCCCTATACGAATATCGGATGCCACCTTACTTCTTCATACAAACACAAAACAATGTGCTGAAAGTACAATCCATGTGATGAAAGATCTCAACCTTACACTTTGATGGCTGAGATTAGAACTTTGCACTTCTGCAGATTGTAGAATTCGAATGACTAACTTTTCTTTTCTTTGTTGTAGAGAAAAACGAGAGAAAAGAAAAGAGAGAACTGGGGGAATGCTGTCGGAAATCGCAAGGGCGATGAGGCTTCAGTCATCTAGGCGAAGGGATGTAAAGCTGGAGGTCGTCTAGACGATAAGGGACGAGTCGTCTCAACGATGAAGGCTTTACTGAAGATCGTCTAAACGATGGTCGTCTACACGATAGGGGTGCCAAAGTAAATGATCGTTGGCTAAAAACTAAATGATCGTTGGCTAAAAGCTACACGATCGGTGGATCAAAGGTATACGATAGATGAAGACGATCGGGAAGAAGATGAACACGATGGTTTTACGTGGTTTGGCCAAAGATGACCTACGTCCACAGAGAAGCTGACGGGAGTTTTATTCAAGATTGCTACAAGATAAGTTTTGATCACTCTGTATAATTTTCACTCTCTCACTTTACAATTAGTTACACAGTGTATTTAAAGGTAGCTTGAATGTAACGGATTTGTAACTGATTTGAAGTTATTTTTCACCTTTTTGTATAACAATATGTTTTAAAGATGTAGAGTAATTATATCTAGAAAGAAAAATTGAGGACCAATCAACTGCAGTTTCTAGTTCTACTGGTCCTTTTTGGAAAAGAAAATGTCAAATGGTGAGGTTTCATGTTTCTCTTTAGGTTTCGGTTTCGAAGACTTTTTGTAATTGTTTTCAAGGTAATATCTTACCTAGTTGAAAACACTTTTTGTAATATTTACACTTAAGCTATTTGTGTAGATAATTCAAAAAGCTTGTAGAATAGTTAGTGTTGCTTCTACTTCAACAAGTCGGTTCAAGATCAAGTACATTAAAAACATGGTTTGAGAAGGAAAGATACGAAAATTGGGAAAGAATGTTGGCAGAGCAAAACATATCATTGACAAAGAAGTGTTTGAACAGTGAAATAAGTCGATGCTTTTTATATTTCACAGTGTCTTCATCATGGTTTATGAAAGAAAGACATAAGTTAGGTGTCCTTACTTTATTTAGGCAGAATTTCAGATATTCTTTCTAATCTAAAACATTATGTGAAAAATCCAGGTATAATATATGGTCACTTTTCAACATTATATCACCTGGCAATACCATTAGGATCCTCCTTCCTTACAGGATTTAGTCTTAATCAGTTAATAGTTTTTGAAAATATTGGTTTGTTATGGTAATTTATCATGGCTGCAGGGTTCCTACGTTTACGACATCAATGGGAAGAAATATCTCAACTCCCTTGCTGGTTTATAGTGCACATCCTTAGGTAATTCTGGTGCCTACTAATCTTAAGTATATATCGGTTTCTGATGTCTTGATACATTTCTCACAATATTTCTTCGATCTTACTAAGATGGCAAATATTGTTTTTTTGTATCGATCATATTTTTAGCCCTCATGAGAAATCTAATTCAATGTTACTGTTTGAAAGCCTCGGAGGCACTGTCAAGCATATGGATCTGTTTCTTTAATAATAGTGTCAACTTCATCGTGTATGTATTTTGTGACAATTTCTGCTATCATGTTGTGTTTGTTATTTCAAACAATTTGAAAAACAGAACATGTTTGCAACTTGGTTGAACTCCAAATATATTTCAGACCAATGCATAATATATCCCAGCAATGAAAGTACGTATGACATGTCGATTTCTTTCTCTTTCATGGATTTGATTGTTTTTCTTTCCTCCCCTCTCTGGGTTCTGTTTTTCTGATACTGGGTTTTTTGTTTGATTTTTGTGCAGAAAGTGATTGTGAAATTGGATGTTTCTGATGAGAAATCTAAGCAAAAAACTATGAGCATTGT
Organism: Benincasa hispida; assembly: GCF_009727055.1. Classification (NCBI taxonomy): domain Eukaryota; kingdom Viridiplantae; phylum Streptophyta; class Magnoliopsida; order Cucurbitales; family Cucurbitaceae; genus Benincasa; species Benincasa hispida. The sequence goes on from NC_052357.1 coordinate 38,179,966, forward strand.
GTCTAGCCTATCGGATTTTCAATTTTAATTTTCTTTTGATTTTCTATCCTTTCTCTCTTGTCTGGCTTTTGAGAAAACTGAGGAAATGAAAATATATCATTGAAAACTTTTGTCCAAATCAAAATTTCATCTTCTGATTCATTTGTTCCTTGAAAAACAATAAAAATTTATTCTGTTTTGGAGAAATTCTCTGTTTTCCTCCAAATCAATAGAAATTTGTTCTTTTTCCTTCTTTTTCATGGAAAACAAAAAGAACCCATTATTTTACAAGCAAAACAAAATAAAACCCATGTCTAAAAAAAGAGTACTTTGGGGAAAATCATTCCAGGAGTGAACTCAATCTCAATGGACATGAAAGAGAGAAAGATGACAGTAACATGCAACTTAGTTGAACTCCTTTCTTTATTGTGATCATGGTAAACTTATCAATGGCTGAAAATTTCCGTTAACTAGATTTCTATGTCTATTTAAACAAATTGTGTGTGTGATAGGACCTTGATGCCATTTCTTATTTATGCATAGTGTCCTTAGAAATCCATTTTTAGAACGTTTTCAATTCAACTGGTAATATTTCTTCTATAAACAAGTTTTGATTTAGTTTGATGTGAGATGTTATCTCTAATTTTTTATTTTTTTTTTTTTTCATTTTAGATACTTGGAGATGAACTGTTTGGTCAATGAAATAAGATGTGATGGAGCCTATTTGAAAAAGCAAAGGTTTGGAATTGATTGATGAACGATGGCTAACGAATTTATATCGTATCCATTGTGGCCATTGTTATCTTTCATCGTGGCAAAATTTTTAGGTTAATAACACTGATGCTGAAGGCAGCCTTTGGCTTGCCAAATATGTAGTGCTCATTTATCCTCCATTCACCATAGTCTTTGCCACTACTAAGAGACTTTTCATGAAAATAGGCAAACCAACTAATCTGCTACTTTCTATTCTTTCTTTCTTGAAGATGTCAATACAATTCAAATTTGCTGAAAAATATTTGGTGTTACTTTTTATAGTATGCTTGGACTCCAATGATTCTTAGTTTTGTTACATATTTTAGGTTGTTTTTAAAGTAAAAGTGATATTTTAAAAAACTTTTACGTTGTTTTCCTTGTTGTTCACCTTTGAATTCTTTCAAATTTTTTCTCAATGAAGGTTTGATTGATAGTTATTCATTTAGAAAGTCAATCCACATAACGCCTTAATTTATGAGTAGAAATGTGCATAATTCATCACTTTTAGCCTATAACACTTCTAGTTCACCTCATGGTTTCTCAGTTTTGTCTTTCATATTAGTCCTCAACGTTAAAGTAAAGTCTATGTCCCAAACTCCCATCTCCGACCTTCATATCTCATTTAGATGTTGGATTTTTGCAAGACTTGTGTAAGTTTAATGGAGATGCACATATCACTCAACACATATTTGTGTAAGTTTTTTGTATTCGTTTTTGTTCTTAATGTTGGTAATTCTTAATTTTGCATTTAGATTTGTGAAGTGTTGGCTTGACCAAATGTCTAGTGCTAAAGGCTTTGACTTTTCTTTAGGTATTGATCTATATTTTCAAGAATACATCTTTAAAGTAAGTGTTTGCTCCAATCTTCTTGTTTATGTCAAATAACTATGTAAACCCTTGATATAATAGGTTTCTTGAATCGAAGGTAAAGGCTGTGATTTCTCTATTTTTGAACTTTGGTATATGGTCTCTTTAGTTGTATGCAATATTTTCCCCTCTCATATTTGTGTTTTACAATTTTAGTTTTATGTTCAACACTCTATTGTAGAAAATATTGTTACATTTGGTAAATGAGTTTTGAGTTTGATGATAAATATATGTTCTTTTTGCAACAAGTAGGGATAAGAGACTTCTAAGATTTTATGTAAATACTAATGGATGCATCATTTTAAAAAGTGGAGACTAAAGGATACTTACGTGTCTTGAGGAAACTAGAAAGTTGAGGTTGCATTGTTTTTTTCTTTATCTTAATTTAATTTGTACAACATGTCAAACCCCAAAAAAATATGGTTATTTTTATGGAATGTTGTATTGATTGAAGCATCCCATTACAAACAATATTTATACTATTGAAAATTTATTTTGATGTAAATATATTTGCATACAATATTAGAGATTTATATGATTACAATTGATTTTATAACTTCATTTGTAATAATTTGTTATTGGTATAAAGTGCTATGTAAACTATATATAATTTAATAAAAAACGACTATCAAGAGAGATTTAAAATGCAATATGATTTTATAGCAATTTTTTTTTTACGATGGTAGAAACTATAATCAAAAGTCAATTATAGCATTTTTTTTAATTCTGTAAAAACTTTTCAGAACATTAAAATTATGTACTAGAAAATGAATATTTTATAGCTATTTTATAGCATTGAAAAAACGCTATAGAAAGTCAGGGACTTTCAATAACAATAGCAACAACATGCCTAAAACGTTATAGAAAGTCTTTTATAGCATTTTTTTTACTGCTATACAAAATGCTATAGAAAGTCTTTTATAGCGTTTTTTTACCGTTATAAAAAACGCTATAAAAAACCTTCTATAGCATTTTTTTCAACGATATGAAACGTTTTCATAACATTAAATATGTGTTATCAAAAGTTGGTTTTTTATAGCGTTTTTTATAGCATTAAAAAATGCTATGGAAAGTCGGCGACTTTCAATAACATGGGTTACGACAGCATTTCCAAAATGCTATAGAAAGTCTACGATAGCCTTTTTTTTAAAGCTATTGAATGTGATATTTATTGTTGTGTGAGTAATTGTTTTAGTTGACACTATAGTACAGTTTACAATGAAGTAAGAAAAATAAAAGAAAACTATAACTAAACATAGATCATAGAGAATTAAGGGATGTTTGGGAGCTCTGACTTAGAACGGGTTGAATGTCCACTCGATGTTTGGGGCACTTAAAAGAAAATGGAGGGTAAAGGTTATTTTAATACCCGTTTTGCTACCTTAGCACTATTCACAACGTCAATGGTTAAAATAAACTTTTACACTCCTAATGTTTCCAATAATTCCCCCATCGGCAACCCACTCCGATGGCCACATTTGACGACCATAACTCTAACGACCAATTCTAATGAAAACCACCTTTGAAACTCAATTTTAATTACACAACCACCTCCGGTAGCCAACTCCAATGGTCATCTCCAGCAACCACCTGGGCAACCAACTCTAGTGACCACTTTGGCAACTAGTTCATACGGTTTGATAATCTTCTTTTATAGTAATTTGACATTAATAAAAACACTTTTAGTATAGCAGAAACAAATTTGTGTAAAAATACTTTTGAGAAAACGTTATCAAACACATGAATGTTTTCATTTTAAACTATTTTTGTAAAAAGTATTTAAATGAAAATATGACTTTTTGAAAAAAAAAAATTTCTTTTCTTAGTCAACCAAACATGCCCTAATATATAACTTATTTCATAGGTCATACTAAAGTTTAAAGCAAGAAAACACAGTATATATAAGAAAAAAATCATTCATAAAATTGAACTAGAAAATAAGATAAGAAATTCCACAAGAAATCTTTTACAATAATTCACACAGTTTAATTGAATTCATATAATATAATTTGTTATAGTATTTGCAAGCTCATTGAAAAACAATGTTTGATCAATCCTTCTTCTTGAACTGCTTTTGAAAAAAAAATGTGAATCTAATAAATGGGTCCACAAGTCAAACATAATGTCACAGACAAGATATGAGACCAAAAGCCAAATAGAAAATAGTTTGAAGAATGAACACAAAGATATTGGTAACTCAGTTAAGTGTAAGCATGCATGCCTATGTCTGGGGGAAGTGTGCTAGATGAAAAGAATTTCATTGATGGAGTTAATTGATTACAATAGAATAATTATCTAATAATACACACTATCGAAATTCACACATAGCTTACTCCTAACTCCTCCTAAACTCAAAATTCCTTCTCTTGAAGTTTCACTATTCATCTCATGTTTGAACTTCCCTGATTGTGAGTTTTCCTCACTAGCTTCTATAAACTCAACGGAGTAAATAATAGTTTGTTTGCTTTTACACTGAACAATTGTAAGGAAGAAAACTATATGACGATCGAAACAACAAGCAACTCTTATAGCTAAGAGCACACACAAAACCTCTCTTTGTTTTTCCCCACTCTTTGACAATAACATTTTTCAAGAAAAGGGCTAACCCTAAAAGGTGTAGACAATACGAATATATAAGAGAGACAAATTAGCAAGGTAGAAAACCTTCGAGGCAAACACAAACGGAAAGCTTCTATTGAAAATCCATAACACAAAAAGAAAAAAAATATTCTCCAGACAAAAGATAACTCGAAGGAGCAAAAAGCCCTTGATATAAGAGCATTGACAAGGAGCTCGATAGAATATCTAAAGAAAAAATGGACAGACAACACAACTGCAATAACAACTTTTGAATGTTAATCTAACGTCATTTTCTTTTTTGGAATCACGTGTCTAAATTGACAATATTTTTTATGTTTCATCGTAGTGGTGGTCTAAACTTGGAAACTTACACACTCCCAAATATACGTTTTTGTGCAATATTATATTTCTTACTTAATCAATGGTATGAATTGTCGGTCGAATTTCACGTATCCTGTGCATGTTCAACAATATTGGTACATCTTCATAATAACCAAATGGATAGAGAATAATGTATCTTAAAATCTAACACATTTTAAAAATTTGGTGGAAAAAATCCGCTTGTTTCTATTTACTAAATATTATAATTTAGAGTACTAGTACTATATATATACACACGAAACCTACCCTAAACCCTAAACTCAAATAGAACTTCATGTTAAACAAATCAGCAACCCAAATGCATAAACCCTAAACTTGAACTAAAATAATCAACACCCCACACAAACTCTTCGAACCTAATCTGCGCCTCAAAAAAAACTATTTGAATCTCGACTAAAATAGTCTACACCCCAAACATAGACTATTCAACTCTCTACAAATTATTATAATTCACATATAATAATAACTACATATTATTATAATCAACTCTACACCTCGAATAACTCTTAAATAAAAACTTTTAGTCGAAAAAAAAAAAAACTTATTTTGGAGCTAAAGAATTACTAATTGAAACTTTTAATGTCTTAAAAGATAGAATGTGTATCCACATGAATATATCTCAATTAACATAAATTTATACTATCAACCTGTTTGATATTCGATCCTTCCACTAGACACATATGGTTAAAAAGGAAAAAGAAAAAAAAACAAATTTGTAATTTAACTTTGGCTAAAGTATCCTCGATATAATGAGGTAATTACAAAAGTGGCCTCCCCTAGATCCGACAAGCCCATAATTGGGGAAGATGACAACATCCAATGCTGCTTCAAGTCTGATGTCCATTTCTGCTTGTTTTACATAGACGTGGTGTTGCCTGCCACCGCAGCCACTAAATTATTTCTTTATTTATTTTTTCTTAATATTATACGGTCGACAGGATTGTAAATAATGTAAAGAAAAAAATACTATGTTTCTTCCAACGAGGGGAGGGAATATATGAAATATATAACATGTTTATAAAAATTATTTTTTTAATCCCAAATGGTGAAGTAACAAATTAGTCTTTAAACTTTTGTTTGATTTAGCTTTTGTACTTTTAATATTGTAATAATTTAGTCTCTAACATTACTATATGTTATTTTAGTCTTTCTATTTTAAAATTTGTAATGGTTTATTTTGAATTTTTTCATGAAATAAGAATAATTTACTCTCTAAACTTTAGATTATAGCAAATCAACACCTATATTTTAGACCCACTTTGATACTCATTTGGATTTCAGGTTTATGCTATTGAAAACTAAAAACTATACATATTTAGTAACAACTTTTGAGATATAGTGTTAAGTTTGAGCATAATATCTTAAGAGAGTCAATATTTTCATGAAATTTTTTTAAAGAAAAGTTGCGCATATCGTCTCTATAGTTTCGATTAGGTATCATTTTAGTCCATCGATTTTTAAACTCGACATTTAAATCTTGAGATTTGGGATTGCTAGCATTTTGGTCTCTGTAGCTCAAGCAAGTTGCCTGGATGCTTTTTCTTCAATTAAAAATGTACATTTTAACATTTTTAAAATGAAAAAATACTTAAATATTTTACTCTTTTTTTGTTTAATCTTTCTCCCATTTTTTTAATAGTCAAAATGTTTCTTTTACTGAACAAAGGAAATTGAAGAAATGATGGAGAATAAAAGAACCCGGAAGAAAAGAAAATAAAAGGAAAAAGGTGATAGACAATGGCAACAAACCGTCATGGGTGGAGGAGGGAACTGATGAGAAAGAAATATTTTCTAATAAAAATAAAGTGTCACATTAACTTATGTAAGTACCTGCAAAAAAAAAAAAAAAAAAAAAAAAGGAAAAAAAAAATTGATGCCCATCTTACAAAGTCAGAATTTCAAGTTCCATATGTTTCAAGTTGATGATAACTTCGAGCTAACTCGAGTTATAATAATATAGGTTTTGGAGGACATACGCATATTGGTGATCAATCTAAAAAGATTGGAGAATGTGGAAAAATTCACTTTTGTTGTTTTATTTATTTTAATATTGATCTATTTTATTATATTTTTTATTATATCATATTTATTTTAATATTATATTTTATCGGTATCCGTGTTCCGGTTATACTCCTCAAGTTCACAACACAATATTAACTCGAGCTCCTATCATTTTCCCACTAAAGGTAGGTCATAAAAGTATGTTGGATTTTTTTTCTTCTTCGTTATAATTAATAAATTGAATGTTATTTGCATATTTAATATCTATTAATTTCTAATATAAATAAAATATTTTATAATACTGCTGCCATGAAAAATCTCACCAAATTAGAAGTTGATGTCCTTGATATTAACTACAATAGTTATTTGTCATAGGTGTTTGATGTCGAAATCCACCTGGATGCTATGAATTTTGGAGAGACTATTAAAGAAGGAAATACAATATCCAGTCAGGTCAAAGCAAAAGTTATGATTTTTTTTGCTATCATCTCTACAAGGATTGAAAGTTGAGTATCTTACAATAAAAAAATCCCCGTATCTTGTGAAAAAATTTGAAAGAGGGGTATGATCATAAAAAAAATAGTTATTCTTCCTAAAGTTCGTTATGAATGGATTTCGAATTAGGATTATAACTTCTTATTATTTAAAATCAGTTTGAAATTGTTGTTATATAGAGAATAAATTAGTGATATTGATATGTTAGAGAAGATATTTTCAACATTTTATGTCTCGAATATGCTCTTACAGCAGCAATATTGAGAGAAAAATTTTAAACAATATTCTGAACTAATTTCATGTCTTCTAGTGGCCAAACAAAATAACGAGTTATTGATGAAAAATCATAAATCTCAACCAAGTAGAATGACACCATTATCTAACGTGAATGCTGTGAAATTTATAATAATCGTGGTCGAGGTCGAGGTCGTGGTTTAGATCATGTCCATGGCAGAAGAAAAAATAATTATTATTTTTGTGGTGGTCGTTTTAATCATTCAAATTTCAAAAGAACCACAAAAAATGGTGAATTTACATCCCAAGCTTTTGATAATTATTGTATGTCAATTGGGATAAGTGTTAAACATCTTGAAGCTCATGTTCATATACAAAATGGTTTAGCAGAATCATTTATAAAATGTTTGCAATTAATTGCAAGACCATTAAGAGACCTAAGCTTCTTCATTTGTATGGGGACATGCTATTTTGCATGCAGCGTCACTTGTATGCATTAGGTCAGTAACTTATCATAAGTACTTGTCATTACAATTAGTTTATGGTCATAAATCAAATATTTCCCATCTGAGAATTTTTTGATGTGCAGTATATGTTTCAATTGCTCTACCACAACATACTAAGATGGGTCCTTAAAGGAGGTTAAGAATATATGTTGCATATGATTCCCCATCAATTATTAAATATCTTGAACCTCTGAAAAATGATGTATTTACTGCACGATTTGCTAATTGTTATTTTAATGAGACAAATTTTCCAATATTATGGAGAGGAATTAAGAAATTGGAAAAATAAATTATATGGAATGCATCGTTGTTGTCTAATTTAGATCCTCATACAGATCAATGTGAACTTGAAGTTTAAAAAATAATTCATCTGCAAAATATAGTAAATCAATTACCAAATGCATTTATAGATGCAAATAAAGTAACTAAGTCACATATACCAACTACAAATATTCCATCAAAAATTGATATCCCAATATAACAAGTTGTCACTAATGAGTCAAGAACACGCCAGAAGCATGATAGACCAATGGGTTTCAGAGATAAAAATCCTCGAAAATGAAAAATAATTAATAGTAAAAAAGACTTAGTTGAAGACGTAAATACCCATGAAGAAATCCTTGACATGACTAGTGAGAAAAGTGAAATACTTAAAGATAATAATGAGATTTCAATAAACTATATCATGATATAAAAAAGATGAAACCGAACTAATATAGTTATTGACAACATTTTTGTATATAATATTGCTCTTGATATTATATCTGAAAATGAGGATCCTGAACTAAAATCTGTTGAAGAATGTCTACATAAAAAAGACTGGCTTGAATAGAAAGAAGAAAACGAGGCAGAATTAAACTCACTTTCAAAACGTTGGGTTTTTGGACCAGTAGTCTGAACACTAGAAGGTGTCAAACCTGTGGGATATAAATAGATATTTCTGAGGAAAAAAATAAAAATAATGTGGTCACAAGATAAAAACAAGATTAGTAGTACAAGATTTCTTACAAAGACCTGGTATTGATTATGAGAAGACATATTCTAGTGGTAGATACAATTAAAATAAGATATTTAATTGGTCTGACGGTGTATGAAAATCTAGACATGCATCTTATGGATGTAGTCACAACATATTTATATGGATCTCTTGATAATGATATTTATATGAGAACCTCAGAAGAATTTAAGGTACCGGAAATATATAAATCGAATTCTCAGGAATTGTATTCAATAAAGTTACAAAGGTCATTATATGGATTTAAACAATCAGGATGAATATGGTACAATGTCTAGGTGGATATTTGTTGAAAGAATGATATGAAAATAATCCAATATATCCGTGTGTTTTTATAAAGAAATCACAATCAGGATTTGCTATTATAACTGTATATGTTGATGATTTAAATATAATTGGAATTCCTGAAGAGCTTTCAAAGAAAATATAATATCTTTAAAAAGAATTTGAGATGAAAGATCTCAAAAAAAAAAAAAAAAAATTTGTCTTGGTTTACAAATTGAGCATTTAGCATATGAGATATTTGTTCGTCAGTCAACTTTTACAAGAAAATTTTTGAAAAGGTTCTATATGGACAAAGCACATCCATTGAACATTCCAATGTAAGTTTGTTCACTAGACGTGAAGAAAGATATATTTCGACCTCGAGATGATAATGAAGAACTTATTGGTCCTGAAGTACCATATCTTAGCGCTATTGGTGCACTTATATATCTTGCTAATAATGTAAGACCAACTTGCATTTTTAGTAAATTTATTAGCAAGATATAGTTCTTCTCCAATAAAAAGACATTGAAACGAAATTAAGCATATACTCTGTTATCTCCGAGGAACGATCGACATGGATTTGTTTTATTCAAATAAATCAATTTTTTATCTAGTTGGTTATGTAGATTTTGGATATTTATCTGATCCACACAATGTTAGATCTCAAATAGGTTATCTATTCACATGCGAAGGAACTTCTATATCATGGTAATCGATGAATCACACCATAACCATCCTTCATCAAATCATGCTGAAATTCTTATAATTCACGAGGCTAGTCGAGAATATGTATGACTAAGATCAATGACTCAACACATTCGTGGAACATGTGGTTTGTCTTCTAGTAAAAATCTTCCAACGATATTATACGAAGACAACACAACAAGTATATCCAAAATCAAAGGTGGATATATTAAAGGAGATAGAACAAAACATATTTTAACAAAGTTTTTCTATACTCATGTCTTGAAGAAAATGGTCATCACTGTACAACAAATTTGTTCGAAGGATAACCTGACAGACTTATTTATAAAATTATTGTCAATCGTAACCTTTGAAAAATTGATGCACAACATTGGAATGCAGGGACTTAGAGATCTCAAGCAATGTTCCCATGAGGGTAGTAAATATACTATATTTTTTTTTAAAAGTATTAGATTATATGAAATATGTAATCTTTTTCCTTCACTTGGATTTTTTCCAGTAGGTTTTTTTCCTAATAAGGTTTTAATAAGGCATATTTCAGGCATAATGGGCATCTAAGAGAAAGTATTATAAATATGTTAAATTAGATGTAATGAAGATGCCCATTATTAGTGTCCATTGGTCATGTGTCACTTATCCATTATCCATGTGTTATCCATGTGTATCTCAAGATTATACATTATTAATGTCCATGTAATCTACCTCTTACTTGCCAAATTATCTAAAAATAATGGCATTTGGTGGATTTTGAAGGACACGCATATTGGTGATCAATCCAAAAAGATTGGAGAAAGGGGAGAAATTCATCTTTTTGTTGTTTTATTTATTTTATTGTATTTTATTATTATATTATATTTTATTGATATTCTTGTTCCCGTTGTGCTCCTCAAGTTCACACCAAAAAGAGATTTTTTAAAGTTAAATGTAGACAAATGTCCTCAACTCCAAGGATATTAAGAAAATGTAATTTTTTAAAAAAAAAAAAGGGAAGGAAAGGATGTTGAGATATTAAAAGGGAAGGAAAAGATGTCGGCCATTTTTAATCCCAATTTATTAATTCAATGCTATTGTTATTCCCCATTTTCACGGGAGGCGATCAATTTGCATCACTTCACCGCAATTTAGGCGTATAATCAAATTCTTTTTTTTTTTTTTTTTTTTTTTTGTTCAACTCTGTAAAGTTATCTGACTAATTAGCTGCATTTCAAATTGACAAAGGAAAAAAAAGGTTAAATTGGTTGAAAATTCATTTTGTTCTTAATCATTGAAATTTATAAAGTTAAACGGTAAATTTAGTCGTTAAACTTATAAGGTTATATCTAAAAGGTCTCGGAATACTAAAAAAATATTTAATATATATAATGCTCGAGTTCAAGAATGATACATGAATAAAGGGAGAATGGATTTTGTTAGTATAACAATAAAATGCACCTTTCTTTCCAGTGGCTTCAATCATAGGAACTCTAAAGTTAACCATACTTATATTTGAACAATTCTAAGTTGGGTGATGTCTTGAAAATTTTCCTAGAAAGTATGTATGATAATAAAGCATGCTTAAAGAATTTGTATGCGCTTAAATTGTTACAAAATTAAAAATATAAGGACAAAATCTATCACAAATCAAAATTTAGGGACCAAAAGTGACAATTAACTATTTAATTATTTGTATTTGATTGAATATAATGATCATTTTTTTAATATTAAAGCTTAAACTACAAGTCTAATCCCTAATTTTTTTTTAAATATTTAATAGATTATTAAAATTTCAATTTTGTGTCTAAAATATGTATGAACTTTACAACTTTCTAATAGAAAATATTATCCTCTCCCTTTAACATGTTGCTCTTATTCTCTAACTTATACATTATGTGAGTTTTAAAGTAAAATAAATTTGTGAAAATTAAAAAACCAAATATTAAATCACAGAAAGTATAGTTCAAACTAGTCCATGGTAACAATATGCATGGTTAGCGATCAAGGTGTCCATGATGAATTCTTCCAACCTTTTGGACATAAATAAACACAAAATATCATAATAATAATGAAAACTTATGGAATAATTCAGATTTAAACCTATTTGAATACACTCTAGGTTAAATGAAAATTTGGATCTCAATAATATTTCATTTGATGTTAAAGTAAGTTTATCTTCTTTTTGCACATATTGTGAGATAAACTCATTAATACTCTATTTATCCTTCTGAATATTATAGTTTATCTTAAACTGAGTGAATTGTGTAGAAGAGAGATAAGTACCAGATGCATGAGTAAATTTTCATTTATCTCGATATCAAGTGTCTTTAATTTACCTGCGAGATTGGACATTTCCATAATGTAGTCCCTTACGTTTCCATTGTCCTTATACCTCATAGAAGTTAAAAAAGTCAAAAGATTACTTGCTTCCCCTTTTTCATTTTTAGCAAAATATTTCTCAATATGAGCAAGGAACTTAATGACATTTTCATGTTTCGTGATAGAGCCCCAAAAATACTCTGGATGAAGTGTCTAATGATCATCAAACACATGCGATTTGACCATTCCCACTTCTCTATATTAGTCATATTTGGCTGTTCCTAGAAGTAGGTTTATCCGTTCTTAATGTAAGGTTCAAATTCATACACCCGAGAAGTATCTCTAGGTTTTCCTTCCAAATCTAGAAGTTCAATCCATTCAACTTAGGAATTGAACTCAGATTTCCAGATATTTGAATAAGACCAACTGAAACAATAAACAACAAATCACAATTAAAATATAACAAAATAATTTCACATATGTAGTGGATCCCTCTAACAAGATACCTAGTAGGACATTGATGTCCAACCTTTGGGCAACAAACATCAACTGTAAATAGTACTCTCAACGTAGTAATCGTATTCAAAATAATAACAATTAACTCTGTCAAAAAATAATTTTTCTTTGGATTGACTATTTTTCGCATGAACAATCCTTATAATTGTCACATACTCATCACCACATGCATACCCACAATTTGGCCAAATAATTATCTTCCTTTGGACTGATAATTATCTACATAAATTCATACATATGCATATTTTATATTTCATAATTAAATCGATCTAGATAATAGATGCTACTTTGATAACATAATATTTTTTGACCAATTCAATCTAAAATATAAGACACAATAATATAATAATATTATTATACAAAAATAAAGGAGGAATAACACCAAATAGTCTTTACCAATATTCACTTAATAATTGCATACACATAATACAATAAAGCAACATAAACATGTGAATATCGCTAAATATCATTAATCAAATTTAAATTTAAATTTACCCAAAATCAATCAAATTTAAATTTAAATTCACCAAAAAATAATCAAATTTAAATTTAAATTGACCACATTATCAATCAAATTTAAATTTGAATTCACAAAAAATCAATTAATTTTAAATTTAAATTTACCAAAAAACAATCAAATTTAAATTTAAATTTACCACATTATCAATTAATCTTGAATCCACAACATGATTAATCAAATTAAAACTTAAAACCACAACTTGATTAATCAAAATTAAACCGGATTCACAATATAATTAATTTAATCTAAACTTGAATCATCACTCAAGCGGATTCAAATTCACAAACTTATTAATTTAAAAAACTAGATTTAAATTCACAAGGTTATCAACTAAAATCACTATTTCAGTATATAATTATATGAAATAAATTTACCAGCAATATGCTATATGTCGTAATGATTTATATACTCAAAACCCCTTGAACGGCAAGAGATTCATAATCTCAATAGTCCTTGGTATTCAATTACTACAAACATGATTTCAGATATTTGGGGCGTAGATTATTGACATCGGCACAAACATAGGTTTTACATTTTAGACATGGGTGTGTAGTTAGAGCCTAATAATTCAGTCCGTGTGATCATAATCCATTTCACATATTGTAAGCGATGTCCTTCTACCCGTAGCAAACAGAGCCGAACATAAATTTATCGATCAATTTTTTTTTAACTTTAAAAATTCTTTAAACATCGTTACCGAAATCAAATCGAATTCACAATATCAATGGAAAACAAATATAAACCAACAATCCAATATGAAATTCTACTCTGATACCATTTGTTAGTATAATTACTTTATATCTATATTGAATAGATAAACCCTAGGATTCTTCATGTCAAATTGTCAATAATATATACATACCGGATTCCATTGAAAAATTGATTATGGCTAAAGTGACGGCTATTGTCTTCCTCAACCAAAACTCTAAATTCACTAAGTGAGATCTCTCTCTAGATGGGATTCAAGAAAGAGCTTATTATTTTTGTATGTTGGGGATCATAACCCTAAGGTCTTTTTATATACTAGTTCAATTAGAATTCTCATCAAACCTTAATTAACTAAGAATGAACTTTTACCCATTAATTTCATACTCGATTAGAAATCTAGGGTCTTAATTAATTAGATCACATAATAGGACCTAATCTAATAAAATAATCCAATATGATAAATTATTAATCCACATACATAATACATACTTTAATTAAACATATTATTATTTAAATATGTCTAACATGATTCCCTTTATCCTTGGAGGATATCTATTCTGAACTTGTTTAGGATGCTTTTTACGTTTTCCTAAATGGGGCAATGCAAATGTGATAGCTCTCGATGGGGTTGGATCATGCTCGACCTCGACTTGGGCTGAGGCTGAGGACAAGCCTGAAATGGGCCGCATCCATTCTTTTTTCTTTCCCCACATCATATCCCCGAGGTGCGAGCATCATTTTTAGCTCTTCTTTCTCATTCTTGTTCCAACTTTGCACCATGAAGATTATCGTGACAATTTTGTTCTTTGGTCTAAAATTAACCATATATTTGGTGAATGTTTTGGATGATCTATAATGTTCCAGGCCTAGAACATAGGTTTTTTCAGCCTGTTTTGTCTTCACTCGCATGCTTCCTAGAAAAATTCCTAGGAGGTCACCTAATATAAAATTGCTCCAAGGTAAACACGCCTAATTTTAGAGTTCCTATGATTAAACTATCAAAATTGAAAATGCATCTTGTTAGTATAAATAGTAACTTTCAATTGTTTTAAGTTTTTCTTAACCGTACTTTCATGTCCTTAAGATCTTTTTATTCGGATATGATCTCGTTTCATTCATGTTTTCCTATTAAACTCGGGTCCTTACAATATTTATAAATCTCATATGTACATTACATTGCATTGTATTATATTATATTATACTATATGGTAGAATGTTTTGGATATTTAAAAGGGCTACTAAGTTGAAATAACTTAATCGTGAGAATACAAAATAAAAACGTTTTAAGAATTGTATTGACGAATGTGAAAACTGATTGCTGTAATTAATTAATTATCTTGTTTAGAGTAATTAATTATTTAATTATGATTATAATTATTTTGCAGTAACATGGGAGAGTCACATGCTGAGAAAGCCAAAGCCAAAGCAAAAGCCACCAGGCTTTCTGATTATTTCTGCCCACACATATTAAATTTAATTTTTGGATTTTTGGATTTCTGCCCACGAATCTGTTGTTTTTATTATTATTATCCTTATGAAAATGAATCTGTTATTTTTCTAGAGCAGCTGTAATAGTAATTAACTTTTTTAACGGTAAGTTTATTTATTAATATTTTAGAGTTTTTTTTTTTTTATTTTACCCCAACTTGATAATTAATGTTTTTTTAATTAAGGTTTACGACTAGTGAAGTGTAATAAATTAATGGTTCAATTAGATAATTTATGTCCCGTTTGATAACAATTTCTTTTTTTTTATAACCATTTCTTTTTTTGTTTTTTTGTTTTTTCGAAAATCAAGTCTATTTTTTCTCCATTTTTTACAATGATTTACAAATTTCTTAAGTACAATGATTGAATTCTAGCCAAATTTTAAAAACAAAAAAAAGTTTTTAAAAGCTATTTTTTTAATTTTTAAAATTTGGCTTGATTTTTTTAAACCGGTAAAAAAGAGATAACAAATAAAGAAATTTGGAGGTGAAAGTAGTGTCGATAAGCTTATTTCTAATAAAACAAAAACTTAAAAACTAAAGCATCGTTTAGTAATCATTTTGTTTTTTGTTTTTGTTTTTGAAAATTAAGCTTATAGACACTACTTTCATATCCAATTTTCTTCCTTTGTTATCTACTTTTCGCCAATGGTTTAAAAAACCAAGTCAAATTTTGAGAACTAAAAAATTAGTTTTCAAAAAATTGTTTTTGTTTCTGGAATTTGACTAAGAATTCAACTATTGTACTTAAGAAAGATACAAATCATTGTAAGAAATATGGATGAAATAGACTTAATTTTCAAAAACAAAAACAAAAAATCAAATGATTATCAAGCATGACCTAAATAGTTACTAAATAGGGCCTTAATTAATTGATATTTGTAACATATAGTAAAATAAGAGAAAAAAATCTAAAAATATATTAACTTTTTAAAATATTTGTAAATATAGAAATGTTGACTAGTCAATTTTTGAATTTTTTCTAAACTTCAATTTCACCCTCCCGTGTCTTGTCTTGTTGCACACATTCTTCTTCTTCTTCTTCTTTTTTTTATTTTCTTTCTTTTCTTCGGTTTTTGCTTCTTTAGTTTTTTTTTTATATTTTATTTCATTTCTCCAATTGTTGCTTCTTCATTTTTTTTTCTTTCTTCGATTTTTGCTTCTTCCCCATTTTTTTTTAATTTTATTTCCTTTCTTCAATTTTTACTTCTTCTCTTTCTTCTTTCTTTTTTAATTTTCTTTCCTTTATCCAATTTTTGCTTCTTCCATTTTTTTCATAAGAATTATGAGGCTGAGTTTCGTACTAAAAACTTAAAAGTATCAAATTCATAAATGACTTAACACCAAGAAGTCAATCATCAAATTTGATTATTATAAGGAAACATTAAATATAAATAGCAAATGAAAACAGATTTGAAAGAAATTACTTTTTTTAGTCCATAAATTTGCACAATTTTTAGACACATTTCTTAAAAGTTTGCAATAAGAAACTATAATAGTTATTAAACAAGTTTATTTCTAAAAAGTTGAGCAATGTGAATGATATCAAATAAACCAATAGTTTTTTTTTTCTTTTTATAGGACTTTAAGAGTATGATGTCAATCAGAAATAAACTTGAAAAAATAGCATATATGACCCAAAATGAAGGGTACAAATTGAAATATTTGTGTCTTTTTTACCGTAATATTTGCATATTGATAATAACAATTATTAGTGATAGAATTTAGATAGATATTGGTCATATTCATGTATTAGTGATATTGAATTTTCAATTTAGGTAGATATTAGCACTAGAAATCTATTAGTGATAAAGTCCATTATTGATAATCATGTTAAAAGTTTCTTGATAATAGCCACGGATAGTTTTAAGTGTTAATCTTTCAAAATTGATAGTCACCAATGAAAGTCTATCAATGATAGTCACTAATATTTTTTTATCATTGATAGCTTAAACTTTGATAGTTAATATCCACTTAATGAATTTAATTAATAAAGTTGAATCTCAAACTAAAGTGTAAATGAAATGTCTAGAAGTTATCACTAATAGTATGTTATCAGTTATAGAAGCTATTAACAATACTGATAACATGTTATTTGCTGGTAAAAAGGGAATGACAAAAGTTATCTCTAATAGCATGTCGTTAATGATGAAAGCTATCAACTATAATTAAGATATAAGTAATATCAGTGATAGAACTTAGGTGATATCTATACATCGGTGATAGTAATGATATAAAAATCAATTTTATTAGATGAAAGTCTATCATTGATAATCATTGTTAATAATTATTGATTTTAAGATATCAACGATAATTATAGCATTAAGTGATATCTATATTATTTTAATATACAAATACAACTAAGATCTGCCGGAAAATAGAAAAAAATGAAAAAAAAAATCTGACTAAAATGTAAAATGTGAACAAAATTTCCCGTTTCTCATTTGGATATTAAAACAATTCATGGGAAATAATTATAACTAATTATGATGGGCTGCACGAGCATAATATAATAATGCTATTTAATCTTTATAATTTATATAGTTTCTTATATATAATATTATTAGTTGCTTTTGCCAAAAGTAATTTATTATAAATCAATTGTTTGAAGTTTTCATAGAACTACTGCTGATGGAGATCAAATTTTGAAGAAGCAATTATTATTAAGCTAAACTTAAAAAGAAGTAATTTAAAAGCATAATATTAGCTTAAAAAAATCCATTTGACATAGGTTTCATAATATTTTTGTCCTTTTACCTACATTTTACACTAACTTTTGAAAATAAAAAAAAATATTTTTTATTTTTGAAATTTAACTAAAAATTTAAATATTTTAGATTCAGATAAAAGATCTTTTAAATCAATTTGTCATTGCAAAGAAAAATGGTCAACTTATATCTTAAATATCCCGATCAAATGTTAGTAAACACCTAAATGGTTAAAAATTTTAGGAAATTTAAAATTTTGTTTGATTTTAGGATAATTATTTTAAATGGACGAACTGTTGAAAATATTTACAAATCTAGCAAAATGTTATTGTTTATTAATGACAGACCGCGATTAAAGAAGTCTATTGCATTACTTCACTGATAGAAGTGACATTTTGCTATATTTATAAATAAGTTGACTCTTTTTTTATTTGAAAACATCTCTTGATTTAAGATAAGGGAGAGAGAAAAACGAACAATAATCAAATGAGCATTGTATTTTGCAAAGAAACAAGAGAATAGTAATCAATTTAGGGGGTGTTTGACTCACTAACATAAGTTGAGCTGAGTTAGTATAATATACCAACTCATTATTTGACCCACCAACTTAAAATATTGGTAGAATTGTGTTGGTATATTTTACCAACTCACTCCAACTCTCTCTTCTTCCAATGTTTTTAATGGTTTCACCCATCTACCATTGTCACTTTCGGAAACTAACTTTGGGCTTTGACAACCACCTCCAATGAAATCTCCGGCGACCAACTCTAGGCTCCAACAACCACCTTTGATGACAATTCCGACGACGAAATCCGAGCTCCGACAACCACTTCCAATGACAGTTCTGACGAAAAACTCTGGGCTTTGACAACCTTCACGCGACCAACTTCGACAACTAATTCCAAGCTCTGACAACCAACTCCATTGACTCAACTCCAACGACCATCTTCGCGTTATCAACTTCGATGACCAATTTCAGGCTCCAACAACAAACTCTGATGACCAACTTCGACAACCACCTTCATAGGCTCCGAAAACCACCTCCGACTACAAACTCCGATGAAAAACATCTTCAATGACTACCTTTGAGCGAGCAACTTTAACAACCCAATCGGTGCTTCGACAACCACCTCTGATGACAAACTCTGACAATCAACTCCAATACCACCTTCATGCAATTAACATTCGGGTTCCACAACCACCTTCGACTACAATCTCCGGAAAAAATCATCTTTGATGGTCAACTTCGACGACCATCTTCGCCCAACCAACACTAGGATTTCAAAACCACCTCTGATGATAAACTTCAACAACCAACTCCTATACCACCTTCATGCGACCAACTTCAGGCTCCAATAACCACTTCCTACTACAAACTCTAGTGAAAGCATCTTCAATAATCAACTTCGACAATCACCTCTGACTATTATGAAAATGATGACTGTTAAAGTATGTTGTAGGGTTGTTGATTATATAAAAAAATAATATTATTTTGTCTACATTAAGTGTAATATTTATACTTAAAAATTATAAAAAAATATATTTTTTAATTGAACTAATGAGTGTTAAGAATATTTAGATGAAAAGTAAGTATGTAGTTGAAAAGTATGTAACATATAAAAAAAACATAAATTGAAAAAAAATTTCCTAGAATATTTTCCAGCAAGAATTAGTGAAAAATAGAGATTTGTTCTATGATGATCCTCCAAATTTAGCGGAATTGAAAATGAAATTGTTGAAGAAATGTAGTGACATTCCATTGGCTGCTAAGATGATGAGAAAGATTTAATTTTAAAAAAAAAATCATTGCATAGTAAAAGTATAGAGCAACAACAAAAAGAAAAAAAAAAGAAGAAGATGATAATTAAATTCATGGAGAAAAATTAGGAATAAAAAGTTTTGATTTCTCATTTTATTTAACCATATTTATACGAGAAATGTAATGGGTTAATTGTTGTTCATTGCCCAAAAAGAAATAAAGAAAGAAAGAAAGAAAGAAAAGTTTTAACCATTAAAAGAAAAAAAATTTCAATCTATATTTTATTCAAACAACGATGCGTAAAATTACTAAATAAAAAAGTTACAAAACAAAAATTGTAAAAGCATATTATTTAGAGTTCAAAAAACTGCACCAAATATCCAAGACATATGAATTCAACTCTACACCCCAAACACAAATATATGAACTCAGGCCAAATAACTTTACACCTCAAACAAAGATATATGAACTCCATAGATATATGAACTCCACGAACATATGAACTCCAGACATCTTATCTCAACTCAACACCCCAAACAGCCCCTTAGTGATCTATTTGGTTATGCTTTTCACTATTGTTTTAGCCTTTGTTTGCTTCTACTTAAACTTTTTCTAAAAACAACAATTAAGGTTATTTTTTGTAACCATTTAGTTTTTAGTTTTTGTTTTTTAAAATTAAGTTATTTCATCCACATGTCTTACAATGATTAAATTCATAACCAAATTTCAGAAACAAAAACAAGTTTTTGAAAACTACTTTTTTAGTTTTCAAAATTTGGCTTGATTTTTTAAACCATTGTTGGAAAATAGATAACAAAGGAACAAATTTGTAGGAAATAGTGTTCTAGACTTAATTTTTAAAAATAAAATGGTTGCCAAACGGGGCTTAAAGTTCTTGAAATTTTAGTTTTTAATGACTTAATTTTGGAAAATTATTATAAATGACAAAACTGTTAAAAATATTTACAACTAGTAGTAAAATATCACAATCTATCTGTGATAAACCGCGATAAACAATGATAGACTACTTTCTGTGTCTATTTGTACCATGATAAACATAGATAGTAGTCTATCGTTGTCTATTTGTGTCATGATAAATATAGATAGTAGTCTATCATTGTCTATTGTGTCATGATAAACACAGATAGTAGTTTTACAGTTTATCATTGTATATCATGGTCTATCAAAGATAAATTGTAATATTATTTGTAAATATTTTAGTTCAATTTTTGCACTTTCAAATTTATAACAAATTAATCTATTTCTTTATACTTTAGAATTAGTACAACAATTCGATCTATTAAATTTAATATAGAACAATTTAGTTAATGTATTTTAAGAGTTGTAACAAATTTAATATTTTTATTAAAAAAATTCATCAAAATTAAGTGTTGATTTTTCTTACCTAAGGACTCAAGTTTTGTAGATTATAATTACACATGCATTTGGTCCTGAATCAATATATCGAGCTATATATAAAAGAAATTCTTAAAATCTCAACAATATTTTTTTTATAATAAAGACAAATTGTAATAAAATTTAAAATACAATGACTAAAGTTTTCGTTTAATCATTTGATTTTTTATTTTAGTTTTTAAAAATTAAGTCTATAGACATCATTTTTACTTCTAAATCTCTTGCTTTGTAATCTAATTTTTTATCAATATTTTCAAAAATCAAGTTAAGTTTTGAAAAGTAAAAAAATAATCTTTAAAAACTTGTTTTTAATTTTGGAATTCGACCAATAATTTAACTATTTTATTGAAGAAAAACATTTGCAAATATTTGTAATAAATTGAGAAAAATAAGCTTAATTTTCAAAAACCAAATATTATCAAATTACTCTAAATTTTTAATATCCTAATACAATGGTTAACTTGTTACAAAATTGAAAGTACATCAACTAAATCATTATAAACTAAAGTCCAATGATCAAAATATTATTTTAAAATTAAGAAAACTAGAAATGTTTAATTATAATGTTTCATGTTTCTTTTGTTGAAACGTATTTTCGGTCATTATTTATGATTCATGGTCGTGATCGAGATTTATACTTTTTCTATTACCATGTAGTAAGTATAAGTAAAAAATTGATAAAAATAAACTTTTTCATTTATATTTTTGACAAATAGCTCAAATTTGAATTGAAATAAAATTATTTATAATATTGTTTTTAATATAGAAAAATGAATTTTTTTTAAATAATATTTTTTTAATAAATAATGACAAAAATAGGATTGGGGGAAAGTATTCTAAAAAATAGGTGTTTTGGGAAAGTATTTATAAAATTAGGGTAGTGGAATCATGTACTGGGTACACGATTTTCATGTAGCATACTTGTGTACCCAGTACACGAGTACCATTTAATCCAGTCAACTAACCATGTTAACTGATTAGTTGACCAGTTAAGCGAACTCGTGTACCCGGTACACGATTCGCTTATAATTTTTTTTTCTTTTTTTTTTAAAGTTAATTGTTAAACTTAACTTAATTCCTTCATTATTGCTTATAATTATTTTTTTAATTGTTAAACTTAATTATTAAACTTAAATATATATTTAATCTACAATGAAAACATTTTGCACTCATATTAAAAACAAATACCATGATATTAAAGAATATTTACAATTAGTTCTTTAATTTACAATTTGAAAACAATATAATGTGGGATTTAAAAACGACCCTCCTGGCCCTTACTTCTTATGGGGGTTGTCTTTGTATCCCTCTAAATTAGGTTCACCCCGTTGTCGTTGTCGTCTACGACGGATACGTCTTCGATTGGTGTTAGTAACATTGAGTTGTCTTGTTTGTTGAATAATACTTTCTATGTTGACCAATGTTTGCTGACACGTTGAACCCAATTCTGGTATGTTGTTCTGCACTGAATATTGTTGAACATCGCTGATAAAATTATTCTATAGAATAAAAAAATATTAAACAATATTCATATTATATATATGGAAAATGTCTGATTCTAAATCTCTTACCATGCAGTAATAGTAAGCGTGAGATAAATCACCTCGTGATGGAATTGTACTAGGGAAAGTAGTCGTCTGATACAGCTGAGCCATCTGTTAATTCTCCCTGTGCACAACGATCACATCGTCCATACTAGTAGGATAAATACTCCGCATAGATTCGACGACAGTCTTTGTCGTGCTTATCTCTTAAATCGGTCTGATGTAGTGCTGGGAGTGTATAGGACAACAAAGTATCATTTGTCGCATACCGAACTATCTCAGCACACGATCTGGATGATGTCACTCATAGGGTCCTTAAACACCAAATTTTTTAGTTGCTTCGATTTGTATTTTGTATTGAAATTACTGACAACATGGTGAGGACAATATCGGTGGTATGCTCTGGGTTCACTCCAACCAATTTCTTCATTATTAATTGCAGCAAGAGTGCTCTTATGTCTATCAGAAATCAAGAATTCTCACCTTCTACGATAGCAAAAGCAAGGGGAAATATATGTTTGTTTGCATCAATAGATAAGGCTGTTAATAATTTCCCCTTATACGTTCTATAGAGATGAGTTCCATCAATCTAGATTAATGGCCTACAATGGTTGAACCCTTCTCTTGCAGGACCAAAAGACCAAAATACTTGTCCAAAAATAGTCGTACCTGGCACATCAAAGGGAAGAAAAACCAATCGTTCGTGTTTTTGGATTGTAATGAACAACAGCACTCAGCCAATACGGAAGCTCCAAATATGATTTCTCTCAATCGCCAATCACAACAATTAACGCTTTTCTCTTGGCTTGCCACACCCGTCTATAATTGACATTATAGCCATATTGTCTTTTAATGGCTTCTTGAAGTAGGACCACAGGTACTCCAGGATCAGTTGTAACCAAATTTTGAATTTCGATACTCATGAAATTTGAATCTAGCTGTGAATGATCCTGTGTCAATTCTGAAAACAAACATGAGTGTTCTCCTTGAAGTTTTGTGATTTCGAACATCCCATGAGTTTTGCACCGACATGTTCGTAGCCTCCAAGCACAACCGTCACTCCAGGATTTACATTTAACATACCAAAGATCCTGATTTGATTCTACTACGACAATTTCGTAGTGTTCTGTCACACAATATTTTTTTACAGCAAGCTATAAATCTTCTTTGGTATTAAACAACATTCCCTTTTGTATTAAACTATAGTTATCTACTCCTACAATCCTTTCAGCCCAAAAACATACATAAGCTAAATCATACATAAACTATACATAAACTAAATCATACATAACTATACATAAACTAAATCATACACAAACTATACATAAACTAAATCATACACAAACTATACATAAACTAAATCATACACAAACTATACATAAACTAAATCAAACATAAACTATATATAAATTAAATAATACATAAACTAAATAATACATAAACTAAATCATACACAAACTATACATAAACTAAATAATACATAAACTGAATCATACGTAAACTATACATAAACTAAATAATACATAAACTAAATACTACATAAACTATACATAAACTATACATAAACTATATAATACACTATACATAAACTATACACACATAAACTATACACTAAATCATACATTAAATATACATAAAATATACATAAACTAAGTTTAAAATAAATTCGGCCTAAAAACATGCAAAAACATACATATAAATACAGATTAGCCCAATTAGAGAAAGAAATATACCACAGAAACGAGAAAAAATCGGCAACCAAAAAGGTATGAAAATCGAGCAACATGACCGCTACAATGGAGGATTCGGTGAGGATCAAATAGAGGACTAAAAATCAAGCAAAATTGAAAATTTGGAAGATTTCAGTGAAATAGAGGCCTCGGTAAGGAAAATCAACGAGATTTTGGTAAGTAGAAGGAAGGAATCAGTGGTCTCGGTGAGGAAATTGATTGTAAGCGGCGGTGAGGAAGAAGAATGGACGTTTCAGTGAGGAAGAAGAAGGGTTCGGGCGGAGGTTTTAATACGTGAAAGTTATGTACCCGGTACACGACTTAGGGTAATCGTGTACCCGTTACACGATTCCCTCAGTCAAACCTGCATGACTGCCACGGCAAACTGGGCATGCCAGGTGGCCAGGTACTCGTGTACCCAATACACGATTTAGGCCTTATCGTGTACTCGATACACGATTAAGGTGTAATCGTATCCGGTACACGATTTAAACACCTATTTTTGGGAATACTTTCCCCCAATCCTATTTTTGTCATTATTTATTAAAAAAAATTATTTAAAAAAAATCTAGAAAAATTAATAAAAATATTTATAAATATAATAAAATATCATTATTTATCAGTGATAGACACTGATAAACTACCATCATTTATTACTGATAGACATCTATTACTGATAAACTATTATCATCTATCACTTATAGACATCACTGATAGACTATAATTACTATATGAATATTTTTTTCAAAAAGTTTAAAAGGTAAATGTAAAAAGGGAATAGCTATTTTTCCATTATGAGCTCACAAATAATAGGCCTCTCCAACCCTAAATTCTAGGTTACCCCAAATGGAAATGCCTATTAAAGCTCCATGCCCAATCTACAAGGTTTAGTTTTTTTTCTTGATCTCATTTTCATACTAATCCCATTTAGGCCATGTATTATTCTAAAAATCTATCTAAAAGATAAATAATAATAATAATAACAACAATAATAATAATAATAATAATAAGATGAAATATAATGAGGTAAGAAAGCTTGATTGAATAATTCTTTTGTAAGTTATATTTTATTAAATTTATGCTTTTTAAAGTTAGAATTTGAACCATATATTTGAACTTATAATCTTTGAAGAAATTACTAAATTTAGAATTCTCCAAAATTCTCCAAACTAAAATTAAACTTGAGTTTTTATTTAGGATGAAGTGACAAAAAAATTGTTTTAATCATCCAAACAAAGTATATTTTGGTCATAGAAATTAGATGACAACAAATAAATTCAAAATATTCAAATAAAGAAAAATTTTCAAACATAGAAAAATAAAGAAGACTATTTATACAAAATAGTAAAATTTTAATATTATTTGATAGAAAATCTATCAGTGTCTATCAATGATAGAAACTGATAGAAGTTTATCATTAATAGGCACTGATAAAAAAGTCTATGAGTATTTATCAATATATTTTTTTTATTTCTATAAATAGTTTAACATTTTTTCAATCAGTAAATTTTTTTCCTAAATAAATCTACACTATAAGAAACTTTTCAAAATATAAAATCGTTTAATTAAAAGGTTTATACGTTTTAGGATTAAAAAGTCCAAAGTTGTTGTAGCTGTTAGTGAACAAAGGTCAATTTCCTAGTGCCCTTTTTTTTTTTTTTTTTTACTTTCTAATAAAGAAATTTGTAATTGGCTAACAGATAAATTTGAATGTTTTCTTGGCATATCATATGAATTAAAAAAGGAAAATAAATCTCTTTACCACCAAATCTAAATCATAGCTGTCATTGGTTACTTTTCGGAATGCGCCTTCATTTTTTTTATTTGTTTAATTGGTTGAATATATGTTAGGTGATAGATACAAACCTTCTTAACTTCACCATAGATGGTACATCAGTTGAACTATATTATTGAAATTGAATTTAGAGATATCCATAGGGCAGGGTGGGGATGGGGACAGAGAAGCTCTCCCCGTCCCCGTCCCCGTCCCCATCCCCCTTTCCATTCCTCGTGTCCACGAATTTTCTTGCGAGAAACGGGGTGGGGATTCCCCATGGAAATTTCGCGGGTATCGGTTCGAAAAATTTTCATGACATCAGTTTTTTCTAACAATTTTTATTTTATATAAATATATATTTTAACAATTCCTTAAACATATCAATACAACTTTCATTTAAATAAAATATTATCAATTTTGGTTAATAAAAACAATAACACACATTCAATTTAAAAAGTATAATTAAAATACCAAATTCTCATAATTTTTATAAATTAAAATTCAACCGTTATAACATCCTATCTTAAGTATTACAATATCTAAGGAATTTAATAATTCAAAACAAAATCCATAGGGCAGAGTCCCAAGCATATCGAGAGTAGCTATAGTAGATCCATTTATAGAGATCGAGCTCCCCCTCACCTAAGAAATGGAATTTGAAAACCCGTTATCCATCTGAGCGGTCTTTTCCTTGCAAGGACGCCCATTCTTCTAATGTTAAGAGTAAACTTAAATAATTAGAACCTCCATAATTATCCTAACAAAAGCTACAATTTATTATATAATATAGTTTATATACAAAAGTCGGGATAGGACGGGGTTAGGGTCGGAGTCGGGGTCGGGGATATATTCTCCGTCCCCGGCTCCGAATTGCAAATGGAGAAAAAAATTTCTCCCTCCTCCCCCATTCCTCGTGTATTCTAGGATTTTTAACCCCGTTCGGGACGAGTCCCCGCAGGTCCCCACCCCATTAGTTTTTTGGACATCTCTATTATATTATTGTCAATTTTTTCTTTTAATGAAGCTTATGTTGGTCGAAATTTCCCTATTTTTTTAATATTGAGAATAATATTATTTATTTAATTTAATAATTATTTTAGGATTTCAATAGATTCAGGCCTCTAAACAGAATTATTCAATCTTTAGAGTTATGTGGAATTAGTTAATTTTTTCAGTAAAATATACACTGTGACTTAGAGATCAAAAGATTGAATTTCTCATTCTCACGAAGTTAAAGAATTAAATAGTTTTTGTAATAAATAAATGAAATAATCATCATAATATGAAATTATGTAGAGGATAATAATGATGTTTGTATTACACGACTTTTTCTTTTAAATTATTTCAAGTTCAATTATTAAAACAAAATGATAAAAGAGCGTGAAATGATATTTACATACTTGATTCAAGTTAGTGTACGAGATTTTGTCTTTAAACTAAAAGTGAATGGGAAAAAACTTCATATAAATTTTTAATTTGATCATTATTATGTATTGAATATAAATGGATTTTTTTTTTTGAAGGGAATATAAATGGAGTTACTATAAAAGAAAATTTTGAAATAATTAAATAGTTTAAGAAATACTTCTAAAACATTCATGTTCAACTTGGACTTCTAATTCTTGTGTTTTTAAATAATTAAAAATAGCCAATATGAACATAACTCAATTGGCATAATGTTCGTACTATCAATTTCGAGGTTAGAAGCTTGATTCTTCCACCCCATACTTTAATTACAATATTTTTGAAAAAAATGATTAAAAATAATTCTCTCATATTCTCCTAACTAATATTGATTTAATTTTATAATTATTCTATCTCAACCCTTTAGTTTTTAATTATTCTACTTTAATCTTTGAATTTTACATTGAAAAAAAGTCTGTCATTAGTTATTATGTTTTTTTAGATGGAGTCTTTTCCATTAGTTCTTAATTATTATTATTCAGCAGAAATATGATATATTTTTTTATGAAACTATGTTCACACACATATACTACAATATTTATTGAGTTTTCAATTTTTTTAAGAGATTTTGGTTAAATGATTGATAAAATATTAACAATTAGGTCTAAAATAGTTTTTTAGAAACTAAAATAAAACATCTAATAGTCAAGAGACCTTAAAGTAGTGTAATAAAGTTTTAATTAAAAAAGATCTTGAAAACATCAAATGTTTAGTAGAAGCAAAATGACAATAATCTCATAACGTCGTCAATAGATATTTTGTTCGAGTACTTGATACGTTTTTATCTCTATTTAAGAAAATAATCTAAGAAAAGAATGATTATCTAAAATACTTGATAAGTAACCCCACTATTAAGGTCATATGTATCCATATGCGATATAATATCGAATATTGATGGGACCTAAACCGATGTGCTAAAGTTGAACTTGGATGACATTCTGAAAAAAGAAAAAATCGAATTTTCCTAAATACATTGCAAATTTTACCTTTATTTTTATTGAACTCACCCTAAAATTGATTACTGAATATATATATTTAATAAATCATGCTTTAAACAATAGTTTATTACAAGGTTAAAAGAAAAAAGAGTAAAGTTTTCCTCTTAATAAAATTTAGCTTATTTTAAAAATTAATACATTTCATGGGTGAAAATTTAATTATTCACAAACATAAATCTGCAAGATCTAAAACCAGATCCAATTTTAAACCAATATTAAAATATATTATAGGAAAAAAATCTCGTTAGTTGGTCAAGGAATAATTTTTTTATTACAACAAGAGTGAACAAACAAGTTTGAAGCACATATATAATAACCATTAATACACATTATATGTCATTTATTTTCGTTGGATCAAATAGTACTAAACCTATTTTTTTTTCTCATATCTTACAATGATTTATATCTTTGTACAGTAGTTGAATTTTTAGTTAAATTTAAAAAATAAAAATAAATTTTCAAAAACTATTTATTTTAACTTTTAAAATTTAGCTTGATTTTTTAAATAATCGATAAAAATAGAAAATAAATAAAGAAATTTGGGAGTGCATGGTTTAATTTTAAGAAATAAAATGATTACAAATGAGATCCAAATTATTAATAAATAAGCTTAAAATGATCTTTTTGGGATCGGCTAATAAAATATTAATTAGGGTGATCATGCAATGCAAATACAAAAATAATAATAAATAAAAAAATTGCAGTATGTAAGATAATAGAAAAAGTATGTATGTTATAATTAAAGTATAAATTAAAAAGTAGCATAAAATATTCATATAATTATTATGGCTTGCCAAAGAGGAATACAAAGCAGCCGCCGGGTCCCAGCCTTCCGGACAAAATCATGCAACACAATACTCAATAGTAGTAACTTTTTTTTCCCAATATAATAATAATAATAGTAAATACATAAATTAAATTATATATAAACTCTATTTTAAATAATTGAAGTACATTACCTACCAATTTTCTGCTCCAGAATAATGAACTCTGTACCACCAATATTACTTTTCTTTAATTTTTTTGCTTATCTTGAACTGCCCCGATCAAATCTGGATCAAAACTTTCAGATTTGTGTTAATTATTTGATCTCTAAAAAATGTTTTTTTAAATCATTAAAAGTTTCAATTTTGTATCTAATAATTTCTTGAAAAAATTATGTATAATAAAATCTTAAACTTTTCATTTTATAAGTTTAAAAATTTAAGTTCCGTTGGATAATAATTTGATTTTTAATTTTTATTTTTGAAATTTAGAATTATATACATTATTTCCACCTCCAAATTTCTTCATTTGTAATCTACTTTTTACCAATTATTTAAATAATCAAGTCAATTTTTAAAAATTAAAAAAATAGTTTTTAAAATCTTGTTTTTGTTTTTGGATATTCAACTTTGTACTTAAAAAAGATGTAAGTCATTATAAAAATAAGAAGGAAATAGATTTGATTTTTGAAAACAAAAAATAAAAAACAGAATGGTTACCTAAAATGTGATATATAATTTAACCTATATCTAATGAATAATTTATTATTAACATTAATTAATTTGGGTTTGTGAATTGTGGTCTCTCTCACTTCACTTGTCCAAAACATTAATGACAGCCCATTTTGCGACTTTTAATATCATTTCCCCCCTTTTTTCTGGTTCTGTCTCCTTTTGACTATTCAAAATTGGATCCTATTTTTTAAAAAATGAGATTAAATAGTGAAGTTACCATGATTTATGAATAATGAAATGGTAAAAATTTGAAGCCTATAAAAGGGAAGGTTATGCATTGCTTAAGGACTCAGAACCAAAGCAAAGATGGGAAAAAGAAATTCCTCAATGGCCTCTTTGGCCATTGCTATTTTGGCATCATTTCTCTCTTTAACTTTGCCTTCCAATGCTAATGAGTATCTCTACTCTTCCCCTCCTCCTCCAACTCCGGTTTACCACTACAAGTCCCCCCCTCCTCCATCGCCTGTTTACAAGTCTCCTCCACCTCCTCCTCCCTACAAAAAACCTTATCACCCGCCATACCATTACAAATCACCACCACCACCTCCACCAGTGTACAAATACAAGTCTCCTCCACCACCTCCACCATACAAGAAACCGTATCACCCACCTCATCACCACAAGTATCCACCACCACCTCCGCCAATTTACAAATATAAGTCTCCTCCACCACCACCATACAAAAAGCCATACCACCCACCAACACCCATTTACAAGTACAAATCTCCTCCACCACCAGTCTACAAGTACAAATCTCCTCCACCACCACCACCTTACAAGAAGCCATACCACCCACCTACACCAATTTATAAGTACAAATCTCCACCACCACCAGTCTACAAGTACAAGTCACCCCCTCCGCCACCACCTTACAAGAAGCCATACCACCCACCAACACCCATTTACAAATACAAATCTCCTCCGCCACCACCATACAAGAAGCCATACCACCCACCAACCCCCATCTACAAATACAAATCTCCACCACCACCATACAAGAAGCCATACCATCCACCAACGCCCATTTACAAATACAAATCTCCACCACCACCCGTTTACAAATATAAATCACCACCTCCACCACCACCCTACAAGAAGCCATACCACCCACCCACACCAGTCTACAAGTACAAGTCTCCACCACCACCTGTCTACAAATATAAGTCACCACCTCCACCACCACCTTACAAGAAGCCATACCATCCACCTACACCCATTTACAAGTACAAATCTCCACCACCACCAGTTTACAAATACAAGTCTCCTCCTCCGCCACCACCCTACAAGAAGCCGTACCATCCACCAACACCCATCTATAAGTACAAATCTCCCCCACCCCCCGTATACAAATACAAGTCACCTCCTCCGCCACCACCCTACAAAAAACCATACCACCCACCGTACCACTACAAATCCCCACCGCCCCCACCACCCGTTTACAAATACAAGTCTCCTCCTCCACCACCACCCTATAAAAAACCATACCACCCACCATACCACTATAAGTCTCCACCACCACCCCCCATTAGACCCTACCACCGACCCCCAACTCCGGTGAAGCCATACCACCCACCTCCCGTCTACCATTACAAATCTCCGCCACCACCGCCACCAGTCTACATCTATGCATCACCCCCACCTCCTCACTACTAGACACTAACCTTAACAAAGGTAGCATAATTAACATAAACCTAAACTCAATGCATCACCATATAAATCAAAGAATATTTTCTTAATTTTGATTACTTATAAAGTATTAATCAAACGAATCTTTACTGTCATTGTAGGAAGCAAAAAATGGAGGATGTCAGAAAATAAATGGCACGTTGATAAAAGCTTTATGATTTGAAACAGGAAAGCCTGGAGGCTTGTTGCTGCTGCAGTTTGACAAGTGTTGAATTTTCTCTGTTCTTTTAGGGTTTGTCATTTTTATTTTTATTTTCCTTCCTTTTCAATGTCTCTATTTATTAGTTGTAATGCACTACTGTAGTAGTCACATCTCAAACTATATATTATAACCCCTAAAAAAAATGTCCTTTGTATAATCAAATAAAATTTATCAGTATTTTGTATGATGCAATGTGCTGCTTCCCTTTCTTCATCAACCCCTTCGCTAATTCAGAGGTTGCTCATTTCCCAATTAAAAAAAAAAAGAAGGTTTTTTTTTTTTTTTGGCCCACCTTTTGTAATTTATTTATCTATTGATCCCTCTTTGGATTCTCTTTTGCTTTTTGCTCAATTATTTACTATCTTTTTCAACTCTCTCTTATTGTTAAATTCCAAATTCCTCACATGTCTACCATAATTAAGGCTATTACAATTGTACTTTAATTCAACTACACCTAAGTTATATTAAGTGGCTATAATTAAGTTTTATGTTATAACTCTTTTTAGTGATTGAACTTAATTGTGGAAAATTCATAAATGTGAGGATTTAATTGCAACCAACTCTAGTAATTAATTTAAGAGATGGTATAAAGTTTAGAGTCTACTTGTAATTCTTAAAAGTTCAAAAATGGTGGGTAGATTTAGTAGATTTTAACTAATGGTACGAATTGACATTAATATATACCTTAAACCAAAGATAAAGATAAAGGTTTATGATTTTAATCTTCTATCTACCTAATTTGTAAGGAACTTTATAATGATAATAACAACGACAATAACAATATTGAAAGAAAGCATTTACAACGATTTAAAGAAGGGCTAATCCCTCCCGCATTAAAGTTTTAAAACGTAATTTGTAACTAACTACTCATGCTAATTAGGTAAAAAGACTTACATGAGTCCATTTTGGTTTTTTCATATACATTTACCATGAGAGTTGAAACTTTCTCAACAAAATTTTCTTTAATATTCTACATTCTTTAGTTTTTTTTTTTTTTTTTTTTTTTTTCTAAAAAAAAATTCTTTCTTTTGTTGTTCTTTATCTAACCATAGATTTTCTCTATTTTCAATAGGTGAACTAGGGAGTGTCAACCCAATGGTTCCTTAGCATTTTGAAAAGAAAATGAGTTGTTAATCTTAATTCAATATATAAAAATATTTAAATCAGATTTTTACATATTTATATTTTACTTCTTTTTAAAACCAAATTTTAAATAAATGATCTGTGTAATATGAACCAACCCAACCCAAATATTTCATGATTGGGTTGAGTTCATTTTTTAATAAAAATTATTTGGATTGATGAAATTTACAACCTGAACAATTGGATCGAGTCTAAAAAGCTTTTCAATCCAACCTAACTCAATCCACGAATACTCCTAAAATGAACCGTTAATTTTTATCCAATCTTAGTTCCATCGTAACAATAGAGCATATGTTATTTTCATTAAGTCTAGATGAAATGTGAACATTTATATTATTTCTCTCTCTATATATTCTTATGCATTTTTATTTCTTTTGTTTGAAAAATTAAATGTGGTGTGCAAAAGATCTAAATCTTTATCTAAAAAAAGGAGTAGATATCTTAGCTCGTCGTATTGGTATTGAATTACATTCAGAGTTTTATATTACAAAAAATAAATCATAGTCCATTTATTTTGAGATTTGATATATTGGGTTCCATGTGTATGACCTAAAACTAACTTGATGTGAAGTCACATATAAGATTTACTATAATCATTTAATAATAATTTTGTATACAAGTTCAAGTGTTTCAATGTAATATATGAAACGTTTTAAATAATATATCAACACTTTATGCATCAATACATGTGATACTGAGCAAAAGTTTCTTTAAGAAGTGTTGACAATGACAAGACAATGATACAAGAAACGATGGTTTAATAAATCAATCCATAATTCAAATACTCTATCCCTCTTTTTTTTTTTATCCTTTTCTTCTTTTTAATGACCCCAACCCTATTTTAATGTATAAAAGTTGACTCTTCAAAAATATTAGCCAAAAGACAGGGGACCGGCGCCCGAAGCTCCGATGAACGATATCCGTAACAATAAAGGTCCTAAGGAAATAAATTTTTTGTCTAGTAAGTTCCAACCTACATGAAATGCATAACGATCTAGACACTATCTCAAAGAGAGTTTCAAAAAAATAGATATGTTTGTGAAGACTGAAGATGTATATATTATCTACAATTAGATAGGTAAGACCTTGTGAAACTTCATTTGTTCGTTGAGATTGGCTTTGAGCCTTTTGTGCGTAGCTAGAATAATAAAAGTTTCATGATTGAGTAGATAATGATAATAATGATAATAATGATGATGATAATAATAATAATAGTAAACCACATTATTTTCTTTTTACAAAAAAATACATTTTAAAGAGGAAACTACAAGAACTCTATCTTAGAAAATTAATTATTTATAGAAAAAACAGTTGTGTATCCCAACTAATACCCAATAGAACTATGCCACATGACATTTTTATTTTTTTCTTTATTTTTTAACCATTTTTTTTAAAAAAATTCTTTGTGTAGAAGAAAAATGAAGTATGAAATTAAGAGCAACCTACACTACATCTAATCATTATTCTTATTTATATCCAACATGCGAACTATTTAACTTCTACAGGTCTTAGAAATTAAGAAATAAATATACCCATGATTGAGATGCAAGGTTTTATTTTTCTTTCTAATTTTTCAATTATCATCCTAGGTTAATTTTGTTATGTTTTACCATAATTATGCACAAACTACCGCCACCTTAAAATATTTTTTAGACTTTTGAAAACATAATATGAAATAGCATGTGACAGAGCCAGAAACTTTAGGTAGGAAGCACTATACATACAAATGTAATTGAAAAAAATTTATGAAGAAATGTAAAATAATATTAATTGATTCATATGTTAACTGATTTGTTACACTACAAGTGCTCTCTACAAGTTTTCATATTTTGAAATCTATTTATGATAACTTTATGATCTAACTTATCCAAATTTTTTTTTCAATATATGCTATAAGACAAGAATTCATCAATTGATCTCCCATTTCATTATGCAATCAAGTATTTGTAATATTCATAGCAGAAAATGTCATTTCTTTACCGTAGTTGTTGCAACAAATAAAATCAACGCCAAGGTGAACAATCAATAAACTAATATATATACCTTATCCCTATTCGCTATGATCATTTTTATTGCAAGATCACATATGCTTTTTGATTTAACTAACTCAATAGTTGAACACATATCAATAATGTAGTTTTGAAGTTGATCCTCAACCACAGAGAGTTTAATAGCTGAAAATATTGGGATGTACGTCCTAAAACCTCGTAGTTAATTAGTCATTTGATATAATAATTTGATTATTTAAATAGGTAATAATTAGTTATCCATTATGGAAAAAAATCCAAGGTTATTTCATGAGACTTGAATAGTATGTAGTGGGCATGTAGTTGGATAATGTTTCCAGTAATAACTAAAAGGATCTATAGTATATGAATAAAGTTGGGTGTCTTACCCTGGTAACACTATGGATATGACACACTGTAAAACTCTGAAATTTCACCTAAGTGAATTAGGTTAGCACTTGGTTAGTAAAGAAACTTGAAGAAGGATAAAAGAGGAGGAAAATGCCTTAAGTGTTGAAAACTAGACCTTAAAGGCTAAAACATAAGTTGTAGTTAAGTGAGGTTTTAGGAGACAAATTTTGGCTAAGTATGGAAGGCATGCATTGATGTCATGCATTGGAAGGAAGGTGTGCAAAACAATGGCCTTGCCATTTGAAGTTTAGGTGATGACAATGCTATTAGAGGTTAGGCGAGTTTTGACTAAGTGTGGGATGCATAAAGGCACCATGTGTTGGTATGAAAAGCACGCAGCCAAGACACCAAGCAATGAGTGTTGTGTGCTTGACAAGTCCAGATGGATGCATGGTAGGTTGGCTGAGCAATGACATGGGGGAATTGTCTAGGCGGGGGCATGAAGAACATGCCAAACGCAAGGTGTTGGCCGAGAGTAAGGAGCATGCAACACACAAGCACTACAGGAAGTCTAACTTCTCCCGACGTCACATTTCGTCGGGAAAGTGTGAAAAATTCATCGGGAGAGGATCTCTCGACGCATAAACAGTCGTCGGGAGTTTGGTTGAGAGAAACTCGTCGGGAAAGGATCTCCCGACGCACTTTTAAACGGCGTCGGTAGTTCCCCTTAACTTCTGACGCCACGTAGGCGTCCGGAGTTCCACCATAACTCCCAACGTCATTTTAAAGTGCATTGGGAGATCCTATATGCGTGGGAATTATTAAAATTTAATATATCGTTTGTAATTTTTTAAAATTTGATCTAAAAACCTATAAAACATATTATACCAAATAAAGATTCACATAACTAAAAAACGAAAATGAAGTCCATTTTATAACAAGTAAAAAATTACAATATCCAAACAAAATCGATACTAGAAATTACAATATCCAAACGAAGTCGATAAACATTCATATCACAAATACATAAAAGAAGTAAAATCAAAACAACATCTAGAACACTTCTCGAACACAGCATTTTCAACAATTGTCCCAGCTCATCTCCGAACAACATTCTACAATAAAACAAAACATTGAAATGTTATATCGATAAACATCCACAACACGTTCAAACTCCAATACGGGTGGTAATGAACATCAAAACGAGTAAACAATGATGACCAACACACATAAAACTCAAATTTTTCCCCAAAATGGTTTAACCTAAATTTTACACCCCCTCGCCCTCACAACACATTAAACTTCGTAAACATTCATAAATATACAAAATAGCCAAGTTCAAGG
Organism: Benincasa hispida; assembly: GCF_009727055.1. NCBI lineage: Eukaryota > Viridiplantae > Streptophyta > Magnoliopsida > Cucurbitales > Cucurbitaceae > Benincasa > Benincasa hispida. Next base: position 38,216,899 of record NC_052357.1, read on the forward strand.
ACAAAATGGGTATAATGAAACTCTACCCACCCCTCATGACAAACATGGAACCTCCCGAATATCAAAAACATACAAAAGGAGTAAACAATGATGACCAACACACATAAAACTCAAATTTGTCCCCAAAATGGTTTAACCCAAATTTTACACCTCCTCCCCCTCACAATACATTAAACTTCGTAAACATTCATAAATACACAAAATAGCCAAGTTCAAGGACAAGACGAGTATAATGAAACTCTACCCACCCCCCCACGACAAACATGGAACCTCCCAAACATAAAAAACATACAAAAGGAGTAAACAATGATGACCAACATACATAAAACTCAAATTTGTCCCCAAAATGGTTTAACCCAAATTTTACTCCCCCCCTCCCCCTCCCAACACATTAAACTTCATAAACATTCATAAATACACAAAAAGTTAAGATAATGAAAAACGTAAGAGAAGTGGAAACTCACAGAAAGCGAGAAGCAGAGAGATTCAGGGAGAGAGTGAAAGGCAAGGAGAGAGCGAGATACAGTTGAATAAAAAGTAAAAAAAAAAAAGAAGTTATGATCCCAAGGAAGGTGAATATGTAGTGTGTCAAGAGTAGGTCAATCTTTCATTAGGGAATCATGGAGGAAGAAAATCGAAGACAGACTCAAAACAATAATGATAAGACTCAAAGCTCTCACTTGACCAACCAACTCTTTCATACAGGGAGATGAGTGAGAGGAAAGGAGAGAGCGAGATACAGAGAGAGAGAGCAAGAAGCAAGGAGAGAGTGAGATACAGATGAATAAAAAGTAAAGAAAAAAGAAGTTATGATCCTAGGGAAGGTGAATATGTAGTGTGTCAAGAGTAAGTCAATCTTTCATTAGGAAATCATGGAGGAAGAGAAGCGAAGACAGATTCAAAACAATAATGATAAGACTCAAAGCTCTTTCTTAACCAACCAGCTCTTTTATACAGGGAGAGAGCGAGAGGTAAGGAGAGAGCGAGATATAGAGAGAGAGCGAGATATAGGGAGAGAGCGAGATACAGGGAGAGAGCGAGATTCAGGGAGAGAGCAAGATACATGGAAAGAGCGAGATTCAGGGAGAGAGTGAGATACAGGGAGAGAGCAAGAGGCAAGGAGAGAGCGAGATACAGTTGAATAAAAAGTAAAAAAAAAAAAAAGAAGTTCTGATCCCAGGGAAGGTGAATATGTAGTGTGTCAAGAGTAGGTCAGTCTTCCATTAGGGAATCATAGAGGAAGAGAAGCGAAGACAGACTCAAAACAATAATGATAAAACTCAAAGCTCTCTCTTGACCAACCAGCTCTTTCATACAGGGAGAGAGAGAGGGGCAAGGAGAGAACGAGATTCAGGGAAAGAGCGAGATACAGGGAGAGAGCAAGATACAGGGAGAGAGCAAGAGGCAAGGAGATGGCGAGATATAGTTGAATAAAAAAAAAAAAAAAGAAGTTTTGATCCTAGGGAAGGTGAATATGCAATGTGTTAAGAGTAGGTCAGTCTTCCATTACGGAATCATGGAGGAAGAGAAGCGAAGACAGACTTGGAACAATAATGATAAGACTCAAAGCTCTCTCTTGACCAACCAACTCTTTCATATAGGGAGAGAGCGAGAGGCAACGAGAAAGCGAGATACAGTAGAATAAAAAGTTAAAAAAAAGAGGCAAGGAGAGAGCCAACAAAAAACACATCAAAATCTAGTTGTTTGGCTACCATAACTGCAGGATAGCCAACAATTCTTTAATTATCATAAAGCTACTTAAGACATAACTAAACTTTTCTACCATAATTGCAGGATAATAACATATTAGACAACTAAATAATGTAGTAATCATATCTAATTTGATGGATCTCCTCTATGTGATCGTACCATGTCTTCAATCATTTTTTTCGTGTCATCAATGTAAAAGACTTATTGTGCTTGGATAGCAAAGATGAAAGGCTCGTCGACATACCAAAAGTGTGATGTATTGATCGATTTGTATCCTAAATCCACATATGTCCTATTACTTTTGTTGTTATCTGTGTCAAACCATCTACACTTCAACAAGAAAACGTGTCTTCTTTTCGTATATTGGAAATCTAATACTTCGTCTACAACACCGTAGAAATTGTTATCCACACTTGTGTTCTTACTGATCTCCCCGGCCACTAGGACTCCACTATTTTGTGTAGCTCGATGATTATCACGCTCTATAGTGTGAAACGGTACCCCATTAACAATGCATCCATTGTAAGAGTGCGCCTCAGACGAAGGTCCCATTGCAAGTGAAAAGAAATCATCGAAGATATCTTCTCTCTCGCACCATTGTAGAACCTGATAATTACTTATACATTAAAAATGAATCATCCCTCAACTGTTGCCTACAAAATGACTATGTATACATGAGATTTGAACCAATCGAAAAATTTGCGTTGATGTTTTATATATAAGTCAGAGGCGCTTTGAGCTTCAGAATGAATTAACCTCAAATGTTGCCTACAAAATTGATCATTTAAATATTATATCAAAGGAGATACCTTAGAATTTAGAAAAGGAAAAAGTTTGAAACGTACTTGCAATAGTCTGTTATTTTTTTACATTTGTTAAGAATGTACCAATTTGCAATATGCTTTTCCTCCGCTAATAGCGTCCGTAAAGTTGACGCCCCTAATGGTCGTACCCTCTGCCTAAATAATTCAAATTCACCAAATATCTCATGATTGGGAATGTTATTATCATTTCATTCATCTCTATTGAATCTCGTTTCAATCCCACTTAGATATCGCAAGCAGAAGTTCCATGATTCATTCATTGCATATGCTTCCACTATAGACCCCTCAGGACGTGCTTTGTTCCGTACAAATTGTTTTAATGTTCGTAAACTTCTTTCAATAGGATACATCCAACTGTAACTAACTGGACCCACCACTTTGGTTTCATATGGTAGATGAACTGCAAGGTGTACCTATACATCGAAAAAGGCAGGTGGGAATATTCTCTCCAATTTACAAAGTATGACTATGATGTCTGCTTGTAGTCTGTTCAAATCACTTACACATATTTTCTTTGCATATAAGTCGCGAAAGAATGTACACAACTCAACAATAGCAGTGGATACGTTCTTCGGTAGGTATGCTCGAATACCAATAGGGAGTAGTCTGTGAAGCAACACATGACAGTCGTGTGTTTTTAGTCCCGATATTTTTCCATCTTTTTTATTGACACATCATGATATGTTAGATACGAATCCATTAGGGAATTTCACTGATTTCAAATACTTACAAAACGAAATCCGTTCACCATTTGTTAATATGTATGCTGCGTGCAGTTTTACAAATCTGTTATCGACCTGTATCAAGTGTAGGTCCTTTCTTATCTTCAAATCTTGTAAGTCTAATCGAGCGTTCGTTGTATCCTTTGTCTTTCCTTTAATATTTAACAATGTGCCCACCAAATTTTCGCATATGTTTTTTTCAATATACATCACATCCAATTTAGGTCGTAACAATAGTCTGGACCAATATGGAAGTTGGAAAAAAAATACTTTTTTTAGTCCAGTTTAGAATTCGATTTCTTTTTTTATCTTGCTTCGATGGATGTTTGCTAAGCACAGATAAGTTTAGCATATTTATTTGTTGTAATATCTCTTCTCCATTCATTACGACTAGTGGAGGTCTACGTTCAAATTTTTCATCATGTTGTCAACTTCGACGCCAACTATGATTCTCTGAAAGATAACGTCGATGTCCCATAAATGATATTTTCCCTCTTATCCCAAAGGACGGGTTATCTTCTTTGCATATTGGATATGCTTGATAACCTTTTGTACTCCACCCAGACAAGTCACCGTATACAGGGAAGTCATTAATCGTCCATAATAAGGTAGCATATAGTTGAAAAAACTCACCAGCAATAGAATCATAAGTTCACACACCAATTGTCCACAACTCTTTCAACTCTTCAATCAACGGTTGCAAGTAAACATCAATTTCCTTTCTAGGAGATTTTGGACCAGATATGAGCAAAGACATGAAGAAGTTTGTTTCCTTCATGCATTTTCAATGGGGCAAATTATAAGGAATTATCACCACAGGCCATATACTATAAGAAGTGCTCATATTTCCAAACAGATTGAAGCCATCTGAAGCTAATCCCAAACGAACATTTCGAGGATCTAACGCGAAATGAGGGAATTCACGATCAAAATTTTTCCCACCCCTTGCATCAGCTGGATGTCGCAATACATAATCCGTTTTAACTCGCTTATCTTTATGTCATCTTATGTCAGAAGCGCTTTCTTTTGATGCAAACAATCGTTTTAATCTCGGTATCAATGGAAAATGATGCAATATCTTATGTGGTATATTTTTACCCTTTCCATCATTAACTTTGTACCGAGACTCACCACAAACAGGGCATTGTTGCAAATATGCAAACTCTTTCCAATACAATACACAATCATATTTGCACGCATGAATAGACTCATAACCTAGGCCTAAATCACGCAATTTTCGCTTGGCTTCATAAAAGGAAGTAGGTATAGAGGTGCTAGCCGGAAACGCTGCTTTTAACAATTCCAGCAACATGTCAAACGATTTGTTACTCCAGCCGTTCAGAACTTTGATATGCATCAACTTCACTAAAAAGTTTAAGGACGAAAATTGAGAACAACCAGGGTATAATTCATTACGTGCTTCGGTCATTAAATCCTCGAATAAGTTCGTGGTATCTCTTTCTTGACCATTAAAGAACATTTCATTATTCTCAATCCTTCCTTCATTTGCATTTTTGTTTTCAATTGGAACTTGTAAATCGTTTATAAGATTCAACATCTCATTTTCTTCGACAACATTACTCTCTATACTATCTACTTCAACATCCTGTATTGAATGACTTGTATGACTTCTAGATAAATTTACTGGCTCTCAATGATTTACCCATTCACAATATGAGGGAGATATTCCATATGTTAATAGATATTGTTCCACAATATCTATCTTTTCCCAAATTGAATTTATACAATTCTTGCATGGACATCTTATTCGTCCGGAATCATTAACATGAAACCTTGCCATATCTAAGAACTGTGATACTCCTTCTCTATACTCCACCGATAACTTATTCCTTAGTTTAATCCATTCTTTATTCATCCTTAAAAATAAATATTTTCTGACCAACTTGTAATCCAAAACAATAACCTAGATTAGAGTACAAAGTATTATTAAGCATTGAGTTCCATAATTTTCATTTCTTAAGGCAAAATAAACACATAGGTCCCTAGACTACTTAAATTGTCTTAACAACTTTCAAATGTTTTATTTAGTACGTCTTCAAGCTTTCAATTTTGTGTCTAATATAGGCATTTCATCTATTCAACATCTTCTAAAATTTACAAGCCCATTGGACACAAAATTTAAAGTTTAATTTTCTTTCCAACACAAAATTTAGTTTTATGTCTAGTAGAGTCTTTAAACTTTTTTAAAATATTAAATGTGTTAAGTACAAAATTGGAGCTTTAAAGATCTATTTTATATTTTTTAAATTAATATAGGCCTTTCATTTATTCAACATCTTCGAAATGTTAAAAATTTCAGATAAGATTTTAATGGGTATAATATTGATGGGCATGATTTGTACAACAATTTCAGAAAATTAACAAAAGCGAATACAATATTTAACACATTTTAATGGGCATTTCACATATGATTTAAATAAATATACAAGATAAAATAAAATGAGAAAATTACTGGCAAGGAGACGACGGCGGCAGCAGGTAGTTGATTGCAGCGGTGGTGACAATAAAAATTGATGGAAGAAAAGGGAGAAATGGAAGAAAAATGGAAAGTGTAAAAGGATGGAAGGAAAGAGAGAAATGGAAGAAAAATTTGATAGAAAAGTTGGATGGGAAAAATGGAGAAAATGGGAGTTAAAGTGTAAAATGATGGGAAAATGGGAGAAAGAGGGAAAAATTTGAGAGGGAGAGGAAGAAAATAGGGGCGGCAGCGGTGAGGGTAGAGGGAGGGGGGGTAGGGTTTTTTTAGAGGGAAAGAAAGAAAAAATAGGGGGAGTGGGGAAGAAGAAGGGGTCTGGTTTAAACCAGACCCCTCTCCAGATGCTTGCCAACGGGCGTCGGGAGATCCGTCGAGAGTTCCCGGGGAACTCTCAATGGTTCTTTACTTCGTCGGGAAAGACCATCTCTCCCGACGACCTAACTCCTGACGCTCTAGGCGTCGGGAGAACTTTTTTTTCTTGTAGTGAAAGGAATTAGAGGTTAGTTGATCATATGAGTGGGCGACACAATGCTTTTGTGTTGAAGTCATGCGATGGCTAAGTCATTGCGAGATTAGGGAAGGCCTCATGGATGCATGTGACAAGGTTGGCCAAGGTGAGGAGATTTGCATTGGTTGTGTTGTATGCATTGAAGAGCATGCAATGGCTTATGTGTAAAAGATGAATGCATGAAGTAATGCATTGGCTGAAGAAGGTATGCACAAAGGGTAGGCCATGTGTGGGAAGGAATGTGCGGCATAGGGGAGAAGTATGAGATGGTCTTTAGGGTGGACACAAGAAGGAGCCAAGTGTTAGACATGGCATGCGTTCATGAGAGTCATGTGTCCATGCCATTAGGTTGAAGTATGCATTGACAAGGTGTGACTTGGAGAACAAGGTTAAATTAGCAACTCATCTGAACAAGTGTTTGAGCAAGGGTAAGTTGGGCTTGAACTAAGGCGAAGTGGAAGCATGAGAAGACATGCAAAGTAGAAGCTTTGCATTGGCCAAGGGAGATGAAGACACTTTAGGGCAAAGGTGTTAAGGGGAGGCGTTGGTAGCATGAGGGAAGGGCACTTGGACATACGAGGAAAGAGAAGGTGTCAAGTTGAGGGCAAGTTTGGATGCCTATAAATAGGGCAGCTTGGGGGGCTTAGTTCTCACAATTCACTGGTAATTTTGAGTAATTTTACTATGAGAGTGTTCAAATGGGAGTGAAGTAAGGGACTTTGAGCTGCCGTTTGAATTGAAGTTGTGAGGAAAGAGAAATCAGCGTTGTAAGACTGAAGGTCCAGACAGACACATAGCATAGTGTAGGCACCCATCGCCTGTCACCCATGCCTGCGCTGCGCCCAGTAGCCCCATCGCCCAGCCTTACCTATGCGTTAACAACAACACGTAGAGTCCAATGGCAGGCACGCATGGGCGCTCATCAGCACGTCTGATTGCGCGGCTGAGCGCCTCAGCGCACGCTTGCACATATCTCATCGCTTAGCCTCATGTGCGAAATTACCCAACGCTACGTCCTGCCCACCCTATAGGACCCTTGACGCCCAAAAGTAGGATATTTTTCCATGCATTTACTACGCGTCAACAGTTGTCGTGTTTCTACCTCTCATTCATACTTCCACGGCTTTATCTGTTAGTTAGGAGTAGGAGTAGTGCTTGGCTTAAAACCCCCATCATTCTTTTATTTATCCGCCGCAAACACATCACCACATACTCTTTAGCTACAAGTCCCTGAGTTCGACCTCGAATCACCCGAGAAACTTGCGTTCTCGTTATACTTGGCGAAAGTGCAAGAAAACTTGTGACAGGAACACATGGTTATTGCATATAAGAGTGACGCATATTTTCATTCCAACGCATGACCATCGATGCATGAGAACCAACGCATAACCTAAGACATGTGATCGCACATTGCATTCACCCTAATTTTACGTCCAACATCAAGTTGTTGGGCTCATGTTGGCCACCATATGCTTAGAACTACCTTCAGCTCATGCGACTGATTGTCCTTCTATCTTGGGGTCAATATTGGCTTTCAACGCATCGCCTACACTTCAATATTGGTTGCAGCTTGGTCGCACAAGCTACAATACTTTCCAAGGTAAAAGGGTTGCCTGCAAAAACATAAAACTCAACAAACTATCAGCTATCAAGTCCCTGGCAATGCGCCAAAAACTTGATGACGTAAAATTAGGGTGAACACAATATGCGATCGCATATCTTAGGTTATGTGTTGGTTCTCATGCGTTGGTGATCATGCATTGGAATGAAAATATGCATTACTCTTATATGCAATGACCATACGTTCCTGTCACAAGTTTTCTTGCGCTCTCGTCAAGTATAACGAGAATGCAAGTTTCTCGGGTGATCCGAGGTCGAACTCAAGGACTTGTAGTTAAAGGGTATTCGGTGATGTGTTTGCGGCGGATAAATAAAAGAATGATGAGGGTTTTAAGCTAAGTACTACTTCTACTCCTAACTAACAGACAAAGTAGTGGAAGTATGAATGAGAGATAGAGACACGACAACTGTTGACGTGTAGTAAATGCATGAAAAATATCCTACTGTTGGGCGTCAAGGGTCACATAGGGTGGGCAGGACGCAGCATTAGATAATTGAGCATATGAGGCTAAGCGATGGGATGTGTGCAAGCGTGCGTTGAGGCGCTCAGCCGCACAATCAGACGTGCTGATGAGCGCTCGTGCGCGCCTGCCGTTGGGCTCTACTTGTTATTGACGTATAGGTAGGGCTGGGCGATGGGGCTACTAGGCGCAGCGCAGGCATGGGCGACAGGCGATGGGTGCCTACATTGTGCTATGTGTCTGTCTGGACCTTCAGTCTTACAACGCTGATTTCTCTTTCCTCACAACTTCAATTCCGCAAGGGCAACCCCAGCCGACGCAAGCTATGTGATCATGCTACACACACTTGTGCCTAATTCTAGGACGCATGCGATGTATATGCGATAGTGTGGAGAAGCCTATTTCTAAGCCTTCATAACCTGCTCACGTGCTCTCACACATAAGCGAGATGACCACATACCACCGTATCCTACTTCTGGACGCATGCAATATCCTATCCATAGGGTGCATACACTGTGTAATAGCAAACAGAGCTTATCTCTAAGTCCTCATTCTTGCTTATGCGATCCGATCTGCTCTCTCGAGTCTTAGATCTGGTTTTTAGGCTACTCTCCCAAGTATGCCTAAATGATGAATGATGCGCTCATAAGACAAGGTAATCGCATAAACCTGGCTGACGTAAGATTATTCCTATCTCAAGTGAACACTTGCTTACATTGCTTAATGCGACCAACCACTTACCCTCCCGGGCAGTTAGTTGCTGCTGATTTTACTCATAGACAAGCATTGCGTCCGCTTATAGACAAGCGTTGCTATAGCTTCACACTAAGAAAATAAGGTTTTCTCACAATACTAGCGTAACGCACACCTCCCGGTGGTTTGCTACATGCTTCATATTCCTATGCCGCATGATTAAGTATGCGACACTCTAATAGTCTCATTAATCAGAAATCTCCAAAATGGTAGGTTTATTGAGTTAGCTATCATGACCAATCTCACTTATACAAATCAAAGGACTACCGTCATAAACAGAAGTTCACAACTCACTCAGGATGAAGGTTAAGTCTCCTGTGGTCATCCAAGTGAAATATTAGTTTCTTCAAATAACGGTGTTATAAAGAGAAACTAATTATTTCGTGGTCCGGTCTATGTATAATCTCCTTTTATACAAGATACCCCCACTCATATATCTTTACATGAACATTATGGTCCATATTTTTTGTAATACTTACATCTAATGTAACAATTACAAAGTGGGCTATATCTGCAGTGTTACCAAGATAAGGCACCCAACCTTCATCTATTTACTGTAGACCTTTTAGGTTATTACTTGAACATAAACCATCTGTATGTCAACCAGATACTATTCAAGTGACATCATATAACCTTAGATCTTAGCTTATTGGATTGAATTAATGTTCTTTAAATGTCAAATAAAATACCTCTAATTTTATTAGATCAATAATTTGTGTTAACAAAACTACAAACTAGATTTAGGACATCAATCTCAACAAATTTTTCATCAACCTATTTTGTAAATCAACAAAATAAGATTCATCTAATCTAAACTAAGGTATTTGAATTTAAATTTCTTAATTTTTATTATAATTATTTATGTAGAGAATGGAGACCCATTTATAGTAGGGTGCACATAGTGTTATACAACCAACAACCCTAAGTAATATGAGAAGATTTAACAACTTTATAAACAATAAGATGAAATCTACAATATCTAAGAAAATCTGAAGTAAATGTAATATATAGGAGAGAAAAGCACAAAAAAAATAACTTACTTTCTTTGGTTTTGTTTCTAGAACACAAAGCTGAAAAGAGAGATTATTTAATGTACACTACCAATTTACACAAAGGAGGTGGTGAAATTTCATATGGAGAGATTCTGTAATGGATGACAAGGGACTACGATGCTATTAGGCAACATGAACAGATTCATATTTTGGCCGGAGCCCGTAAGAACCTTGATGAGTCATAGATGATCCGGACTAATTTTGCTCTGATCTAACTGAATCCAAATGGGCTGAAGAATAGCTAGGTACTCATTCACAGTTTGCCCAACCTCCTGATTGGTGTTGACCAGAGTAGAGTGTAACTGATAATAGTGAGCTAAACCAATGGTTTGAAATCGCATAGATAGAAAATCCCACAGTTCTTTAGCTATGCTGAATGCATCAAATTGGGTATGAATGGCTGGAATGGAAGTGTTACCCAACCAGGTGATTATTTGATGGTTTTTGTTATCCCAATCCTCTAATCTCTCAATAAACTTACCATCTTCTTCAGTGGTACTTTGTATAGGTGGAGCGAATTCCCAGTAACAATCCACCATAACTTGTGTCCAATCAAGAAACTCTTTATTTGATATACCCAAGTGATGTAGTTGGTGTCATCCAACATAATGCTAATAGAACGAAAAGTATCAATTTTTTCCATTAGAGCGAAAATTAAACAGAGACAAATAGGTTCACAATAATTATGGCTCAAAATATGCCTCGTTGATCGGCTCGACTCGTCTCAAATTATGGCTCGATTCGACTCAAAATATGGCTTGGATTAACATATGGCTCGGCTCGGCTTAATATATGGCTCGACTTAGCTCGGAGATGCAGGAGTATGGCTCGGTCGGCTCAAAGAGGCGCGTCTCAGCTAAGACTTGGCTTGGAGAGGCGGAACGCGTTGGCTCGTTTGCTTTTCCCTTTTCCTCAGATTTGAAGCCTTTGTTTTTCCTTAGATCTTAATCGGACGGGTTGATGTGACTCCTGTGATTGCGAATGTCGAACAGGACTGGCGGTGACCTGAAGGCAGAATGGGGCCGCTAGCGAACGGGATCAACAGTGACCTGAAGGCAAAACAGGACTAGCGGATCTGACCTGAGGTCTCAGGCAGTGACTTCGACGACTAGGTCTAAAATGGATAGAGTGCGGTAACTATGGAGCGGGTGGGTAAACTAGAAAGGTAGATAGGTAAACACAATATTTTATATATTTCTGTATTCCATATACAGATAGATAAAATGCACAGGTATTTATACACATAAAACTACCCAAAGATAGATATGTAAAATCTGTAAGATCTTCAACAACCCACTAAAATAAGCCTACAAATATGTAACCATCCAATAACCCTTATAACTATTAACCATTTTCAAACTAAGACATTATCTTCTTATATATATATATATGGGGTAATTAAAGCATTATACAAGTTTCTTTTAGTGGTTTCATATTTTCTCTCACTTTCTTTGCTAGAAAGAAGAGAGGAAGCTTTATTTGGAATGAAGACGTCAAGATAGTGAAGATAGAGATTGAAAATGGGGATGAAATAAGATGAGTAGTACTTGTAAAGAAATGGGTATTTTGTGTTGGTGCTTGGGAGTATTTCAAGGAATGTGTCATAAAAAAAGGATATGATGTCTATATGTAAAAACAAGAATAGAGAAGAAAAAAAATAAATATAGAGTTAGGAGTTTCACATGCAAACATTTGAAGAGGAAATGATGACGGCAATATAAGGAAAAAAGAATAAGTACGATTCTGATTTTGCGTCCAAAACACTCAATTGGGACCAAACAACATAAATCATTGAACATGTCTACTTAATACTTCCTGGAAACTTGTCAGACCAAAAGCCTGCTAAGTCTTTTTTCTATTTTTATTTATTTAATTTCTCTATTGAAATCATGGATAGTTGAATTTGGAAGAATCTTTAACAAGTCTTCGACTATTTAATTTCCTGTCTAATGGATCATTGGGCCATCAATTTTGTGTATAATAAAACCTTTGACTTATTTAGTATTTTTGGATATTTATAGATTTATTTGACAGAAAATTCAAAGTTTAGGTTATATTTAGTAAGAATTTGTTTTTTTAGTTTATTTCTTCTCAATTTATTACTGTTGTTTTCTTTCTTAACTAAAATTGTTGAATTCTTAGTAAAATTTTTAAAACAAACACATGTTTTTAAAAAGTACTTTTTCTAGTTTTCAAAACTTGACTTAATTTTTTAAAACATTAGTGAAAAGTACACAACAAAATAAAGAACTTACTAACAATTAAATTTTAAAACTAGATCAATCTATCACTATATTAACGTATGAACATTTTAAAACTTTTATTTTTTTTAATATTCAGAATCATTCGTGCAAAGAGATATTAATGATTTTTGTTTATATACTAAAATGATACTTTTTGAACTTTTTTTTTTTTAAGTTTGTAGGTAAACTTTTTTTTAAAGGTAGTTTTGAAACTTTTGAAGTTGAAGGGTATCTTTGTCCAAAGTATAAAGTTTGATATTTTTATAATTTGATATTTTTTTATAACAAATTTAGCTTTTGAAAACAAAGTAACAACCTTCTGAAATTTGGTTTCATAGTAAATTCATAACAAATTTATTTTTACTTTAAATTCCTAATTTATCATTTTTTATAATAAATTTAGCTTTTGATAACAAATTATCAAGTTTGAAATTTAATTTACTACCAAACTTAGTTTTGTTTTAAATTTCTAATTTATCTCTATCTACTCCAGTGAAATGAACTGTTTCCCTGATACTTGCATTTTATATATTTTTTTTTTCTTAAAAAAAAAAAAACAGAAATGCATTAACCTAAACAAATAATGCCAACTAACACAAAAATCATTAACTCCTTTCAAGAATAAGAGGAAGAACAAAAGTTGGAAAGACACTTTCTAGACCCAAAACGACCTAGAAATCAAAGAAGTAAAGTTATGAATTACTTTGTTCTCCTTTCTAGGGATCTTACAAAAATGAAAGAAAAGTAACAAGATTGAGAACCTCCGTCACAGAAAAAAAAACAACGTCAAATAAATCATAATCCATATGATTAATCTGTTGGCTTTTTGGCGCTTAATCTCAAATTAATTAATTTTAATTAATTAATTAATCTATGTTTTGATGATAACAAACTCAATTTTTAATTACTGAAAATCTTAGTATTTTAATATATCCATAGCATAAAGCTCGGAACAACGATTCCAACACCTCTTGAATCACTCAAATCGGAGCTAAAACGAAGACGATATGACCGAAACAAGTCTATAGAGAAAATACCGTGGTAGATGACGTGGCATAACCAAGCCATTTACATGTAGACATGTGGTAGCATATTTGTTGAATGGTGGATCATTAAGGGAATAACATATGATGACTTTTGATTTTTGGATTGATTTAAAATAAAAAATTGAAATTAAAAAGAAATTTAAAAGGAAAATAAATTTAATATTATTTTTTGTTTGTGTTTAACGGCTAGGTTTTTACCCATGATATTTTTTTTTTTCTGGATTGACTTTAAAAAGAATGAATTTAAAAAGAAAATGAATTAAAAGGAAAATGAATTAAAAGGAAAATGAATTTAATATTATTTTATGTTTGTGTCTAACGGTTAGTTTTTGACACAGAGTATGTTTTTTTTTAATTTTTTAGATTAATTTTAAAAAGAAAATGAATTTCAAAAGAAAAGGAATTTAATATTATATTTGTTTATATCTAACGACTAGTTTAGTTTAAAATCTCCACCATTGATTTTTCTTTTCCAAAATCCAATGGTCCAAATTAATTGTGGTTTGTAAAAATTTTTCCATCTCTATATAAACCATCTTCCTCTCTAAATTTTAAACCAACAAATTTTACATTTCATAATCCTCCAAAACTCAAAAGTTCCATTGTTGCTCTCTCTAAGTTCTCAATTTTTTTTTTCTTTTCATCTTATTCTTGAGAGAGTGTTATTGTATTGTGAGGATAAATTTGTTGAATGCTGAAACTTGTAAATCCACTCTAGTGAATGTTGTATTGTGTTTTTCAAAAATTCCAACATTTGTAACGGTTTGATCCTAAACCGTGGAAAGGATCGGGTTTGCTCTTGAACCCGTAAAAGGAGCGGTCGTGTAACGATTGGGCTCTAATCTGTGGAAAGAGTTGGAAAGATTTTATTCAAATTCCCAAGAGAAGCTTGGGGAGTGGAGTAGGTCGAGTTTGACTGAACCACTATAAAAATTACGGTGTCTTCTTTTTTAACTCTTTTCTTTTTATTTTTGTAATTAATTTAAGCAATTTATTGTATGTTTTAATTTGTTCTTATTTATTTGCTAAAATTTGATATAATTAAATTATCACTTTTTTGTCATCTTATTAGTTGCATAAATTAAGTTTTTCTTATTATTTATAAAAAGTGTATTAATTAGTTTAATTGGGTTAATTTAGAAAAAAAAGTTTAATTAAACCCTATTCACCCCCCTCTATGGTTGCCATATCGATCCAACAATTGGTATTAGAGCGGGTTGCTCTTCTTGAAATATTTATTTCTTGATAAATTTAATTGTTTCTTAGAAGTTTTATCCCTTTTACCGATAGTCAATCTATTACAAAGCCTCCTTTCTTTAATGGTACTAATTATAGTTATCGAAAAAATAGAATGAGATTTTTCTTGCTTTCTATTGATTATGATTTATGGGATATTATTGAGGACAGTTTTAAAATTCGAACAAAAGATGTTGATGGTGTTAGCACTATAAAACCTAAGGAAGAATGGTCAATAAATGAAAAGAAAACATGTTCTTTAAATACCAAAGCTATTAATTGCTTATTTTGTGGTTTGAATGAAGTTGAGTATAATAGAGTGTCTATTTGCAAAACCGCTAAAGAGATATGGGATAAATTAGAAATTACTTATGAAGAAACTAGTCAAGTAAAAGAAACAAAGATTGACATGTTAGTTCATCAATATGAAATGTTTAAAATTGATGAAAATGAAGCTATTTCGGATATGTTTATTAGATTTACAAATATTGTCAATGCTTTAGAAGGACTTGGGAAAAAGTACTCAAATCTTGAGAAGATAAAGAAGCTACTGTGGTCTTTGCCTAAATAATGGGAGCCTAAAGTCACGCCATTCAAGAGGCAAAGGATCTCAAATCTCTCTCCATTGATGAACTCATGGACTCTTTGTTGACGCATGAGATAAAGATCACAGGAAAAACATGGAGGATGAGAAGAAAAAGAAAGAAAGAGTATAACTTTAAAGACCATCTCTTTAGAAGTTGACTCCCAAGATGAGATGATCTTGATGAAGATGATGTTGCCTATCTTTCACGTAAGTATAAGAACTTCATCAAGAGAAAGAAAGAACAACAGAAGCAATCTCCTTCAACCAAAGAAGAGTCAACAAAAGTAAAAAAGAGCAAAAAAGGATGAGGTAATATGCTATGAATGCAAGAAGCCGGGTCATATTAGAACCGATTGTCCTTTTCTCAAATCATCCAAGAAATCCAAGAAGGAAAACAATGAAAACTTACATGGATGATAGCGATGAAAGCGAAAGCGGGAGTGATAATGAAGAAGTGACCAATTTTTTGCTTCATGGTTCATAGTGGACAAAGAGGATGAACAAAATGATGAGTAACTCTAGAACCTCTTTCTTATAATGAATTGTTCGAAGCTTTTGATCTCTCTCTT
>NC_052357.1:38232938-38268232 GCF_009727055.1 Benincasa hispida
AAAGTTTCACAATGCTCCAAGGAATAATTTATCCAAGAAAAGTTGAGTGCATAAATTTGTTTGTAAGAGATAAATCTTTGCATAATGTTGTTTGTTTCTCATGTGGCAATTTGGACATACAACTTATTCTTGTTACTTGTCTAAATCCAATGCCTTTAAATGTTTATACAAAATATGAAATGGATTTCTCAAGTTTGTCAATGCTAACCATCTAGGACCCAAACAAGTGTGGGTATCCAAAGAATTCAAACTCGAACATTTGTATTTGTAGGTTTGTTTGAGAACCTTAAGAAAAACAAGTGGTACTTGGATAGTGGTTGCTCGAGGTACATGACGAGAGACCCATCCAAGTTTGTCTCTCTCCAAAAAGGATGGAGGTCTTGTAATCTTTGGTGACAACAAAAAGGTAAAATAATTGGTAAAAGTATATGTAATGAATCATCTATTTTAATTGAAAATGTTACTTTTGGTTGATGGTTTGAAGCATGATTTACTTAGTATTAGTCAATTGTGTGATAAACGCTTTAGAGTTGTGTTTGATAAAAAGAATTGCATCATTGAAAATGCTAGTGATAGAAAAGTTATATTTGTTGGAAATAGAGATGAAAATGTTTATACTATTTTGATTGAATGATTGTCCTATTAATGATAAATGTTTATTGGCTTTGCATAATGATTCTTGGTTATGACATAGAAGACTAGGACATGCAGCATGCACTTATTTCAAGAATTCTTTGGTTAGAGGTCTTCCCAAATTTAAATTTGAAAAGGATAAAGTTTGTGATGCTTGTCAAATGGGTAAGCAAACTAAGTCCTTTTTCAAATCTAAAAATGTAGGTCTCTACAAACTAGACCCTTCAACTATTACACATGGACTTATTTGGCCCTTCTAGAATTGCTAGTTTTCGAGGAAACTATTTGCCTAAAAAGTGGAGGTATGCTCCTTCCCATCCCAAAGAATTAATTCTTGGTGATCCCAAACAAGGTGTGAAAACTTGTTCCTCTTTTAATATAATAATCTTTGCTTTTTGTTTCTCAAATTGAACCAAAAAGTTTTAAAGATGCCGAAAATGAATGAATTTGGATTTTAGTATGCAAGAAGAATTAAATCAATTTGAAATAATAAAGTTTGGGAGTTAGTCCTAGGCCCTCTCATGCTTCTATTATTGGAACTAAATGGGTCTTTAGAAATAAAATTGATGAAAATGAAAATATCATTAGAAATAAAAACTAGACTTGTAGGCTCAAGGTTATTGTCAAGAGGAAGGAATAGATTATGAAAGAAACTTTTGTACCCGTTGTAGATTAGAAGCTATTTAGGAATGGTGTTTGTTTTTGCTTCTTATAAGAATTTCATTTTGTATCAAATGGAGTAAAAGTGCATTTTTTTAAATGGTTATATCATGGAGGAAGTTTATGTAGAACAACCTCCGGTTTGAAGTTTTGATTTTCTAATCATGTCTATAAGTTGAAAATGCTATTTATGGCTTAAAACAAGCTCCAAGAGCTTGGTATGATAGACTTAATAATTTCTTGCTTGAGAATAGATTTAAAATGGGAAAATTTGATACTACTCTTTTTATTAAGACTAAAGAAAATGATATGCTTTTAGTAAAAATATATGTGGATGATATTATTTTGGTTCTATTAATCCATCTTTATTTGAAGAATTTTCTAAGTGTATGCATAGTGAATTTGAGATGAGTATGATGGGAGAACTTAACTTTCTCCTTGGACTCCAAATCAAACAAACTCAAGGATGGTATTTTCATAAGTCAAGAAAAATACACAAGGGATTTTGCTCAAAAGGTTCTAATTCAATGAAGGTTAAATTGCAAAAACTCCTATGAGCACATCCACTAAGCTTGACAAGGATGAAAAGGTAAGTGTGTTAAATATAAAAACTTATAGAGGGTATGATTGGATCTTTACTTTATTTACCGCTAGTAGACCCGATATTATGTTTAGTGTATTGTCTTTGTGTTTAGATTTCAATCTTGTCCTAAGGAATCACATTTACATGTTGTTTAAAAGAATTTTTAAATATTTGCTTGGTACTTATTGATTTAGGCTTATGGTTATCCTAGAAATATTGAATTTAATTTGGTAGGATATTCCGATGCGGATTTTGGGGTAGTTTACTTGACTGTAAGAGTACTAGTGGGACTTGTCAATTTCTTGGTGTTTTTAGTTTCTTGGTTAGTAAAAAGCAAAATTCGGTTGCCTTATCGACTACCGAATTAGAATATATTGCAGTTGCTAGTTGTTGTGCTCAAATTCTTTGGATGAAACAAACTCTTTGTGATTTTTGGATTTTAAAGTTTGATAATTGTGCCTATATTTTGTGATAATAGTAGTGCTATTAATTTGACTAAAAATCCTATACATCATTCTAGGACTAAACATATTGATATTAGGCATCACTTTATTAGAGAGCATATGCAAAATGATAATATTACTCTTGAATTTGTAGGCTCTAATAATCAATTAGCGGATATTTTTACCAAGCCTTTGAATAAAGAAAACTTTTGCAAAAATAGGCTTGAGCTCGGTATTATTCGTTGTGATGCCTCCTGGAAGCATTTTGATAGGGGGAGATATGAAAAGCATGTGTTAATATTCTTACGAGGAGTTGTGCTAAATTTATGTTCATGTTTTTAAGAGAAACATTTACGTAGTTCTAATTTTTTTTTTTTTTAATTATTCTTTTGTGATTCCAAAGGAGGAGAAGTTTAAGAAAAATATGCTATAAATTTGTTAGGATTTTGATTGTATTAATTAGAGGGAGAATTTATTTTTTTGAGTGAATTTCAAGAATGATCTTTATTGGTGATATGTTGAATTTTATTATGTGCTACATATGGTTTACATGTATTTCAAGCTATTTTTCTTGAATGGTTTGTCATCATCAAAAAGGGGGAGATTGTTGGCTTTTTGGCCCTTAATCTCAAATTAATTAATTTGAATTAATTAATTAATCAATGTTTTAATGATAACAAACTCAATTTTTAATTACTGAAAATCTTAGTGTTTTAATATGTCCATAGCGTAGAGCTCGGAACAATGATTTCAACACCTTCTGAATCACTCAAATCGGAGCTAAAACGAAGACGATATGACCGAAACAAGTCTATAGAGAAAATACCGTGGTGGTGACGTTGGCATAACCAGACCATTGCATGTAGACATGTGGCAGCATATTGGTTGAATGGTGGATTATTAAGAGATTAACATATGATGGACTTTTGAATTTTGGATTGATTTAAAATAAAAAATTGAAATTAAAAAGAAAATTAACGGAAAATAAATTTAATATTATTTTATGTTTGTGTCTAACGGCTAGTTTTTATACATGAATGTTTTTTTTTAATTTTTGGATTGACTTTAAAAAGAATGAATTTTAAAAAGAAATGAATTAAAAGGAAAATGAATTTAATATATATTTTATGTTTGTATCTAACGGCTAGTTTTTGACACAGGTATGTTTTTTTATTTTTTTGGATTAATTTTAAAAAGAAAATGAATTTCAAAAGAAAATGAATTTAATATTATATTTTGTTTGTATCTAACAACTAGTTTAATTTAAAATCTCCACCATTGATTTTTCTTTTCCAAAATCCAATGGTCCAAATTAATTGTGGTTTCTAATAATTTTTCCATCTCTATATAAACCAACTTCCTCTCCAAATTTTAAACCAACAAATTTTACATTTGTTTGCCCTCTCTAAGTTCCCATTTTTTTTTCTTTTCATCTTATTCTTGAGAGAGTGTTATTGTATTGTGAGGATAAACTTGTTGAGTGCTTAAATTTGTAAATCCACTCTAGTAAGAGTTGTATTGTGTTTTTTAAAAATTCCAACATTTGTAACAGTTTGATCCTGAATCATGGAAAGGATCGGGTTTGCTCTTAAACCCGTAAAAGGAGCAGTGGTGTAACGGTTGGGCTCTAATCCGTAGAAAGAGTTGGAAAGATTTTATTTAAATTCCCAAGAGAGGCGCTTGGGGAATGGAGTGGGTCGATTTGACCGAACCACTATAAAAATTACGGTGTCTTCTTCTCTAACTCTTTCCTTTTTATTTTTGCAATTAATTTAAGTAATTTATTGTATGTTTTAGTTTGTTCTTATTTATTTGCTAAAATTTGATAGAATTAAATTATCACATTTTTGTCATCTTATTTGTTGCATAAATTGAATTTTTCTTATTATTTATAAAAAATGTATTAATTAGTTTAATTGGGTTAATTTAGAAAAAAAAGGTTTACTTAAACCCTATTCACCCCCTCTGGGGTTGCCATATCGATCCAACATAATCAATCTTACCCTCCTAGAGAATCATACTCGACTTCCACTAGAGAGTTTTGTCCATGCCACAATCTTTCTAACTCAGGAAGACCAACCACCACATCTTTAGCTTCCAAAACTTTAACTCTTCAATTGTGGTTCCATAATCTGTAACCTCCCCCATTATTGGCTTCCAAAGATGATTATGAAGAATCCACCTAGACCTCTCATTTGATGAAACTTTGACCAAGTTGCGTTCACATTCAACTTCCAATGCCCCTCCTCAGGAGCTTTCTATTTGGATTGATGTTTTAAATCTAGTGTATCTCGTGGTTTGTAGTTTTGTTAACACAAATTATTTATCTAATAAAATCAGAGGTATTTTATTTGACATTTCGACAACATTAATTCAATCAAATAAACTAAGATCCAAGGTTATATGATGTCACTAACGTGAACAGTATATGGTTGACATACAAGTGATTCATGTTCAAGTAATAACCTAAAAGATCTACAGTAAATGGACAAAGGTTGGGTGTCTTATCCTAGTAACACCGCGGATACAACCCACTTTGTAATTATTACATGAGATGTAAGTGTTACAAACAATATGAACCATATTGTTCATGTATAGACACGTAAGTGGGGGTATCCTGTATAAATGAGTTTATACATAGACCGGATTGCGAAATAATTAGTTTCTCTTTATAACACCGTTACTTGAAGAAACTAATATTTCATTAGGATGACCATAGGAGACTTGACCTTATTCCTGAATGACATGTGAACTTTTGTTTATGACGAAAGTTCTTTGATCTATATGGGCGAGAGTGGCCATTATAGCTGACTTAATAAGCCTACCATTTTGGGGATTTATCTGATTAGGGACCGGGAACGCAACTACGGAAGGTGGAATTCACTCTTTCTCATTCTTTGGGAAAGTAGATAAATTGCTCCCTTAATAGCTAGTTTCAGGTCTTAAATAATGAGACCTCAACCTCTCACTAGCCCGAATGGTGTTAGTTTATAGTTGAACTATAAATTGTTTGTTCGTTAGAGGAATCAATGGTACTTAAGAAGTTAGATATAACTATAGGGGTAAAACGGTAATTTGACCCAGCTGTAGTTACGAGCAATTTGTGAAGAGTCGACTCACTATTGATTGGTTATATCCATAGACACAGAAATATATCTACAGTGCGAAGAGTGCAACTATTGGTATTTAGTGGAGTGATTGGTAGTTAATGAATATTGATAAATTGGACTAAAGGAGTTTAATCAATTAATCTCATAATATTGGAGCTTTTAATCTATAGATTCATAAAGTCTCCTTGTTAGCTCACTAAAGGATTGTAATGGGGAATGATTTAAATTGTTCAAATCAATTGAGGGAATTTCATATTAATGAGATTAATATATAATGGTTAATTATAGATGTATCTATAATAAAAAATAATGTAAGCGAGATATATTTGAATAAGATTCAAATATTAGATATATATTAATTAGATTTAGAAAGAGATGTATATATATAAATATATGAGATTTATATGTTAATTAACTTCATATTAAATATGATTTAACATAATTAATTATTAATTAATGGTTAATTAATTTATTAAAAAATAATAGAGATTGGAGGTTAGCATAAATATATGATATTTATGAAGATTAATTAAATATATATTAAATAAGATTTAATATATTGTTATTTAATTACTGTACTAATTAATTAAATAAGAGCTATTTAATAAATTAACATTAAGGGCATAAAAGGAAATTCATGGAGAAGGGGTGTTAAACCATTCTCCATTTAAATACATCCTTATAGCCATTTTAGGTAAGTTTTTTATATCACACAAAAACCTAACCTCCACCTTCTCTCTAACTTCTCTCTAGAATTCTCTACCCTTTTCCTCCTCAAAGTTCTTGGAAACCACACTTCCAAGTTCTTTGAATCCTAGAAAATAACAAGGTAACCTCATTGATGGTGTTCTACTACGTTAGAGAAGTTCGAGATTATTAACAATAGCAGAAGAAGAAAACTAGACGAATCAACAAAGGTAAGTTGTTGATTTCTCCTATTCTTCCTTTTTCAAGCATGGCTATGTTTTCTTTGAATGTTTATCCTAAAATTACATGTTTTATTTTACTGTTTTTGTTTCTTTAAAAATCGGATTTATAAATGCAAGGTGTTCACATGCTTTCACTTGGGATTTGATCTCTTCAATTGGTATTAGAGCTCATGTTTTCTTGTATTTTGATTTTATGTTTTCTAAACAAAATTCAATTCATGAGGTGGGTTATTTTTCTGTATTTTGCTTGAAAATGTATGAGATTTGGCTTAGTAGATGTGTTCGATATTTAGCACATAAACACGTTTTACTTGATTTGATCATGGAAGGGCCCATTGCTTTTGGGCATTTTACTATAAATTGAGTCTGTAAGTTTGTGTCGTTCATGACAAAAAGTTGTTGTGAAAAGAACCCGGAAAAACAAAGATGGAACAAGAAAAAATGGAGAGAAACAATGCAATTCGATTTTTCAGGGACAAAATTCACTAATTTGTCAACTGCTAGGGTTCTAACCGTTGGATCAAGTTGAAATTTGATTAGTATTTTCAGAAGACCCAAAGTCTTGTTTTGAATAGTTGGATTGTCATTTTGCGCTCTGGTTTATCCGCTGTCGTTGCCGAACAGAAGTAATTTTTTTTTTTTTTTTTTCTTTGATTTCTTTTAGAATTTTATAAAATCTAAGGTTTTAGATTTTATTTGTTTGTAATTAAATCAGTATAATTCAATTATATTAATTTAATTATTTTATTAGGGTGCCAAATATCGGTCTATTAATGTATTTTATATAATTATATGCCATATAGATTTAAAATCCCACCTTAGGATAAACATGTTCATACATCATATCTAAATATAAATGTTATATTTCTAGATGCTTGATTAATATAAGTATGCCCATGCATTATAATATAATTGTTATATTACTTGAATGCATGTTTTGAGTAAGCATATTCATGCATCATGTTATAATATATGATGAATATGCATGTCTATTTTTCATAAATGATAATTATAAGCGTTATAATTAGATGAGAAAATGAATTTTTCCTTGAGCATGACATTACTTAGATTAATATAAACGTTATATTTATCAAAGTCGTCCTAATGCAAATGAAAAAGGTTTTCGACAAATTCATTGTTTTATAAAGGTTATAAATTCAATGAATTAGAATTAAAATTGATAATCAAGAGTTGCATGCAAACATAGGTCATAATTAATTTTAAATGGTTTAAAATTAATTCACCTAGATTTATGTTAAACAGATTTCTAATGAGATTAGAAATAGGATAATCTTTTAATTCGTTTTAATAGGATTAAGATGAATTTGGTTAAAAGATTAAATTATAAAATAATTTCCCATAAGGGACATTTGTTTAAGGAATATTATGTATAGGCTGAGGTATTTAAGCTAAAGGAAACGGAATACCTCTACTTGGAAAGGACCTGAAAGGTGAATTGGGCAAATATTTTATAAGCATGCAATAAGTGATTAATTTTGTTAAAGAGTTTAATGAATGAGATCACATATTGTTAAATATTCAATATAGGTGTTATATTGAGCAAATTAACAAAGAACTTAGCTGAAAATTTATTAGTCGGATTTTACTAAGTTAATAAACCCAAAAGGTAAAACACTTAATGGGAGGAAAAGATGTATATGATATGTTGTTTTTCTACCCACGCTCTCCCTAAAAGTTTATAGGGTGAGATTCATGCTCGACCTCGTGGTGCCCTGGGCACACCCTCCCGTAGGAAGGTATTTGTATGGGTCAATATCAAGATGAATGGAAAAAGTGTTTATAGTAAGTGGGAGAATGACGTGTGACAACATATCTTGCGGTCTCCTTCGTTAGTTTGTAATGTTTCTTTCATGTTCGGCCTTGTGGTGTCCTAGGCACACCCTCCTTTAGGTAGGTATTTGCATGGAGGAAGGGCATTAAAAACTCCAGAAATGGATAAGATCACTATAATCAATTGTTTCAATCATGTTCTTCTCTGAGGCAGACTGGTTGGGGGCAGGGTTATAAGGTTGAAAATAAAAGGTTACACTTAAGATAAAGCATTAAGACAGTTAATGTTTTATCGATCAAATGAATGATAATTAAATATTATGTGAATGAAAAGTTATTCTGGGATAATATTTGATTGAGAGTGTCTCACTTTAGTGATAGAAATAACTTTACCCCTTGAGGTGGCAATTATTCGAAACCATTGAATCTATCATTACAAAATAAATAATGTTGGGTTCATTATTAGTTGTTTTTGCTAAACTGATTAGATTAAAATGAAAAATAATTTTTTTGAATAAGTGTCTAATATAAGTAATTTGTGTTGTATCAGCATGTTTGGCTCAATCATTACTTTGCTTAGCATTAAAAAATTAATTAGAGAAAATTATACAACATGAAAAAATACGATGAATGTAGTTTTGGTAGTGGATGACCTCAAATTCATTCTCACGGAGTAATGTCCTCTGACCCTTAGATCTAACGCATCACGAAGTGTTCATGATGCTTATGAGAGATGGACCAAGGCCAATGACAAGGCAAAGGTCTATATTTTGGCAGGCTTGTCTGAAGTCCTAGCCAAAAAGCATGAGACCATAATCACTGCATGCCAGATCATAGACTTATTGCATGACATGTTTGGAAAACCTTCCTCACAAGTCATGCATGATGCTCTTACGTTCATTTTCACAACATGGGTGACTGAAGGATCATCTGCTAGGGAACATGTCCTTAATATGATGAACCATTTCAACATCGTTGAGATGAATGGAAGTCTCATAAATGAGCCTGGTCATGTGAGCTTTATCATGCAATCACTGCCGGAAAACTTTCTACAATTCCATAATAATTATATTATGAACAAAATTGACCACAAACTCACCACCTTTCTTAACGAGCTACAGATTTTTAAGTCTTTGATGAAAGCCAAAAGAAATAATGGGGAGGAAAATGATGCTTTCTCAGAAAAGAAAAAGTTCAACAAAGGTCCGACCTCGAGAACTAAATCTGTGCCTCCATCTTCATCTGGTGTGAAGAAATGGAAAAGGAAAATGGGTGGAAAGGGGAATAAAGCCATCACTACTACTGCTGCATAAAAGGACAAGAAGATCAAGGTTGGAAAAGGAACCTGTTTTCATTGCAACCAAGATGGGCATTGAAAAATGAAATGCCCAAATATTTGACCGAGAAAAAGAAGGAAAAAGAAGGTAAATATCATTTACTAGTTCTAGAAACGTGTTTAGTGGAAAATGATAACTATGCCTGGATACTTGATTCATGAGCCACTAATCACGTTTGTATTTCTTTGTAGGAAACTAATTCTTGAAAACAGTTGGCAGCAGGAAAGATGACTCTATAGGTTGGAATAGGAGAGATTGTCTCAATGGTTGCAGTTGGGTGTTTGAAATTGTTTTTTAAATCAAAGTTTATGTTTTTAGACAATATTTACTATATTCCTAATTTCAAAAGGAACTTGATTTCAGTTTCATATTTATTGGAACAATCTTTTAATGTATCTTTCATTCGTGATAAAATGTTTATTTCGAAAAATTGTAATGATATTTGTTCTGTAACAAACAAAAGCAACATATATGGACTAAGATCATTAGTATAAAAAATGCTCTACAATATTGAAATGTTCAATATTGCAACCACTAAAACTAAGGAAAAAAAAATTCTCCTAACGAAAATGCTCATCTTTGGCATCTAAGATTATATCACATTAACCTCAATAGGATTGAAAGGTTGGTTAAGAATGGACTTCTAAACGAGTTAGAAAAAAATTCTTTACCTATATGTGAATCTTGTCTATAAGAAAAAAATGATAAAACGACCTTTTACTGGAAAAGGTTATAGAGCCAAAGAACCCTTAGAGCTTATACATTCACACCTTTGTGGTTTAATGAGTGTAAAAGCTAGAGGACGATTATTCAAGATATGGGCATGTTTACCTGATGCAATATACGTCTGACACACTTGAAAAGTTCAAGGAGTATAAGGTTGAAGTAGAAAATTTGTTAGGTAAAAAGATTAAAATGCTTCGATCAGATCAAGGTGGAGAGTACATGGATATTGAATTACATAACTATTTGATAGAATATGGAATCATATCTTAATTCTCAGCACTTGGTACTTAACAAAACGATGTATCGGAAAGAAGAAATAGAACCTTGTTAGATATGGTTCGATCTATGATGAACTATGTTTCTCTATCTATCTCGTTCTAGGGTTATGCAGTGGAGACTGGAGCTTATCTCTTAAGCCAGGTTCCATCAATGAGTGTTACCAAAATTCCTTTTGAATTATGAAGTGGTCGTAAAAGTAATTTACGATATCTCAGAATTTGGGGATGTCCAGCACATATGCTTGTGGCAAATCCAAAGAAATTGGAACCACGTTCAAGATTATGCCTATTTGTAGGTTATTTAAAAGAAACGAGGGGTGGTTTGTTCTTCGATCCAAAAGAAAACAAAGTATTTGTATCAACAAATATTACTTTTCTGGAAGAAAACAACATTGGAGAACATAAGTCAAGGAGCCAAATCGTATTAGATGGAATTTCCAAAGAAACTATTGAAACTTCAACAAGAGTTGTTGAAGAGGCGAGCACTTCAATAAGAGTCGTTCATGTTGCTTCATCTAGTCAATTCTGTCTAGGAACTTATAGATCAATCTGATAGAGTAAAACCCATAGGTTGTAAATGGATCTACAAAAGAAAATTGGGTGTGGATGGAAAAGTGCAAACCTTAAGACTAGAATAGTAGCAAAGGGTTACACCCAGGTTAGGGGAGTGAACTATGAAGAAACTTTCTCATCTGTTGCTATGATTAAGTCTATCTAGATTCTCTTATCCATGGGCACATATTATGACTATGAGATATGAGAAACAGATGTCAAGATTACCTTTTTGAATGGTAATATTGACGAAACCATCTACACGACCCAACTAGAGGGATTCATTGAACAAGGTCAAGAGAAAAAGGTTTGCAAGTTAATCGGTCCGTTTGTGGATTGAAACAAACATCTCAATCTTGGAATAGAAGATTTGATACTGCACTCAAATCTTATGGCTTTGATCAAAATGTTGATGAGCCCTGTGTTTACAAGAAGATCATCAACAGTTTAGTAGCTTTTTTTGTGTTGTATGTGGATGATATCCTACTCATTGGGAATGACGTATGTTACTTATCTACCATTAAAGAATGGCTAGCTGCTTAATTTCAAATGAAAGATTTGGATGAAGCATAATTTATTCTAAGGATCCAAATTATAAGGGATCGAAAGAAAAAATCACTAACCTTGTCTTGGGCATCCTATATTAACAAGGTGCTTATCAGATATTTGATGCAAAATTCCAAGAAGGATTTTTACCTTTTAGGAATGGAATTATCTTGTCTAAGGAATAGTGTCCTAAGATACCTCAAGAGGTTGAGGAGATGAGATGGATTTTCTATGCGTCTGCAGTGGGTAGTTTGATGTATTCCATGTTGTGTACTAGACTCGACATCTACCATGTAGTGGGAGTAGTTAGTAGACATCAATCCAATCTAGGATTTGATCACTAGATGGCAATTAAATCTATTCTTAAGTATCTTAGAAGAACGAGAAACTATATGTTTTTGTATGACTCTAAGGATTTGATCCTTATAGAATACACTGACTATGATTTTTAGATTGATAAGGATTCAAGGAAATCCATATCAGGATCAGTGTTCACTCTGAATGGAGGAGCTATAATATGGCGAAACATTAAGCAAGGTTGTATTGCAGATTCCACCATGGAGGCTAAGTATGTAGCTGCTTGTGAAGTTGCTAAAGAATTCGTTTGGCTCAGAAAATTTCTCACAGATTTGGAAGTTGTACCAAATATGTCCTTGTCCATCACACTTTATTGTGATAATAGTGGTGCTGTGGCAAACTCTAAGGAGCCTTGTAGCCACAAACATAGAAAGCCTATAGAGCGCAAGTATCATCTTAGTAGAGAAATTGTGCAATGGGGAGATGTGATCGTCACAAAGATTGCCTTGGAGCACATTGCTAATCCATTTACAAAGGTTGTCATGGCTAAAGTATTTGAGGGTCCCCTGGAGGGTTTGGATCTATGAGATATGAGTCACCTAAGCTAGGCTAAGTGGGAGATTTTATTGGGTATATTGTATGCCCTAGTTTATTGTATCGTATATTGATACTTTACTTAACATTGTATATTGATACTTTTCTTTCCCGCTCGTTCTTTATTATGTATTGATACATTCAACTAGTTTTGGACAAGTGAAAATTGTTGGGATTGATGTTCTAAATCTAGTGTATCTCATAATTTGTAGTTTTGTTAACATAAATTATTTATCTAATAAAAGCAGAACTATTTTATTTGACATTTAAACAACATTAATTCAATCCAATAAAATAAGATCCAAGGTTATATGATGTCACTTGAACAGTATGTGGTTGACATATAGGTCATTCATGTTCAAGTTATAACATAAAGGGTCTACAGTAAATGGATGAAGGTTGGGTGCCTTATCATGGTAACACTGCAGATACGACCCACTTTGTAATTGTTACATGAGATGTAAGTGTTACAAACAATATGAACCATATTGTTCATGTATAGACATGTGAGCGGGGGTATCCTGTATAAAGGGGTTTATACATAGACCAGACCGTGAAATAATTAGTTTCTTTTTATAACACTGTTACTTGAAGAAACTAATATTTCACAAGGATAACCATAAGAGACTTGACTTTATTCCTGAGTGAGTTGCGAACTTATGTTTATGATGGCAGTCCTTTGATTTATATGGGCGAGAGTGGCCATTATAGCCAACTCAATAAGCCTACCATTTTGGGAATTTTTTCTGATTAGGGAGCTGGAAACACAACTACACAAGATGGAATTGACTCATTCTCATCCCTTGGGAAAGGAGATAAATTTCTCCCTTAGTAGCTGGTTTTGGGTCTTGAAAATGAGACCTCAACCTCTCACTAGCCCGAGAGGTGTTAGTTTATAGTTGGACTATAAACTGTTTGTTCATTAGAGAAATCAATGGTGCTTAAGTTGTTCGATATAACTACAGGGGTAAAACGGTAACTTGACCCAGTTTTAGTTATGAGTGATTTGTGAAGGGTCGACACATTGTTTAATGGATATATTTATGGACACAGATATATATCTACAGTGTGAAGAGTACAACTATCGGTCATTAGTGGAGTGATCGATAGTTAATGAATATTGATTAATTTGATTAAAGAAGTTTAATAAACTAATCGCATACCATTGGAGTTTCTAACTCTGTAGGTTCATAAGGTCCCATTGTTAGCTCACTAAAGGATAGTACCGTGGAATGATTTCAATTGTTGAAATCAAATGTGGGTATTTTATATTATGAAATTAATATATAATGATTAATTATAGATGTGATCTATAATCTAAATTATGCAAGAGAGATATATTTGAATAAGATTCAAATATTAGATATATATGAATTAGATTCATAAAGGGATGTATACATATAAACATGTGATATTTATATGTTAATTAACTACATATTAAATATGAGTTAATATAGTTACTTATTATTAATTAATGGTTAATTAATTGATTAAGAAATAATGGAGATTGGAGGTTAGCATAAATATATTATATTTAAGATGATTAATTAAATGTATATTTAATAGGATTTAATATATGATTATTTAATTAATGTGCCAATTAATTAAAAAAATGGTTATTTAATGAATTAGCATTAAGGGCATAAAAGAAAATTCTTGGAGAAGTGGTTAACTCTTCTCCATATAAATACATCCTTATAGCCATTTTAGGTAAGTTTTTGGTATCACACAAAAACCTAACCTTCACCTTCTCTCAACTTCTCTCTAACTTCTCTCTAAAATTCTAAGTTCTTTGAATCCTAGAGAATAACAAGGTAACCTCATTGATGGTGTCCTTCTACGTTGGAGAAGTTTGAGATTATTTACAATGGTGGAAGAAGAAAACTAGAGGAATCAACAAAGATAAGTTGTGATTTCTCCTATTCTTCCTTTTTTAAATATGCCTATGTTTTCTTTGAATGTTTATCCTAAAATTACATGTTTTATTTTATTGTTTTTGTTTCTTTAAATATTGGATTTCTAAATGCCAGACGTTCACACATTTCCGCTTGGGATTCGATCTGTTCACTTTTCACATACTCTTCTCTGGACGAAGCTCGGAAGGGGAAAGCAGAAAAGGGGAGGGGAGGGGGAAATATTCGAATAAGACTTCCAGTGAAGATTTGATAAGGAAATAAGTGATAAATGAAATGAGCTAGAGCTAAAAATTTTTAATAAGTATTAAAATGCTTGCTTCCAAGCTAAGTCTTCAAGCTAAAGTGAAAAGTTATAACTTTTTTCATCAAAAACCACTTTTTCATTCGAGAGTCACCGTGAATCTAAAATCTAGATTCATCCACATATTTAATGTCCTATGAATTTATTTATTTCATGAATTTATATTTATTGAAGATACATGTATGAACTTTAAGAGTTGGGGTTGAATTTAGACAGTGTAGGTGAAAGATTGAAGGTTGTGTCCTTTCTAGGTGTCTTTAAATTAGTATAAATACCCATGTATTTTTCTCATTTGAAGAATTGGATTTTGAATCAATTTTCAATATAGAGTTTAACCTCTCAAACTTTTATGCTTTCTTTATATTCTTGTATTTAGAATGCATGTTTTAGAACTTTCAATCTAGTTTGATCAATTAGATCATGGAGAGTTCGAAATCTTGAAGCTAGGAACAAGTTCTCTTTTTTTCTTGATCTTTGATCAATTCTTCCAAGCCAAATCTATTTTAGCTTTCTTGAGGTTTTTATTAATTTGTTAAATGAGGTTATTCTTATTACAGTTGTGGGGATTCATCTTTTTTAAGGTGAAGTTTTTGTTGGGTTATTTTGTTGTTTATAGGCCCAAAAGAATTTAAGCATTGAGCCCAACACTTCCGGATAAAATCAAATGAAGTTGGTGAAAGATATGGTTGTTGTCGAGCCATGAATACTAAGGGATCCAACAACACGAGTATGGCGAGATTTTCCTTCAGCTGAACAGATTAGTGGGCTTGGGAAGACAAATTCATTTCAGGTAAAAATTACTTTCTCTCACTACTCGAAACTCTCTCTAATTCTCTCTTTCTCAGATAATGTTGCCATTTAATTTCTTGATGATTTGAAATTCATTTTACAGAGAAAAGATGAAATTTTGCAAGGAGATACGTAGTAGTAGAAGAAGAAGACTCAGTTACGTGGTTTGGTCAAGATGCCTACGTTCACAGGAAGATTTTTTTTTTTTTTTTTTTTTTTTTTTTTTTTTTTTTTTGCTTTCCTTTTAAAGATTGCTTTTATAATAGTTTTGTATTTACAAGAGAAATCTGATGATTGCATGTTATAGATCTGATCAGTAGGTATTTATATTACATACCTTTGTCAGTTACATGATGCAAATAGTTTGTTAAGTAAAAGTAAACTAGATGAAGTATATATTTTAGCCAACGTTTTACAAATTCTCCACCTTAGCTCTAATGCATGCAATCTTCTAATCTTCAAGATTTTGTCCAATTTTTTTAACATGTGACTGAAAGGTCGAAACCAACTTGCTCAAGAAATTTGATTACCTTGAGTTTTGGTACTAGTTTCGTCAACATATCTGCTGCATTCTCTGATGAATGGACTTTTAAGATTTCTATTTCCCCGTCTCTACTTTGTATTCGATGAAATGATACTTTATGTCAGTATGTTTTGTTCTTGTGCGGTATTGTGGATTTCTGGATAAATGTATAGCACTTTGGTTGTCATAGTAGAGTTTTACTACTGTTTGATTTAATCCAAAGTCTTTCAACAATCCTTTAATCCATAATGCCTCTTCAATTGCTTTTGTTAATGCCATATATTTAACCTCTATTGTAGATAGGCCACTATAGGTTGTAATGTAGCTTTCCAGCTGATTAGATTAGGACCACAGAGGAATAGATAGCTTGTTAAGGGCCTCCTTTTGTCCAAATCACCAGCATAGTCAGCATCCACATATCCATATAGCTCTAGGTTTGGTTCTACTGATTTCTGATGGACTAGTCTTGAGTTTTTGGATCAAATTAAGTATCTTAGGATCCATTTAGTGGCCTCCCAGTGTCTCTTACCTGGGTTAGACATATATCTACTAACAAGGCTAGCTGTATATGAGAGATCAGGTCTTGTAGAAATCATTAAATACATTAGGCTTCCAACTGCTTGACTGTAGGGTATAGTAGACATCTGTTATAGATGTTCTTAGCCAGAATCTTTAGGAATGTTAGCTAAGGATAATTTGAAATGCCGAGCAATTAGTACGCTTATAGGTTTAGCATCGCTTACATTGAAACTTTTTAGGATCTTCTCACAATAGTTGAGCTGATTGATGTTTAGTATAGACTCTTCTCTATTCCTTAGGATCTCAATCCTTAGAACTTTACTCGCCTCTCCCAAATCCTTCATGTCAAACTCTCTCTTTAGGAGTTTTTTGACATGAGTTAAGTCTTCTGATGCGTTATTTATGAGGTGAAAATACAGAATGAAATGCGGTGATGAAATTGCGTTGAACAATAAGTTTTCTCAGTGGAATCCAAGTATAAACCCTACTGAGTTTTCTGGTAAGTCCAGGGTCGAACTCAAAGACTTGGAAAAACGGTATGTAGTGATAATTTTTCAAAAGACTTTGCGGTAATCGGTAAATCAAATAGTTGTATGGTGTTGTGGTTTGCGGTAGTAAAATAAACGAATGCGGCGGAGTTTTGAAAAGAGTTGATAATATGGAAAAATGCGATGAATATGCAGTGAACGGGTTGAGAAGGGGTTCGGCTAACACTTCCTAGGATGCGTTCATGTTATGCGATCATGCAACACACATACAATAGCAAACTATCTCTCGACGCAAATGCTACGACTTTTAATACTAGAACGCATGCGATATATGCGATAAGTCTATAGGACCTACACATAAGCCTTTATTCTTATTTATGCGATGAAAAAAGGACACACACAGAAATACGGCAACCACATAATATCATACCTATCTCTAGAGTGAATGCGATGCAGGTTGGCAAACAGAGCTTATCTCTATGTCCCTATCTTTTACTTATGTAGATCTAATCTTGC
The DNA here is from genome assembly GCF_009727055.1 of Benincasa hispida. Lineage (NCBI taxonomy): Eukaryota > Viridiplantae > Streptophyta > Magnoliopsida > Cucurbitales > Cucurbitaceae > Benincasa > Benincasa hispida. Next base: position 38,250,470 of record NC_052357.1, read on the forward strand.
TCTCTCGAGTCTAGATTCTAACCTCGCTCTCTCAAGTCTTAGGTTCTTTATTTAGACTCTCTCTCGAGTAACTCTAAAGGGGTGTTGGGCATAGCATAAAACAAGATAATTGCATGCGATGAAGATCCAAGGTCATGTTAGCTTAGTTCTTCTCAACCCATTCGATTAATTTAGCTATTTATATGTGCTTTCAAGAGAGTGAACAGATGTAGATAAATAACTTCCATTATATAAATATAAAGTTGAAATACAAAATAACAATGCAAGATAAGAATAAAGAGCCTGGTAGCAATCTCTTGCTTCCCAAGGCTTTTACACTGTCCTTTCTACTTTGATCAAAAGATAGTCTCACTCTCGCGAGAGTCGACCTGCTCAGCGATCTTCCGGCTTATCTTCCCTTCTCTCGCTCTGCCTTAAAATAAAATAAAAACTAAGAACATGGCTATTCTTAGGGAAAATTCTCTAAGTGTTCGAATTTGCTAAACTGCCGAACTTCTTTTTTGAAGGTTGACTTCAGTGTTTATAGAGCGCCGGTGTGAAAGGCAGTTTCTCTCTTATAATTGCACAGATGGGATGACTTTAATTCTCTAACTGATGCGTCGAATATTTGTCACCGAAAAGCTTAGTGTATTTGTTATCGTTAGCAGTTTATCAACTTAATTCGGATTCGACCGTCATCAACTTTCTGTCCCATCGTGATTAATTATGTTTTACACCCAGATGTGCCCACCAAGTTGCAGTGGCTCTTTGCGGCAATCCTTCTTAAGCAGATGTTTGCGAGCACAAATCACCGCAAAGCCTTGCAGTAATGCTGTGCTCGCAAATACCGATTCTTCATCTACATCCTTATAAGTACTAAACCATGGTCTAAAAGGTGTCATATGATAGGTATGGCCAAATTCAAGTAACTAGTCATGCTTCCCTAGAGGACTTATTTGGTTGGTTTTGTTTCTAGTAGAGGCTGAAGCATTAGAATAGAGATAGGATCCTTCAACGATTGAGTCTTCTGGCTATTTTCCTTTTTCATCCTTCTCTTTCTCTTAATTCTTCCTTTTTAAACTGTAACAATCTCTTATTGAGTGTCATTTCTTCTTACAGTAGTTATATCTTAGTTTTTTCTATGGTTTATGCTCTTCACTAGACTGATTTTTAGTCCTTTTAGAGTGGTTTTACTTGTTCTTGCCTTTGACAAACAATCATTTTGCATTGGGTTGGTCCTTTTTGACTACTTGAAGCTCCAACTCTTTGGTTCTCAATGCTAAAATAATGGCATCAGTGGTGATTGACTCTCTACCATATTTCAAAGTATTTTTTACCTCCTTATAGGCTTTGGGTAGAGAGTTCAACAAAACAAAAGCTTCATTCTTATCACTAATCTTTTCACCAAGGCTCTTGAACTCAGAAACTATCTTCTTAAACTCATCCAAATTGCCAGATATTGCTTTAGCAGAATCCATCTTGAACGTGAAGAACTTTTCCCTTAAAAAAATATTGTTAGGCAGATCCTTAGTTGCATAAAGATCTTCTAGCTTGGTTCACATTTTATAAGTTGTGTTGATCGATCACTTGTCTCAAAATGCTATCACTGAGATTAAGATCTAGAGTTCCATAAGCATTAAATTGCATATCTTTTCTTTTTGAGCTATTATCGTAGGTGGCAAAGTAGATGGGTCTAAAAGGGCTCTATGGGCTTTCTATTGTCAAGAATTGCCTTTATTTTTGCTTTCCACAAGCCAAAATCACCCTTCCCATCAAACTTCTCTATTTCAAATCTTGCAACAGCCATTACTAACCTAAAAAGAATGCCAAGAACTTTTTTCTTGAGAATCTTGATGCTTCAAGAAAGAATGATCTTGTGATCTTCAAAAGCCTTGATACAAATTTTGTTGGGTTATTTTATTGTTTGTAGGCCCAAAAGGATTTAAGCACTGAGGCCCTGAAGAAAATCCAAAATGGGGATTTCCATAAGCAACGGAAGAGATCGTTCCAAATTTCATTCAGATTGAAGACAAATAATTACAGTCTAAAACGGAAACTAATAGGTCATGCATAAATAGAAATTATAACATGCCACCAAGGGGACCTTATGGACCTATAGCTTGAAGCTCCAACAGTATGTGAATAACTGACTAAACTCTTTAGTCATGAGATCCACCATCCGTTAGCTGCTGGACATTCCATAAAGATCGACGGCTGCACTCTTCTCACTACATATATATTTCTATGTCCATATTAACCAATAAATAGTGCGGTAACCCTTCACAAATCGCTCATAAGTACAGCTGGGCCAATTTACTGTTTTGCCCTTATAGTTACATCTAACTTCTTAAGTACCACTGATTCCTCTAATGAACAATACGTCATAATCCTACTATGACTGAGTCTTTCTTCCAAAGAAAGGTATGGCCACTATGTTCAAGACTTGAAATCAGCCCTTAAGAGAGCAATCTATCTACTTACCCCTACTTCAAGGAAGGAGTAAATTTCGTCTTGTTTAACTGAGTTCCCAGCTTCCCAATTAGATGAATCCCCAAAAAGGTAGGCATGTTGAGTTGGCAATCTGACCACTCTCACCCATACTAATTAAAGGACCGCATAGGTAGGAATTCCCAAACACTCAGGATTAATGTCATGTCACCTACGATCATTTTAGTGAAATGTAAGTCTCAATTATCAATGACGTTATATTAAGAGATGAATCATCTCATGGTTCGGTATTATACAAACTCTTTGTATAGAAGACCCCGCTCGCATGTCTCCACATGAATGGTTAGGATCAAACCATTTGTAGCACGTTACAACACTTGTAACTATCTGCAAAGAGGACCATATCTGTAATGTCACCAGGATAAGGTATCACTCCTATATCCTTATACTACAGACCATTTAGGTTATTACTTAAGGCATGATCCACTTATATGTTTCACATGCATGCTTAAGTTTACATAAAATAACCACGGATGTTAGTTTATTGGATATGAGTAAATGTAAATAAAATAACACTTATTTTATTAATAACAATGTGTATAAACTATTTACAAACTATGAGACTCTAGGAAAATTAGGACACCAATCCCAATAGGCCCAACACTTCCAAATAAGATCAAATGAAGTTGGGGAAGGATATGGTTATTATTGAGCCACGAATACTGAGGGATCCAGCAACACGTGTATGGCGAGATTTTTCTTCAGCTGAACAGATTAGTGAGCTTGGGAAGACAAATTCATTTCAGGTAAAAAATTACTTTCTCTCACTACTCAAAACTCTTTCTAATTCTCTCTTTCTCAGATTACGTTGTCGTTTGATTTCTTGATGATTTTGTGTTGATTTTACAGAGAAAAGATGAATATTTCAAAAGAGATAAGGAGAAGGAGAAGAAGAAGACTCAGTTACGTGGTTCAACCAAGGTGCCTACGTCCACGTGAAGATTTCTTTTCTTTGCTTTCCTTTTAAAGATTGTTTTATAGTAGTTTATTGTTTACAAGAGAAATCCGATGAATGCATGTTGAATCTGATCAATAGATATTTATATTACATACGTTTGTCAGTTACATGATGTAAAAAGTTTGTTAAGTAAAACTAAACTAGCTGAAGTATGTATTTGAGTTAACGTTTTATAGTTCTCAAACGTGATTAAGATAGTTTCCTTTATCATTTGGTATAAGAACTTTGGCTCTAAATAGATTATATCATTTCTTATTTTTCATTCTATATCTCATTCTATCCATATTTTCTTGTGATTTTTCATCTTTTTTTCAATTTCCTTCAATTTTCTGTGCACTATCTTGAAAATTCTTAAAAAAAAAAAGAAAAATAAAAAGAAAAAGAAATTGTCATTTGCAACTTTTCATAATTTTTTTTTCAAAAAAAAAACTTCGTGATTTTGTGACTTTCACATTCTATACTATATTGAAATAACCTTGCATGATTCTCAATATCTGTTGAAGTTTAGATACTAGAAGTCTTGTGATATTTCTTACCGAAGAAGAAATTGTCATGTGACTTAAGATGGTGATGATAATTTTTGGAAGAATTTTAGAGAAAGTTTTGATGACTTATGGCAATCCATTGATTACATTGGCCAATTGAATGAAAAGTTGAAGTTGTAAAAGTTAGAAAGGACAAATCATGCCACCCAAACTATTAAAAATCAAGATGACATTCCATTGCCAGAAACTAAGCAACCAATTCCAAATGATGGAGTTCATCCAAAAGTTGGAAAGAGAGATTGCAACGGTTATGTCATTGAGATAAATGAGGGTGATCATCAAAGTTTGGGTGATGAATAAAAATGTGAAGTAGTGGTGGAGGGAGAGAAGATATTTGAAGTATGTGGTGAGAATGGAGTCATAAAAAAAATATGTAGAGAAAAGTGAGGAAAGAGAAGTGACTCAAAAAATAGAGAAAAATGAGAAGCAATAAGTGACTAAGAAAATAGAGAAAATGGAGAAAAATGAAGAAGATGGAAAAAAAAGAGTGAAATTGAAAAAAAAGTATTTATGTGAGAAAATCATGAAAATGGAGTTTGTTTCCCAACTATCGTTCTTTCCTATTGTTTTTCTTATGTTCTTTATGGTTCAATGAAGACATGGAAAAAGAAGTGCATCATGCTACACATGAAATTCTTATTCAATACAAATAAAGATTTTCCGATCCAAGTATTTGAACGAGCTCGAGATGATGACAACAAAGTTGCGTTACAAGGAGATCCTTAAGATTCAAGGACAAATCTTCTCGAATAAAGGGAGAACGATAAGGAAATAAGTGGTAATGAAGTGAGCTAGAGCTAAAAGATTTTAATAAGGACTAGAACTTTCAGTCTAATTGATTAAAGTAGATTGAAAGTTCTAAAACATGCATTCTAAACACAAGAATACAAAGAAAGCATAAAAGTTTGAGAGAATAAACTCTATAATGAAAATTCATTCAAAATCTTCTTCAAATTAGAAACATGCATAGGTATTTATACTAGCTAATTGAAAGACACCTTGAAATGCCACAACCTTTCACCTATAATGTCTAAATTTAGCCCCAACTCTTAAAGTTCATATCAATAAATGTAAATTCATGAAAGAAATAGATTAGTAGTATATTAAATATGTGGATGAATCTAAATTTTAGATTCATAGTGACTCTTGGATGAAAAGATGGCAAAGATGGATGAAAAGTTACAACTCTTCACTTTGGCTTGAAGCATAGCTTTGAAGCAAGCGTTTTAATCCTTATTAAATTCTTTTAGCTCTAGCTCACTTCATTGCTTCTTATTTCCTTATCAAGATTCCACAATATAAATTATATATCTTTCGTCTAAAGACCCTTGGTTGAAGTGGTCTATTCATCATTTTTCTCTTAATCATCAAGACAAAGTTGATGTGGCATTTTATTTTTTACAATTTTTTTCTAATTAATAAATAAAAAACAAATGTTGAATGTTTTTTTTCTCTTCCTTTTTTTCTCCCTCACCTCCTTCCATTTTCTTCCTTCACCATCGCTGTCACTGCAACCGTCTTCTTCCTTTATTAACTGTTTCCCTTCTTATTTATTCTGCATTTCTTTTTATTCTCTCATCTCCCTCCGCTTTTCTACCTTCGACTCTAGATTTTTTGTTGGAACCGACCACCCTCTGACGGTAAAACTCGACAACAGCAAACAGTCAGGAACTGGCGATCGTTAGAAATGTAGAACCTGCAAAACAAAAACTCGTTACGGGCTGAGTCATATAATCACTTTCTTTAAGACGTTTCAGGCTTTGCTCAGGTGTGCAAGCTGGTCAACAGTATTACTACGTTATCCCCAAGATAAAACAACCCTAAAAAGGTCTCGATTGGAAATGCACCATCGTCGAAAAACTCACACCGTTTAAACTAATTTGCTCGAAAAAAAATGATCGGAGAATATAAAACAAGAAAAGAGGGTTGAAAGAGGAGAGTAAAGAGTATTCTGAATGAATGCGATGGTTTAAAAGGCTGAAGGCTTGCGCTTTTATAGGTGCATAGAGCCAATAAAAAAAGCCACAAGCAACGCTCGACCACAAAACGTGCAGAACTGCAAATTACATGGATCCATTGAACGTGCATACTAAAAACTTGACTGCGCTCATCAGACACATGGAATGTCTAAAATAATAATAAAATAAAATAAAAATAGTTAATAATAATATTTTTTAGAAAAATAATCACACACATGTGCGTGCCTTATCTTGCCTCGTCACATCCTTTCGACTAGACGATGATGACGATAGCACGCACATGTAGCATTTTCATCATACCCACATTGGTCTATCTCCTTACTCCCTCTAAAATATAGGTACAGGAGTCCAAACCCAATGTCTAAAACAAGAGTATATGAAGGAGACTTCACTTCCCAAATTTAACCGATGTGGGATTCTCAAAAGCCATTTTTCTTTTTAAATTCCAAGTTTTAGCAACAATCCCCCACTTGAAAATTTAAATACATAAGAAACACATTTTTCATCAAGTAGTTTCAGTCTATACAGCACTGTGCATAGGCAAAGGTGTCTTACGACTTGAACTTTTACGTAATGTAAATGATTCCGAATAAACTGGAGTAACCCTTGGTTTTAAACTCTATCTCAAACAACATCTCACATATGGTATCATTAGAGTATAGTTCGAACGCCCGTGCTTTAATGCCTAGCATGATATCTCGATTTAGTGAATGCTCTAGAGAGTTTGCCTAAAAACTACATAGGAAGCGACCCCCACTTCCACATTCATAGGTGAGTCTATCAAGTGTACTCCTATTGCTATGTACCCCACTTGACATCAAGTATAGATCTAATTAAGAACTAAGTTCAACATTTCTTATGCTTCAGGATATCATGCTCAGACCCTAGGTCATAGGAAAGGGATTCAATGTTAGTTTTAGCATGATTCACTTTGTGTCACTTGTGATCAATTATTACCTGTTGAACCTGTTTCTTGGGATCTCCAGCCTACAGATTAGGTTTTCTTCACAGTGATTCATCTTTCTATAGGCAAGAGCCCCATTCTTTCTAAGGTTTTGAAAATCTTCTTTCTGGCCAGTCCTTTCATCAAAGGATGTGCCAAGTTTTCATCAATTCATCTAATAGCACCAATAGTGAGAAATTCTCTAATGGTATTGTGCCTACGACATATTTTTTGTCTCTTTCCATTGAAATAACGGCTCTAAACTTTTGTGATTGCTATAGTACTATCACAATGGGACAATATAGCCACTTGTAGCCTTTGAATCATCCGAGAGGGGGTTCCAGTCAGCATCACTGAATCCTTCCAAGACAGCGAGAAACTTCTGATAATGTAATCCTAGGTTATGGGTTTTCTTCAAGTACCTCATAACCATTTCTATAGCATTCCAATGCTCTCTACTAGATCTACTTGTAAACCTATAAATTAATCCTACAGCATAAGCTATATCAGGCCTAGTGCAGTCTGCAACGTATCTAAGACTGCCTATAATGCTCACATACTCAGATTGATTAACACTGTCACTAATATTCTTGAACAATTTAACACTAGGGTCATAAGAAGTACATGTTGGTTTGCATTTCAAGTAATTATATTTCTTTAGAATCTTTTCTACATAGTGAGATTGATCCAAAGAAATCTCCTTTTCAGACCTAGTCACTTTTATGCCTGGGATTACACTTGCTTCTCCTAAGTCTTTCATGTCGAAGTTTGCACTTAATGTAGATTTCACATCATTTATGATGTGTAAGTTCGACCTAAAAATTAACAAATCATCTACATACAGACATAGGATGGTGCAAAGATTATTTTCAACCATATAGTAGATGCATTTTTCACTTTGACTTTGAAACCTTTAGATAGGATTAGGTTTTCAAATTTTTCATGCTATTTCTTAGGAACTTGTTTCAGACCAAAGAGAGATTTATCTAGTTTACAAACCTTATTTTCTTGTCCATGGACTACAAAACCCTCAGGTGTTCCATGTAAATCTTTTCTTCAAGTTCACCATTTTGGAAGGCAGCATTTACATCCATTTGATGTACTAAGAGATTATATAGGGTAGCGAGAGAGAACAAAACATGGATTGAGGTAATTCTAGTGACAGGAAAGAAGGTATCAAAGAAGTCTATATTTTTTCTTTGTCTAAAACCCTTTACCATTAACCTAGCTTTAAACTTGTCAACTTTTTTGTTAGGTCTAAGTTTCGTCCTTAAGATCCATTTGCACCCTATTGCCTTGCAACCTTGAGGTAGGTCTACTAAGTTCCAAGTCTTATTTGACTCAAGAGAGTCCATTTCATCATTTATGAATTATTGCCATGAGTTGGCATCTACAGAGTACAAAGCTTTTAGGTCTTTAGGATCTTCTTCTACATTATAGGTCTGGAAGTCATCCTCAAAATCCTTGGTGGTCCTAGTTCTTTTACTTCTTATAGATTCTAGGTTGGCTTCCTCTGTAGAGGTAGGATTTTTAACTAGGCTTAGACTACTAGATCCCGAGCCCTCTTTATTTCTCGATTTAAAAGGAAATCTATCCTCAAAGAAGTCAGCATCATTTGACTCAATGATCACTTGGTTTACTAGATCATAGAATCTATAGGCTTTACTATTTAACGCATAACCTACAAAGATACATTCATAAGCTATACTGGCTAGTTTTATTCTTTTAGGGTTTGGAATCCTAACAAAGACTAGACAACCCCATGTTCTAAAATATGACAGGTTTGATTTCTTATCTTAAGGACTTCATAAGGTGAAGTTGTGTGTTTAGATTTTAGTATTCTATAGAGGACATAACACATGGTAAAGATGATTTCACCCCACCAATAAGACGCGACTCCTAGACTAAGTAAAATAGCCACTACTAGATCAACTAAAGTTCTATTTTTCCTTTTGGTTGTTTCGCTCATTTCATGATGAAGGAACTCTTAAACAAGAATGCCTATGAGCGGAAGCGGATCTTTTCGATTTCATTGTGACAGAATTACCACACATACATTCTAACATATATATATATATGCGTTGTAAATACTAATTACTAGCATGCTTTAACAAATAAATACAAAAGACTGAGAAAACGTATCAGTTGAAGACTATATTCAATTGAACTCAGTTCAGCAGAAGCGAACTCCTCACACTCCTTACCGTCCAGCAAGCAGTCGCCTAGCAGCACCACGGTCGTCTACACGATCAACAGTGCACGAACAAACAACCACCGGGGACGACACCACCACTCGAAGCCCTCGGTATTCTCGGAGTTAGAATCCAAAAGGTGGACTTTGATGGAATTGGTAGAGGGAAGGAGGAAAAGCGATCGTGTAGTACAAATAAGCAAGTGGGAGAAAGGAGAAGACTATTGTATAGTCGGGTGCTTGTTGTTTAGGTGGAGGTACACGATCGTGTAGTAAACACTAAGCGATCGTCTATCAAAAGGTAAGCAATCATTTAGTTTTTCTCGGCGCGCTAAGTGATCATATAGTTTAGTACGCGGGTGTGCAATGGTTTAGGAAGATGTGTGCTATCGTATAGGCTCTCGATGCTAAGCGATCGTATAAAATCACACCGTGAGCGAATTTTTCAGATATCTTTCGTGTATTGTAAAAATGAAAACAATTTTCATTTTTATTTTTCAGTTACAAGAACTGAATCAAACTTCCCACATTCGCATGTATTCGGAGAAAAACTCGGTCAATTATTTCATAACCGCCTAATTAATTAAATAATGAATATAATTATATTATATTCTTAACCTGTAGTTTAATATCATATGTCAACTATAGTGTTTTCTCCTTTACTTGATATAAATCAGATTTATATCCAATTTCCTCCAAAATAATGTATCTCATACATTTAGTCAATCATATCATATATAATTAACCAGTTCAATTATATCATATATAATCAAACTCCCTCTTGTCAATTTGAATATTTCAAACTGACCCAAAAACTGATTCTTAACTTTTATCCAAGCTACCAAGAGGACCTTATGGTCCTATGGCTCGAAGCTCCAACGGTACGTGAATATCTTACTAAACTCTTTAGCCACGAGAACCATCATCTGTTAACTGTCAGACATTCCACTAAAGACTGACACCTGAACTTTTTTCACCACAGATATATTTCTGTATCCATCGAATATAACAAATCATGAGTACGGTAACCTTTCACTTTGTTAAAAAACATATTGCTAACAAAGTGCAGGAAGCTCTCCGACAAAGAATGCAGGATTCTGCTAACCTGAATGCCTTCATCAATAGTAGACCCATTCAACTCTGCCACATTGAAGTGGACCATCATGTTAAGCACATGTTCACGAATAAAGGTGCCTTCTTCCGTTTTAGAGTTGAATATATACTTACGACCTCATGCTTGAACTGTTCAGACAGTTGTCCAAACATCCCCGGTAGGGACTCCATGATCTTATGCATTGAGACCATCAGCTTATGCTTCTTGGCCAACACGTCATTAGAATTTCCAAGATATGGGCTCGGGCCTTCTTATTTGCCCATGTCCATCGCTTGTATGCCTCCCAAAAATTTCGAGCAGCATTGGGAGTTGGAATAGGAGGACAGGCCTCTGAAACAGCAAACATGAGATCCTCGATGATTAAAATAGTCGTAATCATGTGTTTCCATGTTGAAAAATTGTCGCCAGTAAGTTTCTCAGTGCTAAGCAAAGCTAAAGTGGTTGTTGTCATTTTAAAACTTGTTGAAAAACGAAAAAACTTTTATAAGATTTTGCTAAACCACATTTTAACTAATTAATTATGCAAAACTGTTTCCAAGTACCCTAACTGTTAAAGACTTCTATTTTGCAATGATTCCCCAATGAGGTAGGACAAACGTCAACGGTAGGGTGATCAAATGGGCTTCATTGTGGTGAGACATTCTTAGAATCAACTCTTGGAATTGAACCTAATAGTCACCATTTATTTCGTCCAGAACTATTAACCTTTAACAACTTCGCATAAGTATGACCTCTCGCTTTTGGTGCCGGAGTCCCGCCCTAATGAGCCCACCGTAGGGAAGAAGCAGATTAAGACAAGAAACTAAGTAACCTTATCCTCTTATAGGAGATCAAATAAAGAAACCCACAAAAATTTCCATCCTATAGGGGGACACTCCCAGGGTGCCTCAAGGCGATGCACAAAAACTTTATTCAATCTAACGAGGGAGATCGTGGGCTATGTTGTCGCACTTCCCGCTCCCATTTAATATGAACACTCTCTCCTGGTAGGGTTTGTGCCCTAAAGTCTTGGTTTAGTAGTTTGTAAACAACTTTGTACGAACACTTATGATGTATAATATAAATGATATTTACTTTACTACTTGACTTTGCACATTTAAATTTTACCACAAATCAATAAACTTAATATCCCTGGTTATCTGTATGTAACTTAAGCATGTATGTGGTGACATACAAGCGGATCATGTCTTGAGTGATAACAAAAATGGTCTGTAGTATATGGATATATGAGGGAAACCTTATCCTAGTAATGCTACGGATGCGGCCCGCTTTGTGGAATGGTCACAAATGTTGTGACTAGTCACAAATAGTCTGATCCTGATCATTCGTGTAGGGGACATGCGAGCGAGGGTGTCTTATACAAAGAGTTTGTATAAGACTTGACAATGAAGTGTTAATGTCTCGTTATATAACACCGTTCATAACTGAGACTTCACTTCACTAGGATGGCCATAGGTAATATAACATCAATCCTGAGTGAGTTGGGAGCTCTTGCCATTGAGGGCAGTCCTTTGATTTGCATGGGTGCGAGTGGCCAGAACGCCGACTTAAACCTACCATTTTGGGGATCGTCTGATTTGGGAGCTGGAAACTCAATTTCACTAGATGGAATTTGCTCCTTCCCCGAGGTAGGGGTAAGTAGATAGATAGCACCCTTTAGAGTTGATTATAGGGCTTGAATGATGTGGCACCACGCACCTTCCCATGGCTTGAGAGGTGTTCACACGTAGTAGGACTATGTTGTATTGTTCATTAGAGGGATCAGTGGTACTTAAGGAGGAAGATGTAATTACAGGGGCGAAACGGTAAATTGGCCTGCTGAAATTACGAGCATCTGTGAAGGGTCATCGTACTGATGATTGGTTATATCCAATGGACATAGAAATATATCTATGGCAAGAATAGTTCAATTTTCGGTCTTTAGTGGAATGCCTTACAGTTAACGGATGATGGATATCATGACTAAAGAGCTTAGTCAGCTATTCACATACCGTTGGAGCTTCGAGCCATAGGTACTTAAGGTCCCCTTGGTAGCTTGGATACAAATTGAAGGTCAGAGTTTTGGTCAATTTGAAGTGTTCAAATTGACAAGAGCGACTTCAAATATATATGATATAATTGAATGAGTTAATTAAATATGATATAATTAATTTTATGTATGAGATACATTAATTTGGAGGAAATTGGATATAAATATGATTTATATCTAGTAGAGGAAAAATATTATAATTAATATTTGATATTAATTTGTAAGTTATGAATGTGATAAGGTCACATTTATTGGACGGTTATAAAGGAAATGGGTAGGCGCTTCTTCGTTCTAAATAACAGATGAGTGCATTATAAATAGTAGACGGTATGTTGATCTCGGTGTGCGCGGATATTGTGAAAAAGATAGTGTCATTGTTTAGAAAATCAGTGCCTATACGATAGTAACTGCATGAACGCTTACATATACGATATTGCTAAGTGATCGCATACCGATTACATTGTCGCGCGCTATTATCTAAACGTTCGTTTACCTTTTTCCTAAGTAATCGTTTAGCTCTTGGTATTTACTAAACAATCGTATAGACGATTGCTTAGTTTTTGCTACGTGATCATTTAGATGATCGCTCGCCCTTTTCCTACACGATAGTATAGACGATCGTTTACCTTTTCCTACACAATCATATAGACCGATCACTTACTTTTACTACACGATTGTATACTTTAGCTAAACGATCAAGCATATTGTCTATGCGATAGACGACCTCTTCTCCCACTTGCTTGATCATTCTGTACGGTCTCTCTTCCTTCTTTCCTCTACCAAATCCGAACAAAGCCCACACTTTAGATTCTCACTCCAAAAATACTGAGGACTCTGAGTGGTGTTGTCTTCTCCGTTTCCTACTGTCCGAGTGGTGACTGTTCGAGGTAGACGGTATGTTTTAGACTCGTTGTGAAGAAAAAATCTTCATCTGGTATGATTTTTTGATCCCTTTAGCATTAAGAAAGTATGTTTAAATGTATATGCGGTAATTCTATCACAATGAATTGGAAAAATCTAATTCCGCTCGTAGGTACTCCTGAATAAGAGTTCCTTCATCTCCATCCACCTTGATATTGACCTACCCAACACCGCCCTTTAGGGAGACACTCTCATGGTGCCACGAGGCCAAGGGTAGATCTCACGGTGTGGACTATATAGAAGAAACATGAAAGGTTTCAATGAAGCATTGTATGCCCTAAGTACCTCCCACTGAATGTTCTACCTAGGCATTCATTAACCTAGACAATCCGGCTACTAATTTTAGTTTAAGTCATCTTTTTAAATCTGCTCATAAACAACTTTTAATGGACTGTCCTTAACTTGCATGCATGCATCAAATCTAACTAATTCACCTTTCCAGGTAGGTTCCCAGGTAGGGGTGTTATGTTTCCGTCAACTTAAATATCCCAGCCTATCCAGAACCTGCCTTAGACAAAAGGTCCCTTATAGATAGATTTGCTACACTTTAACCTTTTATTAGTCAATTTAATCCTATTAAACTGATTAAAAGATTAAAGCCTAAGGTTGCTAACCATATTAGAACTGTGATCTTAGGTCTATGTCATCCAAGTTTTAAACATTTTAAAACCATGAAATAAACCAAAGTGAGCATGCATGTCATTCTTATTGTTTTTAGTTCTAATTTCTCTTTAACCTTTAAACAAGAATGCCTATGAGCGGAAGCAGATCTTTCTTATTTCATTGTGACAGAATTTCCACATATACATTATAACATATAGATATACATTGTAAACACTAATTACTGGCTTGCTTTAATAAATAAATATAAAAGACCAAGAAAACAAATAAGTTAAAGGCTTTCTTCAATCGAACTCGATCCGGCGGAAGCGAACTCCTCACACTTCTTATCGTCCAGCAAGTAGTTGTCTAGCAGCACCACAGTTGTCTATACGATCAGCAGTGCATGAACAAATAGCAACTGAGGACGACACCACCACTCGAAGCCCTCGGTATTGTCGGAGTGAGAATCCAAAGGGTGGACTTTGATGGAATTGGTAGAGGGAAGGAGGAAAAGAGATTGTGTAGTACGAACAAGCAAGTGGGAGAAAGAAGAAGACTATCATATAGTCGGGTGCTTGTCGTTTAGGTGGTGGTACACGATCGTGTAGTAAACACTAAGCGATCGTCAATCAAATGGTAAGTGATCATTTAGTTCTGCTCGACATGTTTAACGATAGTGTAATAGACATAAGCGATCATTTAGAAATCGCGGGCGATCGTTTAGTATGCAGCTGTGCGATAGTTTAGGAAGGCGTGCGCTATCGTATAGGCTCTCAACGCTAAGTGATCATATAGAATCACACCATGAGCGAATTTTTTGAATATCTTTCATGTCTTGCAAAAATGGAAACAATTTTCATTTTTATTCTTCAATTACAAGAACTGAATCAAACTTCCCACATTCACACGTTCGGAAAAAATCTCGGCCAATTATCTCATAACCGCCTAATTAATTAAATAATGAATATAATCATAGTTTAATATCCAATTTTCTCCAAAATAATGTATCTCATACATTTAGTCAATCATATCATATATAATTAACCAGTTTAACTATATCATATATAATCAAATTTCCTCTTGTCAATTTGAACATTTCAAACTGACCGAAAAACTGATTCTCAACTTTTATCCAAGCTACTAAGGGAACCTTATGAACCTATGGCTCGAAGCTCCAACGATACGTGAATAGCTGATTAAACTCTTTAGCCACGAGATCTACCATCCGTGAACTGTCAGGCATTCCACTAAAGACCAATAGCTGAACTCTTCTTACCACAGATATACTTCTGTGTCTATAGGATGCCCTCGCTTGCATGTCCTCTACACGAATGATCAGTATCAGATCATTTGTGATAAGTCAGAACACTTGTAACTATTCCACAAAGCAGGCCGCTTCCGTAGCGTTACCAGGATAAGGTTTACCTCGTATATCCATATACCAGACCATTTTGGTTATCACTTAAGACATGATGCACTTGTACGTCACCACATACATGCTTAAGTTACATAAAGATAACTAGGGATTTTAGTTTATTGGTTTGTGGTAAAGCAAATAAAACATTCAACTGAGCAAAATCAAGAAGTGATGTAAAATATCATATATTATACATGACAAGCGTTCGTACGAACTGTTTACGAAGTACAGGACATGATACTTTAAGGCATCAATCCCAACACAAGAGAGTAAGGTGCAATCTTTTCATGTATTATTCCATGAGAGTTCAAGAATTCATTGAAGCTATTTGATTCGTACTCAGTTCCTCTATCACTACGAAGTCTTTTAACCTTTCTATTAAATTGATTTTCTACTTCAATTACAACAATTTAAAGGCATCGAAAGCATCACTTTTGTTTTTTAGAAAATATACAAAAGTAAAATCAGAGCAATCATCAATAAAAGTAATAAATATCTTTTACTGTTCATAGTAAGATGCCATCAAATTCACATAAATCAAAATGAATTAAATCTAGAGGCTCAGAAATCCTAAGTATAGATTTATGTGGAGTTTTAGTAATTTTAGCTTGACTACAATACTTGAATTTATCAAATTCATTCAGGATAACTTAGGTATCATTTCTAGCCTAATCATGTTACTAATTCCTAGAGGTAAATTTTAGCTCTACCTCGCTGATTTCAGCAAGTTTCATAGAGTGGTGATCACCCAAAAGAATATTCTTATCCTTAGTTCCAATATAAAATTTAAATAGACTAAGGTCATGACAGACATGGCGCATGGCGCTAGTGTCTATCCACCACCCCTTAGAACCACCGATCACATTTACTACTGTGATCATGGCAACTAACGGTTCCTTTGTCAGGTTCGTCTGATCAGCAGGACGACACCGGATCTGATAGTTTCTACCATATGTCTAGGTTTATTATAGCTAAAGCAAATGAACTGTACCGTTTCATCCGAGCAGGGTTTCTGCTTCTTTTGTTGGTTCTGGTTGTTTGAATCACGATTCTGACGTTTCCTTTTTGTTCCCTTGATTTTTTTGTCAGACTTTATCGTGACAGAGGTGTATCTTCCAGGTACGATGTTCACCTCTTTCTTCTGGTCTTGTATCTAGGCTTCCTCTTCAATTTTTAGCAAGGTGATAAGACTTTCCAAAGAAATCTCCTTGGTTTTATGCCTCAAAGTGTTCTTGAAATCTTTCTACAAAGGGGCAGTTTGTCAATAATAACAACAACTTGAAATTGTTCATCTAGAGGTATAACTTCAGTTATTATTTCATGGGCTATCTTTTACAGTTCATGTGATTGGGCCTCCATAGATTTGTTATCCGTCATCTGAAACTTGAGGTAACGACTGAGAGCATATTTTTTCGACGCGGCCTCCTTGGTGTCGTATTTCTTTTGCAGCGCATCCTAGACTTTTTTTGATGTCTTCATCATGCTAGTAGTCATAAAGATCATCAGTTAAACCATTTGATGTAAATTTTTTACATAAAAATCTTTCTCTTTCCAATCAGTAGCTTCTTTTATTTGTTGTTTAGTTGTTGCTTGTGAGAGCCATTACAGAATTGGCAGATCGAACATCTTAAAAATGTTTGAACCGACCACTCTCCAACGGTGAAACTCGACAGCATTGAATAGTTAGGAACCAGCGATCGTCAGAAATGTGGAACCTACAAAAAAAAATTCTTTACGGGCTGAGTCACGGATCTCGCTCTCTTTAAGACATTTTGTGGCTCTGTGCAGGTATGCAAGTAGGTCCACGGTATTGGCACATCGTCCCCAGGATAAAACAACTTAGTTATCTATAAGGAATTTAGACCATTACCTCCTTAGCTTAATGCAAAGGCATTTAGGTCTTTCACAGGGTCCTTAAAGGTCCTCCATGTGTCCTTCATGAGTTCTCTAAGCTACTCTATGGGTCCTATGAGGTCATCTATACATGGGTGCTACGAGATCCTCCATGGATCTTGTTACGAAAATGACAAATAAATAATACAGAAAATGTAAAAGAATAGAGAATTGATACACATATTTATGTGGTCCATTAACAATGTGTTAACTACATCCACGGGGTAGAAAGAGAATAATTTGATTAGAAAGAATGTTACAAAATATAGAATGAATGACGCTAGGATTAGAGAGTTTATATAGTGCACTTCTCTAAACCCTAGGGTTATAATAGTAAATAACCATAAATAATTAAATATTTTAAATACGAATTAAATATGCTAGATACTCTAAACCCCCCGTACTTGGTAACATATTCAAAGCATTCCAACAGATCCTCTAAGTTACTTCATAGGTTCTCTAAGCTTTTCCTTAGATGCTTTGAGCTCATCTATGGGTAATATGATGAACTCAGGGGTGATCATTGAAACTACTAAAACTGAACCGAATGTTAAACTGAATTGGAACCAAATCGAAATTGAACTAATGTGGTTAAGTTCGGTTTGATATATTTTCAAATAAAACCGATTTGAAATCAAGCTGGACCGCATTTTTAATAAATATATTAAAAAGATATATATATA
>NC_052357.1:38568237-38654723 GCF_009727055.1 Benincasa hispida
TAGTGTTTGAGAATCAAAGTGGAACTTAGCCATTTTTAGACTATTTTAAGATTGAAAGTGCTTTTTAGAAATTCCTTAGAAGTTTTTTTAGTTGGTTTTGAGAGTTAAAGTGACTTTTAGAAACGTTTTAGGTTTTTTTTAGAGTCAAAGTTTCACTTCGGTAATATAGCGGATTTAGGAACTTGTTACATTGTTATGTGACTATCCTACAGCTATGGTAGCTAATATAGATACTTTTATTTCAAAATTCTCTACGTTTTAGATGTGTTTAAGACAAGTTTGTATTCTGTAGAAATCTTTTTGTTTCCTTTTGCTACTTTGTAGGTTTTAAGAGAAAAATTCTTTTAGCTTATTTAGGAGGGAGGGGTTCACAATGTGGAAAGGGGTCCTGAGACTTTTTAGGAACTTTCTTTGTTTATTTATAGCTTTCGAGAGATGGACTATATATTTTTAGGCCTATTTAATTACTTATTTAGTGTCAAAAGTTGTATAAGTAGATTTATGACATATTCGTAGCATAATAAAATGATTGTTTGTAGTGTTTACGACGCGTTTGTAGCATAGTTTAGGCTTTAGGACATTTTGAATGATGGTTTTAGTCTTGAAAGAAATTTAGGTGGATTTAGGAGAGAGTGGGTTCACAACGTGGGAAGGGGTTCCAACACTTTTTAGGAACTTTATTTTGGTTCATTTATAGATTTTGAGAGATGTGTTATATATTTTTAGGACTATTGAATTGCTTGTTTAGTCTCAAAAGTTGTATAAGTAGATTTACGACATGTTCATAGCATAATAAAATGGTTGTTTGTAGTGTTTACGAAATGTTTGTAGCATAGTTTAGGCTTCTAAGACATTTTGAATGATGATTTTAGACTTGAAAGAAATTTAGGTGGATTTAGGAGAGAGGGGTTCATAACATAGGGAGGGGTTTCAACACTTTTTAGGAACTTTCTTTTGGCTTTTTTATAGCTTTTGAAAGATGAGCTATATATTTTTAGGACTATTTAATTACTTATTTAGTCTCAAAAGTTGTATATTACTTTTGAGAGGTGGGCTATATATTTTTAGGAATTAGGATACGTTCGTAGCTTTGGGGGGGGGGAGGATGTATATATTGTAATTGTGTTTTAGATTATTTTAAAGCTTGATTGTGCACTTTAAAGTAACTTTGTTCATGGCTTATTTGTAGGACTCGAGAGTTGAGTTATATGCTTTTAGGACTATCGAATGTTGAGTTTAGCCTTGAAAGAAATTTAGGTGGATTTAAGGGAGAAAGATTCACTTCGACGCTTTCTATGCAATTGTTGCTACTTTATAGGTTTAAGTGGCATTTAGGTGGAACTAGGACACACTCATAACTTGGGAAGGGGGATGTATATGTTGTAATTGTGTTTTAGATTATATTGAAGCCTAATTGTGCACTTTAAAGGAACTTTGTTCTTGGCTTATTTGTAGGGATCTGATAGTTGTGGAGGTTTAAAAGGCGTTTATGTATTTGTTTAAGTGGATTTACGATATGCTTGTAGCGTGGAGGAGAGGTTCATGTATTAATTATAACCATTTTAATAACTTTTTAGATACTAAAATGGTTGTTTGTGATGTCTATATTTTAATTATGAACATTCATGACATGTTTGTGGCTTGAGAGGGGGATCATTCCTCATAACCATTTTAAACATTTTGTTCAAGTCTTTGTGTGATTATTAAGATATTTTTGTGCATTTTTCATTTTTGTTTTAAGAAATCTTTCATAATATTTGTTTTTCCTATTTCAGGTCATTCGTGTAAATTCTTATTATTTTTTAGAGATTACGAGAAGATTTTGAGATGATTACTTAATTTGATTTAGTATCTCACTTATTTGGGTTTAGAATATTTTAGCGAAGATTAAACTTTTTTTTGTGTAGAGAATATGTAAGAAACTAGAAATGTTCAAATTTAATTGCATACACATTTTTTTTTTGTAGAATTTTATAGCTCGTGTATTGAATATTATTAGTCTTATTTTTAAATATATAAGCTTACTTTTGTTATATTTGTCTCCAATTGATATTTTGTAGATTAATTTTTGTTTGTGCATAATTAGGTATTCAAGGAAATAAAAATTTAGTAATTTGGAAATAACAACTTATGCCGATGCAAATAAACGTTAGCAGAAATCTGTTTATTGAACTGAAAATTTTTATTGTTTAAAAATATGTTTTTGCCGACGCAAATTGTATTTTGTTGGGAAAACACATATGCCGACAGAAACTGTTACCAAAAATGGTATTTATATCGACAAAAATCTTGACACGGATACGACGACGACTTATCTAATTTTCTTTTCTTTTCTTTTTTATTTCATACATTTTTTTTAATTTGTATTATATAGTTAGTATATACTTTTTAAAATGCAATCTAATAATATGACAGTATTATATATCTCAAATTATTGGGTTTTGTTTCCCTGCAAATTTGATATAATCGAGAAAATAATTTATTTAAATTTATTTGATAAGACATTTGAAATTTTTACATTTAAGTTGATAAAAGATTTTAAAATTTGTAAATTTTGAATTTGAGAGAGAAAAAAAGATAGATTTAACTCTATTTAAGATTATATAAATAAGTGAATTAAGAAAATATTTTTTTACTCAAAACCCCTATTGTTCCTATCTTTATCTCTCTCCTTCAATTTCTCTTTTACTAGGGGCGTTTGATGCATTATAAATGCAGTCAGTTGAGTTGGTAATTATTATCTAGAGAGTTACATTGTCTGTGTTTGACATGTAGAGTTGATTTGAGTTGGTAATTATTATCTGTATTTGGATGCTGAGTTGAGTTGAGATATTTGGTGTTGTTTTTGTAAATGAAATTATTTTGTTTTTTTTTTTTTTTTGCTATTGTTGATTTTATTTTCAACTATACACATATTTTTCTAACTTTTCTAAGATAAAAACAAAAAAAAAACTTCCAATTCTTTTCTATTCTCAAAACATAACAAATTCTCTAGAAAGTCTTCATATACAAAACATAAAATTTTGAATTCAAATTTTTAAACACTTGAATAGAAGTGATTATTCCATTCGAAAACCTAACTTATTCATTAATTACCTTAAAAATTAAAAAGAACTTAAGGGATTAGTGCTAACAAATGAAACTATTGACCTTGTTTTAAATAGAAGCTATGACACTTAAATGTTTATCTTAAAAAAAAAACCAAAATCTTTAATCATAAAACCAAATATTAGATAGTCTTTTTTTGACCAATTTGTAGAATGTGGATTTACCTTTTGCTAAACCTAGTGAAATGATTTTAAAATTATTGATGTCAATTTTTTCTACTACTATGTTGCATCAGTGTACAAACCATCCTTTTTTTTTTCAAAAAGAAAAAAAAATTGAGCCATAATTTTAAATTCCACTATTTCATTAGAATTATCTAATATTTGAAAACATCAAGAGATAGGTTGTTAAAAACATATCGTTGAACTTTTGTTTAGTGAAACAATAATAGGATGTTGTATGTAATATTTTTTAGATCTAAGAAAAAAATGAAATAGAAGAAGAATAATTAGATTTAAAAGAACAACCATAGGAAGAAAAAAAAAGAGAAATGAAGAGTTGAGAAAGAAAAGGGACAATAAAACCCATACGAGCTAGATAGAGAAAGAAGAGAGAAAATAAGAAAGACGAATCAAATGGTGAAAGAAGAGAGAAGATGAGAGAAGGAGAGTAAATGTGAAGAGAGCATGAGAGAGAGAAACAACAAAGTAATTGAGAGAGTTGGGAGAATAATGAAAACGTGTGAGAAAACGGGTGAGAGTGGGAGTGATAAAATGGTGGGTAATTAAAGCTATCATTTTATTTTTATCAGTGGTTGTCGAAGATGGGGACACAAAAGTGGTAGGTAAAATATGTTTCCGAAGTTGCTTGTCCAAAGGTAGTCGTTGGAGTGCTAGAGTTATCGTAGGAGGTGATTGATGGAGCTCGGAGTTCTTCGTCGAAGTTGGTCGTGTGAATGTGGAAGTAAGAGTTTTTTTATACCAAGGTGATTTTCAGAATTGGTTGTCAGAGTATCGTCGGAGGTGGTTACCGGAGCTCGAAGTTGATCATTGGAGTTGGCCACCCAAAGGTGATCATCGGAGTATGTCGTCGGAGTGTGATAGCGGTAATATCCAACGAAGATCGATGAGTGGAACTATTAAAAAGAGAGAATTGGTAAAATAACCGACACAACCCACCAACATTTAAAGTTGGTTGTTAAATATTTAATTGGTAAAAAATACCAACTCAACCTAACTCTCCTTGATTGTCAAACAACCCCTTGTACAAAATAGAATTAAAAAAAGATTAGATTTCGTTTCACGCAAAACCCTCACTCACAACCTCATCTCTCTCTATCTCTCTCCCTTAATTTCTCTTTACGCAAAACATAACTGAACCCACGTCGACCGTTACTAAACGTGGACCATGGCTCTTGATCCGCCTTGCTTCCACCGTCGTCCACGTCCACTGCTTGACCGACGCCACTGTACACCACCAGTGTTTTATGGGTTTTTGTTGGAGATAGAAAATTCAATGTGTATCAATATATTTTTGGTAATTTTATAATTTGGATTTTCTTTTCAAAAATCTATTTTTTTTTCTTTTGTTTTTTTAATTTAGAAAAACTATTTTATATGAAAAAATCGATGAAAATATTTACAAATAATAACAAAATATCACAGTCTATAGACTACTATCTGTGACTATGTAAACATAGATAATAGTCTATTTCGATCTATCACAAAAAAACCGTGAAATTATGATATTTGTAAATATTTTGGTCCATTTTCCGATATTTGAAAACAACTCTTTTATTTATTA
Organism: Benincasa hispida; assembly: GCF_009727055.1. Taxonomy (NCBI): domain Eukaryota; kingdom Viridiplantae; phylum Streptophyta; class Magnoliopsida; order Cucurbitales; family Cucurbitaceae; genus Benincasa; species Benincasa hispida. Next base: position 38,573,089 of record NC_052357.1, read on the forward strand.
TAACTCACTCCTATGTTTGGGGCTCCAATTATGATAGTTTGTGTTTCTAACTATTACAACCTACAATATAACTATGTATTACTATTTCAAATTCCTCCTTTTTACAGTGTTTACTATTTCTTATTCATCATTTTTTCCTCTCTTTATTACAATGTTTACTATTTTCTACCTAAACTAAAATAAGCTACACCTAGAACTTGTTATTATAACCTACAGTCTATTATAACCCATAGACTATAATGACCACTGAATATGATAAATAACTTATTGCCTCAAATGACCTCTTAATTGCTCCTTAAATTTGAGAATTATGTCACCTTGCCAACCATATTGCATCCACCATAATTTTGCAGCGTTTTGATGTGATGGGAGTGAACTATTCCACAAAGTTGGTTTGATATGCTCAATCTTAAAGTTTTACTGAGTATAAGTTGTTGGGAATGACTCACAACCACTTTGGGCCCTAAGGTCCATAGCAAGTCTTCTCATGGGAGAGATTCTTTTTATCCCACATTGGAAGATTAAGAGTTAGGAAGTGGATATATATACAAGAGCTCTTTAAGCCACTTGTAAAAGTGGATAAAATGGTAGTTAATTCTTTCCCCCTCGCCTGCTATGTTTCATTGTTATCATTTGTTTAGATAAAATACTAGCCTTCTTCAGATATGTTTTCCTTTTTCACATTCTTTTTTAACGAATTTTCATTCTGATTTTGAACTTCCATTCTCACCCATCACTAGTGAGTTCACGCTTGAGGTGGATATTGTGTTAATTTTGGAGAACAACCAACATAAAAAATTCGTACCGAGGTTGTGTTGAATTTGTTTTCAAGGTAGTAGTTTTCATGGCACAACGCTCTAGATAAAGAGTTGATGATGATCAACAATTTGAAAGCAAAGTTTCTACCCAATATCGATCAAATTTGAAAACGTTCTCCCATATCTGTCCAACTTGAGCCACTCGATGGAGCCAATTAGTGTCACTGGTCCCAAAAACTGTTGATCTTTGAGCAATTGGAGGTCGAGTACATTTTCACCGTTGAGTGCTTGACAGTTCAAAAACAAATATTGCTATCATTGATTTAGATGTTGCTGTCGATCATGTTCAATCTAAAAGGAACTCTGATGTGGAATCTGACAAGTTTGAGAAGGATAGTAAGATGGTTCATGGCCATCTACTAACCCACAAGGAAAATTCTTTGTTCAATATATTCATTGTCAAGAAATTTGCATAAGTAATATGGAATACCCTAGAGTCGAGATATGAAGGTGACGATGCAGGCCAAAAAAAGTACGTTGTTGGTAAATGGTTGCAATTTAAGATGATGGATGACAACAAACCACAAGTTCATGAATACAAGAATTTGGTGGCCAACGTGTTATTTGAGGGCATGGAGGTATGTGAAATTCTTCAAGCAAATGTGTTGCTCGAAAAATTTATTCCTTCCTAGAGTGACTATTGCAATCATTTGAAGCAAAGAAATGGGGGGATTTTCAAAAATAGAAAAATGATGGAAATTATTTACACAAAATAAAAAATTTTTTAATTTTCTTTGATAGAGGCCAATAGAAGCTGATAGAAGTCTATTAGTGTCTATCAGTGATAGAAACTGATAGAAGTCTATCAAAGATAGATGCTAATAGAAGTCTATCAGTGTTTTTATTTTTATTTTTTTACTATTTTTGTAACTAGTTTGATTTTTTTTATATGTGAAAATTTTCCAAAGAAATATCTAACATTACAAAGTAAATCGATCATATACATACTGAAGAGGCGAACATACATAAAGATATGCTAAATTTGTTGCCTTTGAATTCTTCTAACGCTAACCTTGTCGAATCTTCCAATGCAAAAGATAGGTTAAAAAATATAGGAAAATAGGTCACAAAGTCACCACAAAAGAAAGGACAATTAAAGGTTGCTAGTGGACAATTTGAGAAGTTAAAACCAATCTGCTATGTTTGTGGGAAACCATAACAAAAATCCTACCAGTGTAATAAGAGAAAGAGAATCCCAGATGAAAATCCTGTTGTTATCAAACCAACTCTACATGTTAATATTGTTGAAGATTGAAGGACTGTGAGGTCCATAGCGGAAGCGAGATCAATCCCAATTTTCAATTCTCACAAATAATTAAAACACAGTAGCCTAAGTTATGCAATATTACAGAGAATATATATATATATCGAATAGATGATATTATTATACAACAACAAGAAGGATCCCACAATCCGGAATCAAGGTATCAAAGCAACAAAACACAAGCAAAGACAGTGCAACAATATGCAAACAAAGCCAACAAGATAAAACCAGAACATAACCAAACATAAACGTAAAAAAACCTCAAAACACCAGGGAAAAAGGCAGAGAAGAGAAATCAAAACCCTACAACTAGGGACAACAGCAAAACAGAAAGCAACAACAAGTTCAAAAAGAAGAAAAGCATCCATAAACACGCTAGATAAGACCAAAAAGATCAACCCACTAGGAAGCAGCTCGAGTACGAACCGTAGAGACCATAAGGTGAAACAAAAAAAACATCAACCTCGGTCGACCTCCATTTAGCCGCCGATTATGCTCTTGCCAGATTTAGTAGATGGAAACATACCAGAATACACAGAACAACTTACTACGCACCCCCTTACCCAACCCCACTCGTAGATAGGACCTTATAGACTTGTAGATTGAAGCTTCGATAGTACTTGGATAATTAATTAAACTCCTTTAATTAAATTAGTTTAATTAAATTATTCAACATCTATTAACTGTCAATCACTCCACTAAAGACCGATAGTTGTACTCTTTGCACTACAGATATATTTCTGTGTCCATTGAATATAACCAGTCAACAGTACGATGACCATTCACAAATTACTCATAAGTATAATTTGGCGAAAATTATCATTTTGCCCCTGTAGTTACATCTAGCTTCTTAAGTATCACTGATCCCTCTAATGGGCAATAAGTCATAGTCTAACTATGACCAAACCCCTCTCAGGCCAAGAGAGGGTGTAGCGCCACATTGTTTAAGCCCCAGAATCAGCCCTTAAGGGAGAAATTTTTCTAATTACCCTAACATTAGGGAATAAGTGAATTCCGTCTTGTGTAGTTGTGTTCTCAACTCCCCAATTAGACAAATCCCCAAATGGTAGGCATATTGAACCGACGAATTGACCCCATGCAAATCAAAGGACCGCCTTCATAGGTAGCAATTCACAACTCACTTAGGGTTCAGGTCATGTAAGATGTGGCATGTTCCATAGACCTATACTTTGCAGCTGACCTTCAAACACCTTAGCCATGAGAGCGTTTGTAAATGGATCAGTAACGTTGTGCGCCAAAGTTATCTGCGTGATGATCATGTCCCCTTGATGCACCATCTCTCGAATGAGATTATACTTCCACTCTATGTGCTTCCTATGACTTTTAGGCTCTTGGGAATTAGCCACACCACTATTATCATAATCAAGGTGATGGGTTTAGACATGTTTGGAACCACTTCTAGATCAGTAAAAAATTTCCTGAGCCACACAACTTTCTTAGTAGCTTCACAAGCTACTACATACTCAGCCTCCATAATGGAGTCAGCAATGCACCCTTGCTTGGTGCTTCTTCAGATTATTGCCCCTCAATTAATCACTGATCTAAAGCGTGAGAAAAATCGTGTCGAGTTGAGAAAGAGTCTGTATAAAAATTTGTAAGAATGTTAAACACTGGTTTTGAGGTTTGTGATAAAATTCTGACTAAAGGAAATGCTGCAAGGGATGTTTCTGGTATTGGATTCAGCAAAAGTGAAAACACACATGGAAGGTAGGTTCAAGGCAAAAGAAAGCGGAAAGCTGAACTTGTGAGAACAAAAAATCAAGCCACGTCTAAATCATCAGAATCATCATCTATCAATGTTATTTGAAAGATGATAGGTTCTGGGTTTATCACTATTATGGACAAAGGGATCATATACAATAGTATTGTTTTTTTTTTTGTTACACAACCTCCCCTATCGATGAACTGAACTTGGATATCTCAGAAGTTCAAAGAAATCCTTCATCATACTCCGAATGTGAAACATGTATGGCATGTGTGTTGGAATTAATGCCTTAAATCTTGTGGGTCTTGTAGTTTGTATTTTGTGAATAATGAATTATTTATTTAATAAAATAAGAAGTATTTTATTCTACATTTAGATTGTATTAACTTAATCCAATAAATTAATATCATAGGTTATTTAATATAACTTAAACAGTATGTGGTAGACACATAATTGGATCATGTTTAGGTAATAACCTAAAAGATCTGCAGTGTAGGGATAAGGTTGGGTGCCTTATCCTGGTAGCACTGTGGAAACCACCCACCTTGTAAATTTTACAAGAGTTATAAATGTTACATACGACTTGATCCAGATCGTTTATGTGGAGACATGTGAGTAGGGGTATTTGGTACAAAGAGTTTGTATAAGATGAGAACACAAAATGATTAATCTCTCATTATAACACCATTATTTGAAGAGACTAACATTTCATAGGATAACCAGCTGTAATTACGAGTAATTTGTGACCTTTACAACTCTTGTAAAAGATTTCTTGAAAAAACAGGGTAAAACAATAATTTTGACCTGGTTGTAATTACGAGCAATTTGGAAAGAATTAACTTATTGATGACTGGTTATACTTATGGATACAAAAATATATCTACAAGCGTATCGATTTCCACAGCACATACCAAGACAAGCTTTCTTAAGAAAAAAAAAACTCTTTTCACGAATTGATTTCCACATCACGTACCATGACACCTTCAAAAGGCCTTCCCTGCTATTCTCTGGTAAGGTTTGGTTCGTGGAAACCTTGTGAAAAGAGAATATGGGAATTGATTTTTTGCAAAGAATTTTCTCTGTAAGTTTAGAGAATTAAGAGCTTGATAGAGAGAGAAAAGGTTTTATCTTTTTCAAGTATTATCCAGAAGAGAATCAACCATTGATAACGCCTAAAATGTGCTATCTTAGTACCTCTAATCTTGCCTGTTTATTATATTTAATGTTCTTAAATATTATATTTTTAGGATCTCGAGCAACACATGAATTTTGGAGCGTTATGGTCATTCGAGGATAATTTGGAGCAATTAAAATCTAAAAAAGGCATCGAGGCTTCAAATGAAAGAGAAAATGAAAAATTTGCCAACAAGGGATAACACCAAAGTGCCTTATGACACTGTGACATGCCACTCTTCAGAGAATGCTAAAAAATAGTGCAACGCTTCATGTTGTCTTGTGGATACAAAATTTGCTCTTCGATTTTTCGGTCAGATCTTTTGATCTAGGTGGTCGTTTTAGGCGGATTACCACTTGTTTTCTTTGTCTTTTTTGTCCCCTATCCATCTACAACATAGTTTTAGATGTTTTGAGATGAGTATTTATCTGTAATTGGGCTAAAAGATGGTAGGTTTGAGCTTTCTCAACTCAACGGGAAGGTAAGGATACCAATTCCTAGTTTTTGAGGTTTTCTCCAATTGTGACCTTGTGAGACTTATGCTAAACATTTAATCTTAATTGTTTGTATTTTGTCTTTAGGTTCTTTTATTGTCTTTGCATGTTTATGGTTGTATTACTTATTCTGAATGTATGATCATTAGCAAGACATTAAATTACAAGACTGTTTGTCACACTCCGTACTAGATGACCCTCCTAACCTGGACGGAATAGTGACTGTAGCAGTTACCAACCCTTTTACTGGCACTTACTACCTATCTTACCTGTTAAATAATACTTAAACCCTAAATACATAAATATTAACTCAGAACTTAACACATTTACATCACAGGGTTTCATAGCACTGTTTATACATTGATATTACAACCTAGTGATCCCCATCAAGAGTACTAGTCACTAGACAGACACATGTGTACTAACTATTACATGTCTTAAATTACGCTTCCTTCAACATGTTTCTTTGAGTGGCAGGGCAGCAGTACAATAGTCCTTTGGGAACTGACCGTTACTTGAAAAAGAAAAACATTCGAAAACGTGAGCTAGAAGCCCAGTGAGTGACTTAATAAAAATATAAATCTCATGCTTAAAACCAAAAGCTTGAAAGCATGATACTGAAACTAGAGTATACCAAGCAAATGTGTATATAGAACCTTTAAAACCACCTTAACATCATTATTCCTTAGTTGAGAACGAGCATGCATTGCTCTAGCTCCCAACGTCTATTATCGGCTAAGAGACCCATACCTCGGCCTCTCACTCAGACTTGTCCACGTGCTCATGGAGTTTTCTATGTACCGTCAACACCTTAGGTACATTTACTCAGATTCTTTCCTTACCTTTGGTATTCGGCTCACTCAAGCTTTCAAGTTCTCAAAAAGCATTTAAAGAATAGTTCTCAAATATAGCATAGGAAACTCTTTAGGATACCTTCCCTACCTTCAGTATCCCTTTCAGTATATTTAGAAATACTAACGCATGTACTTTGACAATCTTAGGTATTTAAAGCATAGTACATCAAGCTTCATACGACCTTAGCTTTAACCCTAACGCATGCTTCATACTTTGCAAAATAAGTGGGCTTAAATCATGTTAAACTAGCTTGTAAAACTATTAGCATGCGTTAGATATGGGAAACATACTTGGAAAACTCATACATTAGTAACATCATACGTTGATAAACATTCATAAACATTAGCAATTCCAAACTATCCTTTTAGCCTAGAAGAAGATATGACTATCTTTATCCTTAGTTGAGAGTGAACTATCAAATCTAACTCTCCATGCCAACCTTAGTCGGGAAGAACCCTTTTGCTCAATCCCTCGACGTCGTATTATCTACAAGCACGTGGTTATAACTGAGTACCGTCATACCTTAGGTACTTGACTAGGATACCTTCTCATTGTCCTTCAGTATCCTAGGACACCTTCTCATTATCCTTCAGTATCCTTAGGATACCTTCTCATTGTCCTTCAGTATCCGTCATATAACTAGTCATAAACATTTAGTTGAAAGGATACCTTCTCATTGTCCTTCAGTATCCGTCATATAACTAGTCACAAACATTTAGTTGAAAGGATACCTTCTCATTGTCCTTNATTTAGTTGAAAGGATACCTTCTCATTGTCCTTCAGTATCTGTCATATAACTAGTCATAAACATTTAGTTGAAAGGATACCTTCTCATTGTCCTTTAGTATCTGTCATATAACTAGTCATAAACATTTAGTTGTACACTAAAGCTTAGTACTCAAATCATCATACTAGTTCATCATAAAAATGGTGTTATTTAAACATACTTATAGTATTTGGACAAGATGACATATCTAAATCATGTCAATTCCATGGAAAACATGCTTTACTTAGCATGAGAAACAATTTCACAAATATGTTGCTTGGCACATCATTTAGACACTTAGCATGAGAAATATTTTCAAAGAAATCATAGTTTCTAAATCATTAAAACAGTAAGTCATCATATAGTCACTCACAGCTCGTTGGCCTATTAATGGATTATACGCCTTTCCTAGCTCCTCTTGGCCTGAAAGGAAATAATTCCCGATTAAACTACTTAGAATTCTTAGTAAAATACCTCAATTAATTTATTTATTAAAGGAACTTTCATCAACAAAGACAGCTTTACTGGCGAGATCCCCATGAGCGAGATCCTCTAGAGCGATATCAGCGAGATCCTCTTGAGCGAGATCAACCCAATTTCTAGCAAGATTCAACCAATTTCTAGCGAGATTCCCTTCTAGAACGAGATCCTTAACACAAAATTAGTGAGATTTCCTTCATTAGCAAGATCCTCATCGCAAAATCTTGCTATAATCTCCATAGTGAGCTGTTTGCTTGTTCCTCCCAAGCAGCTGTCTACTTATGCACATATTCTCTGTTACAACTTAAAAAAAATCATTACTCAAAATCCAGACCGTTTTTGAAGAAACTTCCTTTTACAAACATGCTTATAATTGATTAGCAACATTATCTTAAAATTTAAGCTCAAAATTTCTCGTCGTTTAATCTAGAGATTCAAAACTTCATTGTTGGCCCCAATTCAAGCAGCTGCCTGCTTGTTCAACAATTTCCAGTTCAAACTTCAAAATTATATAACTCGATTTCCAGCCCTCATCTTAAAAAGTTCTATTCTATAAAGTTGTTCATAATTGAGTTCCTCAAATTTTTAGTTTAAAACGCTTCGTAATTCGTCTTGGAGCTTCAATTCTTCACTGATGCCTAGATTCACCCGAGAAACGAACCCTTCATTTTTATTTTGCCCCTCTGGCTTTATTCCGATGAGTTTTCTTTCTAGTAGCCCAGCCACAGAAAATAGACACACAGAACTTTCGAATGCCATTATAATTACACAAATAGCCTAAGTAGTTTGTCCAAACCGACCCAATGAATTCGACCTTCTTGCTTATATACCACCCAAAATCTAGCATGAACCCTCCTTGTGCCACCTGGCCCACTATTGGTGATGAAGGCTAGGATTTAGCAAAACTCCTTTTTCTAACTTCACTCACAATATTACTTCAGCACTACACCTTATTAGATGACATAGTCTCATTCATATGCTTATTATGCATTCCATTATCAAGCATGACCTTCCTTAGCCTAGCCGAGTTTTTTTCCTACTTTTACACTTAACTACCCAAGAGCCTATTTCTTCTTGCTTCCTTCTTTTACCCTTCCTAAGGCATGGCTTCATTTAGCTTATTAGAAGACATCACATTACTTACTCTTACTTGAAGTAATTAGGGTTTGGGTTTTACAAATTCTTCCCCCCTAAAAGAAATTTCGTCCTCAAAATTTGCTTGAACCTATTATAACTTAGACTTTGAGAACATCGTTTGGTCGTAAACTTTACAACCTTCTTCTTTTCTTTCTTCCTCCCCCCTTTTACTATGCTTTCACTGTGCTACTCTGATATTAGCTTTGTTCATATTAAATAATACTAGTATGTATGAACAATTTGATCATCATAGATCACTGTATTTGTCACATCCTCTGGTGACTCTTCCATTTTCCATTGAGTCATAGTACTCGTTTATTACTAGGGTGTTCCTTTTCCATTTCCCAGCAATACCATTGGAACATTCTTTTCCAGTTGTTATACCTTTGAATTACTTGCTAATTGTGAAATCAATATTTATGTCAACTAGACTTCTCGACCTGACCAAGAGCACTCTTTTAGGATGTCCTTTCTATCCACACTTGGGGAAAGACATTCTTTGTACTATAACATTTTCCAAACTATGGCTTACCATACAGTATACATAAGGTTTTCTAAACTATACAAGTCCCTAGCTCAGTTACAGTTCAAACTTCGAGCTATTACCTGGAACATCAACAAATCTAGACCTTTTCCTTTTTGTCTTCTACTGACCATTTATTCTTTACTTTTATACTCAATGTACCCTTGGTACATTTTGAGCTCACTGTTGCTCATATTTTTCCTCTTTTTAGGTTTAATCTGACTAGGACTTCCTCTAGATTACACCCTCTCCTCTGAATTCACTAGAATAGACTTCACGTTTGCCACCAACCTCTGAGCAAACCTGCTATACATTCTATTTCTAGTGAAAAGTCTATGTTTACCTGTGTGACTACTGACTTCCATTCAGGTACTGTGGATTGAGTAATCTTTCCGGCCTTTGCCTTCTGGACTTTACTTGTTGACAAAAAAAACATCACATAACACTTTTCTTATTTTGTTAGACTATGCCTTAGTCCATTAGACTAGAGTGGCCGTTTTGCTCACTCCTTATCATTTTATTTTACCACGTTACTACTTAACTGTGAAGGAACTCCTCTTATTCTCTTCCTACAATCATAATTTGCATTCTTTAGTTGAGAGAGCATCTTTACTCAACCCTCAACATCATTTCATGGCTAGAATGGAGTGTTCTCAATATTATCAATCACAACTTTTCCCTTAATTGTACAATTCTACTTCAAGTACCATCATATCTTAAGTACTACTGCTCAGATACCTTCTCCGTGTACTTCAGTATCGAGCTGCTCGGATACCTTCTCCATGTACTTCAGTACTGAGCCACTCATACTCAACTTGCATATTCTTATCTCTCAATGACTTAGTTGCCCAAAAACATTCTATACTAACGCATCCTCATGATCATTGTAAAACATAGCATAAACACAACATTAATGTGAGGTGCGTTGTTTAGTAACTATTTGAGAATAGTTGTCATAAATAGTTTTCAGTAAACATACATTGCTAAACATTCATAAGCTTTAGCAATTTACTTAAAACATTTAAAACGTTTAGAGTCACTCACTTTTGCTGCTGGAACCTTATGACCAAGAAATACAACCTGGTCTAACCAGAAATTACATTTGCTAAACGTGGCATACAACCGCTTCTCTCGCAGTGTCTGCAAAACTATCCTCAAATGATTCCCGTGATCTTCCCTACTGTTTAAATACACCAATATGTCATCAAGGTGACACACTGGATCTATTGTAACCCTTATTTATTAATTCCTGTAACTGAACTTTCAACTCCTTAAGTTCTTCTAGCACCATGATTAATTATACCTAGAAAAATAGGTGTTGTATCTGGAATTAAATCGATAGTAAACTCAACTTCCTTGTCATATTGTAAATCTGATAACTTTTCAAGGAAACATCCAGGAACTCTTGTACAATTGGTACATCCTCAGGTTTCATCTTCTTGTCCTATGAAACCGCCACATGGGCTAAATAGGCTTCACATCTTTTACTTAGCAGCTTCCTAGCCTTCACTACTATTATTAAGCTTTCTGAAATATTCCGTTACTTCTTACAAATACTGCCTTTTGCCTACCAAAACTCTCAAACATTATCCATCCTTAAAACAATTCATACAGTTGTAACATTTATTCGGAAAATCCATGTTCTAGAGTGATATCAATTCCAGGAAATCTAATGGAATCATTTCATAACTATATTTATCAACAACTACTCCAGAGCCTGTAAAACTCTTATACTATTACAACCTATCCACAACAAAATAATAACTACTTAGGGACATGCTCTCTACAATCTTTCCTACAAGTAGTGCAACATGCTAGATAACAATAAAGGTATAACACCATAGGCATTTAGTTCATAAATATACTGGTACATAAAGTTACTTTACCATTCACAACATTAGGTGACTCCTCTGCCTCCTGGTAGGACACTTCATAAAACCTGCCCTGACGTTGAGGTCGTCCTGCTTCCTTTCTCATTTTTCTTCTTTTGAATTCCTTCCTCGGCTCCTGAGCCACTAGGCTTATCTATCATCTGTAAAGTCATGCTGTGTTCTATCTGAATTCCTCGACCTAGCTGGGCATTCCTTCTTGAAATGTCCTGCCTGTCCATACCAGAAACATACGTTTTTCCCTTTATAACATGTCCCTCGATGATGCTTACCACAATTCGTGCATAAGGGTTTCTTACCCATACCAGCTACCAACTCGATAGGATGTCAAAACCTTGATCTATCTTCCATACTAATTACAAGTCTTGGCTTCTTCCTTCCTACCCTATGCTGACTTGTAGCTCTCTGCCCTTTATCAATACCTATTAGGTAATTCTCAATACCATACTTCCTTTCCGCAAACCTCTTGGCGATCCTGTTAAATATTCTGTCCTCTAACTGAAGATCTGTTCCTATTTTTAGAATCCTCGACTCCCGTCAAAATTCGTTTCCTGATTTACCGGGTCTTTACCATTCCGTTCACTAACATTTGAATTCCCTCGAATCTTGGAATTTCTAAAGGTAGGGTCCGAGTTCCCATTGTCTATCTGTTTGCTCTTCTTGCCACTTTTTCTTGACATCTTCCTCTTACTTAAGTAATACACATGCTAAGGACTCAGGACTCAGACTTATATATATAAACTTTTCCCCTCTCTTCCCAAAATCTTTTGCTCTGATACAAACTTGTCACACTCTGCACCAGATTACCCTCCTAACCTAGATGGAATGGTGACTGCAGTAGTTACCAACCCTTTTACTGGCACTTACTGCCTATCTTAACTGTTAAATAATACTCAAACCCTAAATACATACATATTAACTCAGAACTTAACACATTTACATCACAGAGTTTCACAGCATTGTTTATACATGGATATTACAACCTAGTGAGCCCCATCAAGAGTACTCGTCACTAGACAGACACATGTGTTCTAACTATTACAGGTCTTCAATTACGCTTCCTTCAACCTATTTCTTTGAGTAGCAGGGCAGCAGCAAAATAGTCCTTTGGGAACTGACCGCTACCTGAAAAAGAAAAACATTCGAAAACGTGAGCTAGAAGCCTAGTGAGTGACTTAATAAAAATATAAATCTCATGCTTAAAACCGAAAGCTTGAAAGCATGATACTGAAACTAGAGTATACCAAGCAAATGTGTATATAAAACATTTAAAACCACCTTAACATCATTATTCCTTAGTTGAGAACGAGCATGCATCCCTCTAGCTCCCAACGTCTATTATCGGCTAAGAGACCCATACCTCGGCCTCTCATTCAGACCTGTCCACGTGCTCATTGAGTTTTCTATGTACCGTTAACACCTTAGGTAATTTTACTCAGATTGTTTTCTTACCTTTGGTATCCGACTCACTCAAGCTATCAAGTTCTTGAAAAGCATTTAAAGAATAGTTCTCAAATATAGCATAGGAAGCTCTTTAGGATACCTTCCCTACCTTCAGTATCCTTTTCAGTATATTTAGGAATACTAATGCATGTACTTTGACAATCTTAGGTATTTAAAACATAATACATTAAGCTTCATATGACCTTAGCTTTAACCCTAACGCATGCTTCATACTTTGCAAAATAAGTGGACTTAAATCATGTTGAACTAGCTTGTAAAACTATTAACATGCGTTAGATATGGGAAACATACTTGGAAAACTCATACATTAGTAACATCATGCGTTGATAAATATTCATAAGCATTAGCAATTCCAAACTATCCTTCTAGCCTAGAAGAAGATATGACTACCTTTATCCTTAGTTGAGAGTGAACTATCAGATCTAACTCTCAATGCCAACCTTAGTCGGGAAGAACCCTTTTGCTCAATCCCTCGACGTCGTATTATCTACGTGTACGTGGTTATAACTGAGTACTGTCATACCTTAGGTACTTGACTAGGATACATTCTCATTGTCCTTCACAAGCTAGCCAAGAGCACCCAAATCTCAACAAATTTTCTTCTATTTCAAGAAGAAATCATACAAATTCAATTCACCTCAAATTGACACCAAATTAAGTACTAATTAAAGTGAGATTTGAGGTATTTGTAAGAATAGAAAAGTGGGACAAATCCACTCTCTTTTTAAAATTGAATTTCTAAAATTCAATTTAAAAAAGTTTTTTCTTAATTTTAAATAAAATAATTCACATAATTAATTTTAGATAAAACTAATTTAAAATTTTTTATTTTAAATTAATTTTAAATAAAATTAATTATAATAATTAATTTTAAATAATTAATTCAATAATTCAATTAATAATATTAATTTAATATAAAATATTAAATTTATATATAACATCAACCATGATCATGAATCCCTATTCATATGTACAATATTTAAATCCTATTTAAATATTTTCAACTCTCAATATTGTTTAATTCATAATTAAACGATAAGTTGTTAAGTATATCAAATATAATTGATGCTTACTTACTAAATTAAATTTGAACGTTTCAAATTTTCTCATCACACTGTTCTAAGGTTTAGTCTGATCTGAGCGAGAAGGGGGACCTAATGAACCTATAGATCATGAGCTCCAACAATCCAAGATTAATCGACTAAACTCTTTAACCTAGTTAACTAACATTCAACTACCGGAACATTCCACTATAGCCCAGTCACTGCACTCTCCTCAGTGTAGATATATTTATGTCCACTCGATATAACCATGATTAATAAGTCGATCATTCACAGGTTGTTCATAGTTACAAATGGGTCAAAATTATTGTTTTGCCATTGTAATTACATCTTGTTCCTTAAATTCTTGTCCCTTCTAGCCACATCGAAAACAGATCCCAAAGCCGGCTAGACAACATCCTAAGTGTTGCTTATCAAAAGTGGTACATATCGGCCTATCCTCCCAGCCAGTCACAACCTGGGAACTATGCTGTCCCCACTGACGTGGAGCATTCACTGTGTTCTGGCTCCTCTACTGATGTTTAGGAGCCCTGTGTTCAGCTTTCCTTTTTCGACCTGCGGAGGTCCCAATCCCGAGCCATCTCTTGTATTCTTCTCCCACCTGGGAGTCAGCATCAATCCTCACGACGGCCCGTAGTGCCGTAACATATGTCTTGAGATCCAAGGCATGCACCATCCCTCATAGTCCGCTCCTCAGGCCCAGGATGAATCTCTCTGTCCTCACTGCCTCGATGGCTACTAGTTCAGGAGCAAAGGGAGATAGCTTATCAAATTCTTGCTCGTATTCCTCCACCGATATAACTCTCTACATTAAGTTCAAGAATTTTGCCTATTTTTTGTATCGGGTGTTAGTCGAAAAGTACTTCTCATAAAAGCGCTCCTTGAACTGCTCCCAGGTTGCAAGTTCACCACAAGTATTAATCATCTTCTGCTGAACGCCACCAAATTTTTGCATTACCAGTCATCATGAAGACTGCGCATTAAAGCTTGTGCTCTTTCGAACACCTCATAAAATGGAATATTGTCTCAATAGATGACAACCACATCTATGCCTTGGTGGGGTCCCCCAACGATCCATCAAAGGGGCCAAGGTCATACTTTCAGAAATCCCTCAGATGTTTAGCCTCAAGAGACAGGCCCTGCATATCTCTATCCTGCGGTTGGGTCTGTTGTACATGCTCGGGTGGCACCAGTTTCTCCTGAGCCTGGGTCTCGACAATCTGTTCTGCCATCGTGCTACGAATCAGTTCCTGCAGCTTTCCCATTAGAGAGGATGCAACAGCTTCACTAATTCTAGCATCCATCGCCTTTTCATCAACTTGGGTCACAGGCAGATTTGAAGCTGCTCGAACAGTCTGGCTACTCTCAGCTCTCTCTGCTTCTATTTCTTCTCTAACTGTCTTTCTTGTTCTAGGTTTAGGTGCCTTGTCCCGTCATAAATTCATACATTAACTAGCTATTTCTGGGTCTTTCTCAGACATCGTGCATTTAAAACACTACATCAATGTTTTCATATATGCATTGAAACTTTCATTAGTAAAACGTACCTGGCGATGACGAGGGATCCGTTACTGGGCCATAGGGACTATCTATACTTACGTAGTAAGTCAGTCTACAGAACCCAAAACATAGGCTCTGATACCAACTGTGACGACTCGACCCCTTAGGACTTAAGTTAGGCCGTTACTAAATACATGCATACATAGAACTCAAAACGACACTCTGTTATGGTGAAATAATGCTAATTAAATAAGGTAAGTTCAAAATACTTTCATTAAATTCAAATATTAAAACAATAGTAGGGTACCCAGAAATCATAGAGGATAATAAATAAGTCTGATCACGAATTCTTCTTGTCCATCGTGGGTATATCTCTACCCTTACCTAAAACAACAACATGAGAAAGAATGAGTATAAAATACTCAGTAAGTAACCCCACTAATGGGGTCAGGCTGGGCATCTATGTCTTCAAGATACCCACCTCTGGTGAAACATATAAACTGATCTAGTCCTCATGGGACACATATACACATGAACCAAGAAGGAGACTGAGTCCTATCCTACTGTAGTTAAGTATGCCCACTACCTCTGGTGAATCCCGAAGGAGACACAAAATGGTGAATCCCAAAGGAAACACAAACTGGTGAATCCCGAAGGAAACACAAACTTGTGAATCTCGAAGGAAACACAAACTGGTGAATCCCGAAAGAAACACAAACTGGTGAATCCCAAAGGAAACACAAAATCTAATAGGTATCTAACTAATTAGTAAGGACATTTGTACAGTCTCAACATCATAATTATCACTGTATGAATCTATAACATACATATAAACCTCAACATCATGGCTCTACAACATACACATATACCTCAACATCATGGTTCTACAACATACATGTATACCTCAACATCATCAGATCAAATACAACCATGGAAGCACATACCATCTCATACTAGCATTAAAATGTTTATGTGCATAAATAAATAATTCGGATCTCGTAACAGAACATACTTTGATCATGTTATACTATCAATCTATCATGCTGTCATTCTGCCATAACATTCATTTATCAGGCTAGCATACATCTAATGCCTGGCTCGTGGGGCAGTTCCAGTAGTAAAATTACTTATCTCGAAACCAAATCTAACAAAAAGTAATCCACACCCTCCTTTAACTTAGTAAAATTCTTGAATCACACCCTGAATCAAAAATCAAAATTAAGTTTAACATTTAGGATTAAATTCCAAATACAAAAATACCTTATATGCCACAAAACAACTTACCCAAACGATGTGATGATCCAGAAATCTGTTCCAAGCTTAGCACGGAAATACTAATCTATTCATAACCCAAAATTTGGAATTTAAAACCAATTTGCAGCATATTAACCCATTCCGAAGAGCTTCAAGTTCACATTACTTACCAAACACGCTCCAAAATTCTCTGGAGCCGAACTATAATCTTATTGGACAGTGGGTCCTAACAACTTGAAACTTCAATCCAAGCTTCACAACATAAACATTATACTAAATTAAATCCAAACGCAAAGAGTGACCAAACCCATCCAAGAAAATACAAACTTTAGATCTTACCCCAGATTCCAAGTTCTGGCAAAAACCCTACAGAATGATGGCGAAGGCCGAACCGACGGCTGGTCGGATGGAGAAACGACAACGGGCAACGGCAGAGATCTTGGAAGAGTGGCTCGGCCTCAACTAACAGGGCTGGTCAGTGTCGGGTGGCTGCTGGAGGCGGGCGTGGACCTACGCAGACCAGCTAGCGAGATCAATAGAGACGGGCTTGGGCTCGAGTAGTGGCAACTTGGACAATTGCTCGGCTGGACGGATCGGATTAGCGACGGAGCCGGACGGATATGATGCGCGGCTAACGAATGAAACGATGCCCTCGGTTCGGCAACGCAGCCTAAATGAAAGATGGCGGTCGTGCTAGAGAGGCGATGCTGGGCCGGCGGTCGACGAACGGTGGTCGGATGGGCAATAACGGTGGCGACCATGCGATGAAGGGATGGGGGTCGGCTAGGGCACGTGTTGTGAGGTTGAAGAAGAAGAGAAATTTCGATTTTTATAAATAATAATAATAATAAAACTAAAAAGGAAATAAATATAATTATATTTAATTCCTTTTCTTTTACCACTTTATACTATTAAATTCTTTTTCTTTTCAAAAGAAAATTAATTTCTACCATTAATATCCAAATTGAATAATTTCACGCAACAAATTAAATTCCTGCACTTACACTTGAAGTCCAAAATTTTAAAAATTCCCTCCACTAATAATAATTACTAAAATTCCAAATAATAAAGTTACTGAAATTACATTATTATTAAAAATGTGCGGGGTGTTACACATAGTGTTCCCAAGATAAAGTATTCAACCTGATCCCTATACTATATACCATTTTGACTATTACTCGAACTTGATCCACTTTTATGTCTCCACATATAGTTCAAATATTAATGCTATAACCAGTGGTTCTTAGTTTATTGGATTTAGAGTTTTAAGGTGAAATTCACATATTCAATAACATCTTTATTGAATAAACCTCAATAACAACGAGTTATGTGTGTGTGGGTACGTAGGTACAAGGACCATTGCTCTGATACCACCTGTCACGGGGTCAGTGTTTGAGATGACCAACCGTTGGGCTATGTTGCTATCAAAGAACACCAAGTAAGCCTTTAAAGAGCAACTTGTGTCTACTGAAGATACGTTAGGTACACGACTTAGAGCTTTGAAGAGTGTGGGGGCAAGTGAGTGAGTTTAAGAGAATGTTGAGAGGCTTTATTGACGTTTGATATTGAGATGTTTACAAATGAGGCCCCCTTGGGCTATTTATATGGATTCCCATCAACCTATGCCCCATAAGGTCAGCCATGGCTCTTTTCAGACACTTTCAAGGTGTCTTGATATGTCCCTAAGCCATTCTAGGTCCTTTCATATACTTCCTAGTGTTGGGATTGGTGTCCTAATTCTCCCGGAGTCTCGTTGTTTTGTAAAGATACACATTGCTCAATGAATAAAATAAGTGTTATTCAATTCTAGCATTTACTCATATCTAATAAACAAAGCTCCTAGGTTATCTTATGTAAACTTAAGCATGTATATGTGATATACAAGTGGATCATGCTTTAAGTGATAACCTAAATAAGTCTGTAGTATAAGGATTAAGGTGAGATACTTGATCCTTGTGACACTACGGATACGGCCCGCTTTGTAGAGATTTGCAAGTGTTGTAAACTACTACAGATGGTAGATCCTGACCATTCATGTAGAAATGTGGAGCGAGGGTGTTCTATACAAAGAGTTTGTATAAGACCTGAACAACGAAATGACTAGACTCTATATATAACATCGTTGATACTAGAAACTTACATTTGAATTGTATAAACTACCATAGGTGACATGACCTCAATTCTGAGTGTTTTGGGAACTCCTGCCTTTGACGGCAGTCCTTTGATTAGTATGGGTGAGAGTCGCCAGATTGCCAACTCAACATGCCTACCTTTTTCGGGACTTGTCTGATCTAGGAGCTGGGAACTCAATCCACGAGATGGAATTCACTCCTTTTCCGAAGTAGGGATAAGTAGAGAGATTGCTCCCTAAGGGCTGATTCAAGGGCTTGAACAAAATGGCCACAACTTCTCTTTGGAAGAGAAGACTCAGTCATAGTAGGACTATGACTTATGTTCGTTAGAGGGATTAGTAGTACTTAAGAAGTTAGATGTAACTACAGGGGCATAACGGTTATTGGCCCAGTTGTACTTACGAGCGATCTGTGAAAGGTTGTTACACTACTGATTGGTTAAGATGGGCACATAATATATTTGTGGTAAGCGAGAGTTCAGCTGTCGGTCTTTAGTAGAGTGCCTGGCAGTTAACGGATGGGTGATCCCATGACTAAAGAGTTTAGTCAGTTATTCATTACTGTTGAAGCTTCGAGCTACAGGTCCATGAGGTCCCCTTGGTACCTCAATGGATTCAGTTCAGGATCAGTTCTTTGTGTTTATTTAGAATGTTCAAATTGACAATAGGTATTTCGATTATATATTATATAATCGGTTTGATGTATGAGATACATCTAGTGGAGGATTGATGTAAATGAGATTTACATTAAGTACCATGGAATAGGAAAAGAACTATGGTATATGTTTCATGAGATGAAATACAAAAACTATAGGTTATAAATATAGTATGATAAGTTGGTTATCATTTATGTTTATAATAATATTAATTATTGGATAATTAAATTATTTTCTTTTAAAATAACCAAAGTAATGGGTGGTTATTAAAATATGGTAACCGTGAGTTTAAAAGAAATATGATTTTCCTATTTTAAAAAGAAGTTTTTACAAAATGATTGAAAAGTTTTAAGTTTTCTTTCCGCGAAAAAGAAACTCATGATCGTTGTTTCCTCCGTTCGTCTGCCTCAAAAAAGTCCAAACAGAGCCCACCCTCTGAATTCTCACATCGAGAATACCAAATTCGCCTTGTTGGTGGTGTCAAACTCAACCCCACCACCATCGAGGTTTTCTGAAACCGTTCGTGGTGCTGTGGAGGTCGTTCATGTTGTGAGGAGTTCGTGATCGAGGAGATCGTTGAGGACGAGCGTGAAGTGTTCGTACGGTGTTGCGATCGCTAGATCAAGCGCTCGTGGTTGTTGTTGTTCGAGTGGTCGCACAACGGAGCGTGGAGATGAAGGTTGCCTCTTTGTAGGCTACCCCAAGGAAATGAGAGAAGAATACTTCTATGATCCAAGTGAGAACAAAGTGTTTATTTCCACTAATGCTATCTTCTTGGAAGAAGATCGCATGAGAGATCATAAGCCACGAAGTAAACTCGTTTGACGTGATATCTCAAGTGAGACTGAGACTGCTGAGGGTTCAACGAGAGTTATTGAACAAGCTGATAAATCAACAAGAGTTGTTGAGGTCGGGATGTCTAGTCAACCATCTCAAGAGTTGAGATTTCCTCGATGTAGTGGGAGGGTTATGAACCCACCGGATCCCTACATGGGTTTAACTGAAGCCCAAAACGTCATTACGAATATTGGGGTCGAGGATCCGTTGTCTTTTAAGAAAGCAATGGAGGATGTTGCCAAAGATGAATGGGTTAAGGCCATGAACTAGGAAATGGAGTCTATGTACTTTAATAACTTATGGGAGCTTGTTGATCCACCTAATGAGGTAAGACCTAATTGGGTGTAAGTGGATCTATAAGCGAAAGAGAGGTACAGATGGAAAGGTGTAAACCTTCAAGGCTAGACTCGTGGCAAAGGGTTATACCCAGGTTGAGGGAGTTGACTATGAGGAAACTTTCTCACCTGTTGTCATGCTGAAGTCTATCTGGATTTTCCTGTCCATAGCCACATTTTATGATTATGAAATATAGCAAATGGACGTCAAGACTGTCTTTCTTAATGATAATCTTGAAGAGACCATCTATATGACTCAACCAGAGGGGTTTGTCGTTCTAGATCAAGAGCAAAGGGTTTGCAAGCTTTAATATGTCCATTTATGGGCTGAAACAAGCATCTCGATCTTGGAACATCAAATTTGACACTGCTGTCAAGTCGCTTGGCTTTGACCAGAACGTTGATGAGCCTTGTGTTTACAAGAAGACCATCAACAACTTAGTAGCTTTCCTGGTACTGTATGTGGATGATATCCTACACATTGGGAATGATGTAGGGTATCTAACTGACATTAAGAGTTGGCTAGCTGCCCAGTTCCAAATGAAAGATTTGGGTGAGGCATAGTATGTTCTTGGGATCCAAATTATTCGGGATCGCAAGAACAAACGGTTAGCCCTATCTCAGGCATCGTACATTGATCAAATGTTGATCAGGTACAAGATGCAGGATTCCAAGAGGGATTTATTACCCTTCAGGCAAGGGATCGTTCTATCTAAGGATCAATGTCCTAAGACACCTCAAGAGGTTGAGGAGATGAGACAGATTCCCTATGCTTCTGCTGTAGAAGGCTTGATGTATACATTGTTGTGTACCAAACCTGACATTTGCTATGCAGTAGGGATTATCAGTCGGTATCAGTCCAATCCAGGATTTGATCACTGGACGGAGATCAAGATGATCCTAAAGTATCTTTGGAGAATGAGGGACTACATGCTCGTGTATGGAGATAAGAATCCGATCCTTACAGGATACACGAATTCTGACTTTCAGACCGATCGAGATTTTCGCAAATCGACATCGGGGTCAGTGTTTACTCTGAATGGAGGGGCTGTAGTTTGACGAAGCATCAAGCAAGGATGCATCGCGGAGTCCACTATGGAAGCCGAATATGTAGTGGCTTATGAAGTAGCTAAAGAGGCTGTTTGGCATAAGAAGTTTCTTTTAGATTTGGAAGTTGTTCCAAACATGGATTTGCGAATCACACTATATTGTGATAACAGTAGGGCTATGGAAAATTCGAAGGAACCTCAGAGTCATCGTCGGGGTAAGCACATAGAATGGAAATATCACCTAATTAGGTAGATTGTGCATCGCGGTGATGTGATAGTCAAGCAAATCGCATCGGAGCACAACGTTGCTGATCCCTTTACAGAGGCCCTCACGGTTAAAGTGTTCGAGGGTCACTGCGGGACATGCGACATCTTGTCTAGGGCAAGTGGGAGATGATACTGGAGTTTACCCTAGTTTATTGTATATTGTACATTTTTATATTGTATTGTACATTAGTCTTTCGAGTCATTATGACAAGTGGGAGATTGTTGGGATTGGTGTCCTAATTCTCCTGGAGTCTCGTTGTTTTGTAAAGATACACATTGTTCAATGAATAAATTAAGTGTTATTTAATTCTGACATTTACTCATATTTACTCATATCCAATAAACAGAGCTCCTTTGTTATCTTATGTGAACTTAAGCATATATATGTGATATACAAGTGGATTGTGACTTAAGTGATAACCTAAATAGATCTGTAGTATAAGGATTAAGGTGGGATACCTGATCTTGGTGACACTACGGATACGGCCTGCTTTGTAGAGGTTTGCAAATGTTGTAAACNCTGTAGTATAAGGATTAAGGTGGGATACCTGATCTTGGTGACACTACGGATACGGCCTGCTTTGTAGAGGTTTGCAAATGTTGTAAACTACTACAGATGGTAGATCCTGACCATTCATGTGGAGACGTGGAGGGGGGATTTCCTATACAAAGAGTTTGTATAAGACCTAGACCATGAGATGACTAGACTTGCATCTCATCTAAATGACCATAGGTGACACGACCTCAATCCTGAGTGTTTTGAGAACTCTTGCCTTTAAGGGTGGTCCTTTGATTTGTATGGGTGAGAGTGGTCAGATTGCCAACTCAACATGCCTACCTTTTTGGGGACTTGTCTGGTCTAAGAGCTTGGAACTCAATCCACAAAGATGGAATTCACTGCTTTCTCGAAGCAGGGATAAGTAGAGAGATTGCTTCCTTAAAGGCTGATTTCGGGGCTTGAATATAGTGGCCACAACTTCTCTTTTGAAGAAAAGACTCAGTCATAGTAGGACTATGACTTATGTTCCTTAGAGGGATCAGTGGTAGTTAAGAAGACAGATATAACTAAAGGTGCATAACGGTTATTGGCCCAGTTGTATTTACGATCGATCTGTGAAGGGTTGTCGCACTGCTGATTGGTTAAGATGGACACATAATATATCTGTGGTAAGGAGAGTTCAGCTATCGGTCTTTAGTGGAGTGCTTGGCAGTTAACGGATGATAGATCCCATGACTAAAGAGTTTAATCAGTTATTCACGTATCTTTGGAGCTTCGAGCTACAGGTCCATGAGGTCCCCTTAGTAGCTCAATGGATTCAGTTGAGGATTAGTTCTTGGTGTTGATTTGAAATGTTCAAATTGACAAGAGGTATTTTTATTATATATGATATAATCGATTTGATGTATGAGATACATCTAGTGGAGGATTGATGTAAATGAGATTTACATTAAGTACCATGGAATAGAAAAAGAACTATGGTTTATATGTTACATGACATGAAATATTAAAACTATTGGTTATAAATATAGTATGATAAGTTGGTTATCATTTATATTTATAATAATATTAATAATTGGTTAATTAATTCTTTTTCTTTTAAAGAACCAAAGTAGTGGGTGGTTATTCAATCATGGTAACCGTGAGTTTAAAAGAAAAGTGGTTTCTTATTTTGAAAATAAGTTTTTACAAAAGATTTGAAAAAGTTTTTGAGTTTTCTCTCCGCACAAAAGAAACTCACGAAGTCATCAAGTAAATTCAGATTTACTAAACGATGGCTGGGCGAGCTAAATGAACGTGTAGAGTAGAGCTAAACGATCGTGCAGTATTTATTAAACGATCGCATAGTTTTGTTAGACGATCGTTGGCCCAAGGTAAATGATCGTGTAGTGTCAGTAGGCGATAGACCGAGCTAAACGATAGACTAAACGATCACATAGCTTTTGCTAGACGATTGCATAGCTTTATCTAAACGATTGGGCATCGACGTATACGATAGGTCTCTACCATCTCCCTCTTGCCCAGTCATGTATGCGATCATTGTTTCCTCCGTTCGTCTGCCTCATACCAAGTCCAAACAGAGCCCACCCTCTGAATTCTCACATCGAGAATACCAAGGTCTCCTTGTTGGTGGTGTCAAACTCAACTCGACACCGTCGAGGTTTTCTGGAGGTCGTTTGTGGTGCTGTGGAGGCCGTTCGTGTTGCAGAGAAGTTCGTGATCGAGGAGATCATTGAGAACGAGTGCGAAGTTTTCGTGCTGTGTTCGTACGGTGTTGCGGTCGTGTAGATCGAGTGCTCGTGGTTGTTGTTGTTCGAGTGGTTGCGCAACGGAGTGTGGAGACACATCTGCAAATGTGTGTAGAGTTTTTCCTTAATGCCTTTGTATTGTTCATGCTGTAATTTATACATTTGAATTGTATAACTGCTTGTTTAGAAGTCGACTGTAAATATATGCTCATTCATGATTGTAATTTGGAATAGTCTTGTTCCGCTGCTCACGGAAATCTCAGAATCTGATTTCCTTCACTTAGTATATTTATGATCCTTCTAGACTTTTCTAGATAATTCTAGACCATTACAAAGAAATCTAAACTATGTACATTTGAAAAGGCGTTGGGACATTCTAGCATGCCCATGAGCCTTTCAGAGTCATTTGCACGTTCTGGGACTGTCTAGACTCTTCTAGAGACTTCCAGGGCTGTGTGGGGCTGCCTAACCCATGTTGGCACTGTGTGGGGCTGTCTAGGCCCTTTCAACACAATGTGGGGCTACCTAGATGCTTCCAAATGTGCCTGGGCGCTTCCTATGGGCGTTGGCGCTGTCTGGTGGCGTTCAAGACCGTCTAGAACAGTTAGGTGCCTTTCCGTGTCTTCTCAAAGCGTCTGGGTCGTGGGCACATGCGCAAGGACCACCATACGCTTGTGCCTAAGGGGCGCGTTGCAAGAGAATGCGCGCACCTGTTGCTTGCACATGGGCGTTGCCTATGGGCCACGTGTGCAGGCATGGGGGCATGCACAGGCGTGTGCATCTGGACTCGCACACTCTGGACAAGGGTGCGTGCTTGGCCGCGGGCCTGTGTGCTTCTGTGAGTGCGCGCTTGGTTGTGCACACGTTGGCACACATGGGCGCTGTCCTTGGCACATGTCTCACCATGTTGCCTTGCCACGCCCTCATATGCCCGTACTTGGGCATGTAGGTGCCCTGACCAAGATAGCTGTGTCAGCCTTACCTGTCTTTGGGATGCTTTCTGATGGGTCTTGACTCCTTCTTGGCCATGCTATCCGAGTTTCACGCCCCTTAATGGCACGATTTGAAGAACGATTTTTGTGGGTCGTTACATTAGTCTCTCCCTCTTGTCTCGACCTCACGACTCACATCTCCATCCGGCATCTAGCTTCTTCCTTTGAAGTTAGATTGTTCGACGACCTTCTCTTCGTCTCCCTCTCCCAATCTCTCACTATCCCTCTTGTTTTAAAGGATCTACTGAGATCTGTCACTCTCTTTCTTCTTGTTGGATCCATTTCAAGTTGCTTCTTCTTCTTGTTTTTCAGTTTTTGGGGAGAAGGGTTTGGTGAGCATAGAATTTGGAAAATGGTTATCGGTAGTGGGTATGGGGACGCCAATCAGAAGATAGATTACGTATTCAAAGTGGTGTTGATCGGAGACTCTACGGTGGGTAAATCTCAGATTTTGGCGCGGTTTGCCTGAAATGAGTTCAGCTTGGATTCGAAGGCTACAATCAACGTCGATTTTCAGACTAGGACGCTCGGTATTCAACATAAGAGTGTTAAAGCTCATATTTGTGATAATGCTGGCCAGGAAAGGTACTTTTTTCCTTCATTTTCTTTCTTGTTAGGGTTTTTGGTGGATCTTTAATGGGTTGGATTTTTGGGAATTATGGGGGCCTTTTGTACTATTGAATTTCATTTGTCTACTAGTAGTTAGGTTTTGGGAGTGGGATAAGGAAGGATTACACTCTTTATTGTGGATTTTTCCCACTATTTGCATGGAATCAGATTACTTGTTTGGTGAAATGTTTATGATTATGAAATGTCTGTTTGTATCCAGAAGGTAATGTGATGATTTGGTTTTTTATTTTTATTGCTTGTAGTCACTTTCTTATATAGAGAAAGGTAAACTAGCTTATATAACATTATTATTAGTTGATTTTCTTTGAAGTAAATATATAACACGAGGGTGTTTGCCTTATGATTTCTTGGACATTTGTGTCTTGTTGGAATTTTCTGCTTGTAGGGAAGAAGAACCCTAACAGCTAGCTAGGAAATAGTTATAAGAGTTATTGAATTACTGAATTACTTCGTCTAGGTTGTTCATATTTCGTCTAACAGCTAGCTATATTTTCTTCTCTTTTTTGTTATATCTTCGTAAAGATTATTACATATAAACTGTTCAATCAAGTGCCTATTCTTATATCTGAAAATGGATACATTCTTACGTTTTGTGTGTGCAATTTTCAAATATAAGAATATGAACTTGATTGATCCTCTAGTATTTCAAAAACAACTTCATCATCAGTGTCATTACCATTTTCTCCTACTTCATAAGTAAAATTTTCTTCACCATGCATTGTCCATCTAGTGTAACTTGGAACCATTCCAAATATTAACAAATCTGCTTCAACATCATCTCGAGTCTTAAGTATTGCATCATTGCATCTTTTACAACTCTGTTTCTATATTCTTACAATATTCAATTTCCAATTTGCATCCAACTTCTATCCATGTTATACACTTCTTTCTAAAAAGTGTAAGATTACAACCAAATTAGTACTTTAAGCTAATTTACAATTCAAAGAATAAAAGAGAGAGAATGACAATAAAAGAAAAGTAAAGAATGTATTTAAAAGTAGTTTAAAGATCATCACAATACAAATAGAGAATCATTCATTCTATTCTCTTATTTTTTACATTTTGGGTTGATGTTGGCAAAAGAGTGTCACTCTGCATTATACACTTTTATGCACTTCAAAATATGAAATAGCAAGAGAATAAAAATGAGGAAGATGGAGATTCAAGAAGTATTTTTACCTAAAAAAAGCATCCACATTTGGCTAGATATTACTTTAAACTAATTATTACATCTAACAACATCAAATTGTTACTTTAAACTAATTTACAATTCAAACAATAAAGGGAGAGAATGACAATAAAAGAAAAGTAAATAATGTATTTAAAAGTAGTTTAAATAATATAAGTATTCATCATGATTTTTCATTCTGTTTTTAGTTTAAAAAATTCAGAAACCTACTTATTTGAACGTATGTGCTCAATGGTCCACTAGTTGGTATTGTTCCACACAAGTCACTGTTTGAGACATCCTTGAAACAAAGAAGACATAATCCATCATAGACCAATCACATGACATGGCACAAAACTTCAATTAGGGATGTATATCACCTAAATGAACTAATACACAACGATGAAATTATACAAAGTCTTACACAAGTTTAAGACTTGTAATTCCAGTAATTCTCTCGAGATTGGTCTATTTAATCAGTTATCATTAAGCCGTCTACAAAACAAAATAAGAGTTCAAACAAAAGATTGTGAAAAGAAAGGGTCACAGGAGAAAGCATTCATTCAAATTTTACTTCCATCTAGAAACAAAAAGATGATAACCATTGGTTTCACAATCCGAACATGTCACACCCCGCCCCATCATTTAGTTCCTGCATCTATCGCTTAACTCCAGCGGCCCATCATTTAGCTCAATCGTTTAGTAAACGATCTCGCTCTCAACGATCTCGCGTATAGCCTATCGTTTAGCTACTGCGCCCATCGTTTACCTCCATCGTTTAGCGCTGACGCCTTATCGTCTAATGCATCCGCCTATCGCTTAACGTCATCGCCCAGTGCCTGCGTCAATCGTCCAACACCCATCACTTAGTATTCTGCCTATCGTGTAGCACGTCTGCTCATCGTTTAGTGACTGTCTCTTATACACATCTAGATGTGTATAAGAGACAGGTGTAGCTCTACTCATTTGTTACACGATCGTCTGCCCAGCGCCTTGCGCTCAATATTTCACTTTCTCTGCTCTTGCTCACGCATACCCAATGCATGAGCAACTCTTGGTAACGACTCTTGCCAATACTTCGGCCAATCATGCGTCCAATCTTACAAACGCATGGTTGCCTTCTCATCTTATGGTTACCTTCTCACCTTATGGTTGCCTTCTCACCTTACAACCTTACAAACGCATGCGTCCAACATTACGTCTACTGAAATAAAAATCTCCATTACAATTCACAGAGGAAATATCACAAAAGAACATTCTGGTAAGCATTTGTATTTGAGAATATAAACCTTTCATAAACTAGATACGATTTAGACAGATTTTATGTGACATGAATAAAACTAAGAATGGTTGATAATGTAAGATCTACTTGTGAACCTGAAAGTGATGGAATGGCTCTACAGAGCCTGTCTCTTATACACATCTAGATGTGTATAAGAGACAGGCATAGAGCCGACGCAACTTGGTGGGCGCATCTGGGTGAAAAGCATAATTAATCACGATGTGACAGAAAGCTGATGACGGTCCAGTCCGAATTAAGTTGACAAGCCGCTAACGGTCTACTGTAGCAAGTACACTCAGCTTTTCTGTGAGAAATATTTGACGCATCAGTCAGAGAATTAAATCATCCCATCTATGAAATCATTAAAAAGAAGCCGCCTTTCACCCTGAAGCACTATAAATACTAAAGGAAACTTTCAGCAAAGGAGTTCGAACACTTGGAAAATTTTCCCTTAGATAGAATAACCTTGTCCATAGTTTTCCTTTTTATTTAGAAAGCGGAGCGAGAAAAGGGAAGAGACGCTGGAAGATCACTCAGGAAACTCGAGAGAGAACCCAGAGGCGTGGAAAGCAGAGAGCGGCCTGACTCTCACGAGAGTGAGACTATCTTTTGAACAGAGTAGAAAAGACAGTGTAAAAGCCTTGAGAAGTAGGAGATTGCTACCAGGCTCTTTATTCTCATCTTGCATTGTTATTTTGTATTTCAACTCTATATTTATACAATGGAATTTCTTTATCTACATATGTTCACTCTTTTGAAAGCACGCATGAGTAGCTAAATTTATCGAATGGGTTGAGAAGAACTAAGCTAATATGACCTAGGA
Source organism: Benincasa hispida (assembly GCF_009727055.1). Classification (NCBI taxonomy): domain Eukaryota; kingdom Viridiplantae; phylum Streptophyta; class Magnoliopsida; order Cucurbitales; family Cucurbitaceae; genus Benincasa; species Benincasa hispida. The sequence goes on from NC_052357.1 coordinate 38,601,911, forward strand.
TCTTCATCGTATACGATTATCTTGTTTTATGCTGTGCTTAACACCCCTTTAGAGATACTCGAAAGAGAGTCTAAAGAAAGAGCCTAAGACTTAAGAGAGCTAGGTTAGAATCTAGATTCAAGAGAGCAAGATTAGTTCTGCATAAACAAGAGATAAGGACTTAGAGATAAGCTCTATTTGCCAACATGCATCGCATGCACCCTAGAGATAGGTTATGATATTATGTGGTTGCCTTATTTGTGTGTGTGTCATTTTGTCATCGCATGGATAAGAATAGAGGTTTACGTGTAGGTTCTATAGACTCATCGCATATATCACATGTGTTCTAGTGTTAGAAGTCGTAGCATTTGCATCGAGAGATGGTTTGCTATTGTATATGTGTTGCATAGTCGCATAACATGAACGCAACCTAGAAAGTGTTAGCCGAACCCTTTCTCAACCCGTTCACCGCATACTCATCGCATCTTTCATATTATCAACTTTTTTCGTAACTCTACCGCATTCATTTATTTTATTACTGCAAACAACAACCCAAAACAACTATTTGATTTCTTGGTACCCTAAAGTTTTCTTGAAAATTACCACCGCCTACCGTTTTTCCTAGTCCCTGAGTTTGACCCTAGACTTACCAGGAAACTCAGTGGAATTTATACTTGGATTTTTTTGAGAAAGCTTGTTGCTCAACACATTTCCATCACCGCATCTCATTCCATAATTTCACCTCATAAAATAACGCATCAACGATCGCCTACCTCATCGTTTAGCTCCCCGCATTACTACTCAATCGTTCAGTGCCCGTCTACACGATCACCTACCGTATTGTGTAACGTCACTCACTTACTAGATGATCGTCTACCTCATCGTGTAGCTCTACTCATTTGTTACACGATCGTCTGCCCAGCGCCTTGCGCTCAATATTTCACTTTCTCTGCTCTTGCTCACGCATACCCAATGCATGAGCAACTCTTGGTAACGACTCTTGCCAATACTTCGGCCAATCATGCGTCCAATCTTACAAACGCATGGTTGCCTTCTCATCTTATGGTTACCTTCTCACCTTATGGTTGCCTTCTCACCTTACAACCTTACAAACGCATGCGTCCAACATTACGTCTACTGAAATAAAAATCTCCATTACAACTCACAAAGGAAATATCACAAAAGAACATTCTGGTAAGCATTTGTATTTGAGAATATAAACCTTTCATAAACTAGATACGATTTAGACAGATTTTATGTGACATGAATAAAACTAAGAATGGTTGATAATGTAAGAGCTGCTTGCAACCTGAAAGTGATGGAATGGCTCGGCGGAGCTAGAACAGGGCAAACGAAACGAAGCTTAGCAGCGAAACGAATAGTGCGAAGATGAAAAAGAACCACGAAATCAAACCAGCAAGATGAATGAAATGAAACGAAAATGAAATCAAAATAGCGTGAAGATGAACGAAACGAAATAAGCAAAAACAATGAAGCAAAACTGTAAACACAAGATGAAGAAGAACCACGAAATCAAAACAGCAAGATGAACGAAACAAAACGAAAACGAAATCAAAACAGCGTAAAGATGAACGAAACGAAATATGCAAAAAAAATGAAGCAGAACTGTAAACACAAGATGAAGAAGAACCACAAAATCAAAACAACAAGATGAAGTATGTATCTGAATGGCGACAAGCAAGATGAAGAAGAACCACGAAATCAAAACCCTAGAGGTTGTTTTTGTTTTCTTTTCTAAATTATTACAAGTGCATATTTTTCTCAAAGGCTTCTACTAACCTTTGATAAAAGTAAGTATTTCCAAAGGTATTTTAACGACCTTTGATAAATGTTAATATATATTTTTTATGAAAATAAATCTCATCTTTAATAATTTTATTAAGAATAAATTTTTCAAAGGTTTTCTGAAATCCTTTGATAAATGATAACATTGTTATATTTCTCAAAAGTGTTTTTATTAATATTAAATAAAAAGTACATATTTCTCAAAGGTTTTTCCAATACCTTCAATAAATGTATATCTTTCTCAAAGGTTTTTATTAACCTTCAATAAAAAGTGCATATTTTTCAAAGGACTTATCAAAGCCTCCGATAAATGTATGTCTTCCTCAAATGTTTTTATTACTCTTCGATAAAAACTACATATTTCTCAAAGGTTTTGAAAAAACCTCCAATAAATATATATCTTTTTCAAAGATTTTTATTAATCTTCAATAAAAAGTACATATTTCTCAAAGGTTTTTCCAATACCTTCAATAAATGTATATCTTTCTCAAAGGTTTTTATTAACCTTCAATAAAAGGTGCATATTTTTCAAAGGACTTATCAAAGCTTCCGATAAATGTATACATCTTTCTCAAAGGTTTTTATTACCCTTCGATAAAAAATACATATTTCTCAAAAGTTTTTTCAAAACCTCCAATAAATATATATCTTTTTCAAAGGTTTTTATTAACCTTAAATAAAAAGTACATATTTCTCAAAGGTTTTTCCAATACCTTCAATAAATGTACATCTTTTTCGAATGTTTTTTATAGCCTCCGATAAAAGATTATCGAAATAGCTCAATTTTCTTGTAGTGTACGTACATACAATATAGCCAATCTAGTATCCTAATATGCTTTTTTACAAAATTGTTTAGTATCCTAATCTAGTTTTTAGATTAGAATATAGATTCTTTTATAATTTAAAACTATTTAGCATCCTAATCTTTCTCACTTTATAGCTATTTTAAGTGGCAATAAATTTATAAATAGTTTGGCATCTAAAATTCTTGGCCAAGAGTTTATTTAGCTCTTATTTCTTATATTGAATGGATGGATTTCGATTTACTTGTATGTTTGTTTTGCTTTGTTGTTCTTTCCAATTGAACTTCATCAGTGCTCAAGTCATATACAAGAACTTATTCAAGATCTTTTCGAAACATGGCAAGATCCTTGGACAATAAAAGGTGGAATGATCAGGTATGACTTATATGCTATTAGTTTTAGTGCTTTTGTCTTCTGAATTCATATTGAACTTAGTTTAATAAACTGCTATTCTTTTTTATTGTCCGATTTCCTACCGTCTGAGATAATGTTCGAAAAGATGTTCGTCGGATGCTTCATTCATGAGCTGAGGTATCTCTTGGAATTAATTAATCTATGGACTCAATTTAAAAATTGGTACTTTGAAGCATTCTATTTTTATTTTTCCTTCTCTGAACTTGTAACTTATATTAGATGCTTTGGTACTTAATGATCATGAAATACAACCCATACACCCATTTAAAAAACAAATTAAGAAAACTAGATCATGTTGTGAAACATATTACTCTCATGTTTTTTTGTGGCTTGTTGGGATTTTTTTTTTTTGTACTACTTAGATATCGAATAGAGTCATCTCACATGGGCTATTAATGCATTATGGGTTAGCTGTCTCTAGTAGTTGATGATTTTTTTTCTTTTGTGATTATTTCAGCTATTCGATTCATGAAGGATTGTTTTTGTTTATCTTGCTAATGGCTAAAATTGATGGTTATACTCAAAGAGTATCTCCAAAGAGGATCTGATGTTCTTTACTGTAGTTTTATGGAAGTGTTTATTGTTTTTTTTACTGTAGTTTCATGGTTCCCTAACTTGCTTTTGAACCAATAAATTAAGGATACCATTAATTACTATTTTCATTATCTCAATTGATCAAATAACTTTCTTGTGACTTATTTTCCTGCTTGTCTTATTCACTTGTACCAGAGAATTGAAAATTAGATCAATTGTCGTTTGCAGAGAAAAGGCTACAACCAATGGATAATATTGACAAGGAAATATTTTTCTCAATCGAAATACATAAATGTAAGTGGTCAGTATTTCCTAATAATCTTTGTGGTTTAAAAGGTATAAAATGTATGGTTTTATGAGTTTCACTTTGGTTCTTTTAACCTTAAAGTTTCTTAATGTCATTAGAAGTAGTTACCATCTGAAGTACATGTTTCCTAGCTTGCTATTACATGACTATAAAGTCTCACTAGTTAGAATAAGGGGCAATATTTTCATTAGGTTGAGAACTTTGAATCTTTCATATTTATGGTGTTATCGAGCTGTATCTACTCACTTATTCGACTTATATGAGTTGTCTCTATTGAACTTATATGATCTGTCAAAAGATATCGGGACTGTTGTATCTTATAATGAGATTACTGAGTTAAAGTTCATCTATTACTTAGTTCTGTAAAGTAGATTGACTTTGATTCTTTTTTGTTGAAAATAGAATTTAGCAAGTACTTGCTTATTCATAATTGCTTTTGGCTACTAATGTCAAGTGCTTCCACTAAATTAGGTTTCATTTTTTCGATTTTTTTATATGTTTATATGTGAAGTGCCTTTGATTTGTTTCCTATTTAAGCAATTTTCTTCGACTCCTTGCATTCAACATTTATAATCTCAAAGGATGGTTAAATTTTTATGTGTTGAATTAAATTTTTATGTGTTGAATTGAGCATTATCATTTAAAGTGAATCCACTCTGATTTCTGTTTTGTAGTTTAAATGTAATGAACCTTTGAAATGATACCTATTTAAGTAGTCCTCTTCAATTCATTGCATCTGAGCTTCGACATCTAGAGTATTAGAGGATATCTAGAGTTATTTTTCGGTGTTGCATTGTTGTGAGCTTTTAGCATTCAAGGTCGTTTATAATTGATAAGGTATTGTTTGTATAAATGGTAATTTCTTGATTACTCATTCTTGACTAATTTGTTGATTCTCAAATCTTGTGGCATTTTATTAATTATTTTTAATCTAAATTGATTAGGCCAAGAAATTGAATTAAACTAAGGTTGTTTTGTTTGGGTCACTAGTTTTTTTATTATTGTTCACCAAGGGTAATATTATATGATATGTTTTACTTATTTGTTCAAATTGTCGTTTTATCTATTTTATAGGTGGGAGAATAGTCCTTAAGTTCCAAAAATTGACATCGTTGAAGGCATCGTTGGGACAAACCTCATTTATCTTCAATTTATTTTTAGTCATTTTAACCATTTTGTAGTTCATTTATTTTGAATTCTATTATTATGTGCAACTTAGCATGTATATTGTACTTGTTTAACATATAATATATATGTATAATTCATGGTCGATACGTAGGGATTTGTTGTCTAAACATTATGGAGTTGATTCGGATGAAAAATGTATTTTATCTTGGTTTTGGAGTTAAATCAGCATCCAATTTCTTTTTTATGACTTATTGGGGTTTTGTGAAAGTAATTAGGATTTTATTTTGTGTACATGTACAAGTAACAAAGAGATATTATTGATCTGCATGTGTGTAAGCAAATTTTTTTTCAATAATAAAACACTTATAGACATTTAATAATGAACAGTTGTCAATAAAAAGTAAGTGAAAACCAACATTAAAGATGATGTTCAATGTCGATTGAAAATCGACATTGAAGATAGTATTCAATGGCGATTGAAAACTGACATTGAAGATAATCGACATTGAAATCTTGGTTACCTATAATATTGGTTTTAAACCGACATTAAAGACATTTCATAGCACGATCTGCAATGTTGGTTTTCAACTGATATTGTACTCCTATAATGTCAGTTTTAAACCAACATTCAAGCTCAGTTTTGTAGTAATGATTGAAAAGAATTTATTTGATAAGTTAGATATTGAAGTTGGATCAATTTCAAAATATGAAAACTCGTAGATGGAAATTGTAATGTATTAAGTTAGTTAATTTATGAAGTTATGAACACTTTTTTTACATTCATTTATAGATTTTTTTTTTTTTTAGATTGTACATATAATGCCCCGCTATATGGAATTCCTGGCGCCGCCACTGTCTGACACTTGCTTGAGGTTACGTGTAATATAGGCAGTATTAGGATGGTTGTAGCCATTAAGGTTGTAAAGCCCCAACGTCAAGCTTGAGTCGATTATTTTTCTTTTTTTTAGAATAATTTCTTGAACTCAATTGGTTGACCTAGAACTCGAGGTCTAATTTTCTCCTTTCAGAACACACGCCCCTTAATGCAATCTCAATTTCCTTTGGGGCTCGGGCCCCACCTGAGGGCTTTGAGCCTTTTTAGGGCAACCCTAAAAAAATAATATTTATTATATATGATATTTAATTATACAAGAATATTAACACTAACATATTTGTTGGAAGGTACCAATGCACAGCGGAAGAAATCAGGATCCATAAGTACTTTAATTCATTGATTTTGGCAAAAAAAAAAAACATACTTCAACATAAATAAATGGGTTTCATGACATACCTTTGAAGAACTTCCTCTAAGCTTTGAACCAGTTGCAAATCTCCATTGAATCTTATAGTGGACCACCCCAAGGTCTTCTCTACTATCCTCTTGGTGCTCAAGATTAAGTAAGGGATTAAGGGAATTTGGAGAAGCTCACAGAAGCAACCCAGCAGAAGAACAACCTTCTTCTCTCATGAATTTTTTAGAAAAATTGTGGGATTGCATTACCTTTAAAACACTCCAATCTCTTCAATATATTGCAGACATTCATGCAAAGAGATTTGCTACATGAGATGCAACTCATGCTTAGAGTTTAATGAAGAGTGTAAGGTGGGTTGTTTGTGAGCTAGTAGGAAGAAGACAATGGAAAATCCATTTTTCAACTTTTGTATTTTTCTTTACTCTTTCAATTTTATCAAAATTGATTTCATAAATCAATTTTGTTTAATAAAACTGAAAATATATTAATTTATAAAATTAATTTCATAATTAATTCTTAATAAAATATAATAAATAATTATTTAAAATAATTTTAAATAAATTCTAATTAATTTAATATCAAATATAAATTAATTTTTAACACAATTCAATCTTCAAATATTTAAATTATATTTAAATATTATTTCTCCAATTTCATTTAATTCTAATTTGAATACTTCAAATTAACTTATCACGCTATTCTAGAGCTAATCCATTTACGAGCTAGTAGGGGGACCTCATGGACCTAAGCATGGGCTCCAACGATCCGACATTAATCTGTTAAATTCGTTAGATCGATCTAACCTCTATTCGTTAACTAATGGGTGATTCCACTAAAGCCCATAGCTGAACTCCCCTCACTGTAGATATATTATGTCCACTCGATATAACCATGATTAGTAAGTTAACCTTTCACAGATTACTAGTAACAACGGCTGGGTGAAATTTCTGTTTTACCCCCGAAATTACCTCTTGTTCCTTAAGTCCCACTGATCCTCTAATAAACAATTGATTTGTGATCCAATCAACAAATCGAATCCCTCTCAGGCCAATGAGAGGGTGAGGCCTCTTGTTCAAGACCTAGAATCAACACTTGAAGGGAACAACCTCTTTACTAACCCTAATCGGGTAGGAGCGAATTCCCTCTTGCACCCTATGTTCTCAGTTATTCATCCGATCTTATCTTCAAAATGGTAAGCTTATTGAGCAGAGGCAGTTGGTTTACTCTCACTATTTGCAAATCAAATGATAATCCCGAACAAAGAGGAGTTCATAGTTAGCTTAGGATTAAGGTCAAGTTACCTAGGTCATCGCTTTAAAATAGTCAGTCTTAAACAGTAAACAGTGTTATAAAGTAAGAGTGGCTAGTTTCGTGGTCCGATCTTGCACAAAACTCTTTGCACAGGGCACCCCCACTCCTCATGTCCTAACATGAATGAATTAGGATCACTTCGTTTGTAGCACTTTATAACTCTTTGTAACAACTATAGAGTAGGTCGCATCTAATAGTGTTACCAGAATAAGATACCCAACCTTATACTATAGATCATTTTGACTATTTACTTGAACCTGATCCACTTGTATGTCTCCACATAAAATTCAAGTACTCATATAACAGTTAAGGGACTTAGGTTTATTGGATTCCTAAAAACCAATATATTCAATAACAACTTTATTAAATTCTCAGAATAAGTTCTAATGTTTACAAACCACGAGTTTTAGGACATAAAACCCAAAAATATTTTATTAGAAAATTATTTAAAAATATAATGGATTATATATGTCTATGTCTGGGAGCAGTTATTTGAAGCTACGACAGTTCCATTATTGCATTACTCTAAAAAAATCTTAACATGAAATTTACTCCTCCGATTATTGAACTCATTGTGACAATCAACGGTTTAAAGTTAACTAATTCACTGTGCCTTCCATTTATTCGAGTCGAAATTGATTGTCAACTGGCTGTGAATCTCATAAATAATGATCAATTAGCTTTAAACAAAATTGGAAGAAACATCGAAGAAATTAAGATGCTAAAAAAGGAGTTTAGATCCATTTCATTTACCTATATAAATCGTTTGTGTAATAAATTAGCTGACACTCTAGCAAAAGAGGTTAGAATCACCCATCAGATTGGCATATAGGCCTTGGATTATCTAGTCGATTTCCAATCTTTAGTTGAATTAGATGTATATCAATCTTAGCCCAAGAAGCTCTTACCGAAAAGTTCCATGAGCATGTTCGGATCGCTCCGATCTCACAATGACTAAAATACAAATATATACATTCATACAAACAGTTATGCAAATAAACACTAATTATCGACATGATATAAACAAGATATCCTAAGGGAGAGAGTGCCATACCAGTTGAAAATAATCTTCAATCTTCGAAACTCAACGTAGCGGAACCCTCCACGCGATCTACCAATGCCCAGCAGCAGCGTCAACAACAGCAGCATGAACAACTACACGAAACGAATGCCACGGGGACGACGCCACTAGAAAAGAGCCTCGGGTATTCTCGGAGTCAGAACCCAAAGCGTGGTCTTTGGTGAATTTGGTAGAGGAAGGAGGAAACACGGATCATATAGGCGATAAGCAAGTGGAGGGGGGGAGGGGGGAAAAACGCTATCGCATAGCACAATGCTTATTGTTTAGGAGAAGCTACACGATCGTGTAAGTTTTACTGAATGATCGTTGAGGAAATGGTATACGATCGTTTAGCTAACACGACATACACTACAATCATTTAGAGAAGCATTACGATCATGTAGGAACTAGTGTGCGATAATTTAGGCACGAGATGGATGATCGTCTAGACGAAGAGCGACTATCGCATAGGCTCTCAATTTACTTAAGTGATCGTTTTCTTTTCACCAGTGCGTGCTTCACTTTTTCTTTTGAACGATTGACGAAACTCTCGATTCAAAATGAAACAATTTCATTTTTTATTTCATCGGTTACAATAACCGACTCATTCTCACTAACCCATGTCCAAACGTGATTTTTGGATTAACTATCATATAATTAACCAATTAATTAATAATAAATATAATCATACTATATTTTTATCCTATAGTTTGATATCACATATCTACTATAGTATTTTCTCCTCTACTTAATATAAATCATATTTATATCTAATTTCCTCCAAAATAATGTATCTCATACATTTAGCCAATTATATCATATATAATTAACTAGTCCAATTATATCATATATAATTAACCAGTCCAATTATATCATATATAATCGAACTTCCTCTTGTCAATTTGAACATTTCAAATTAACCCAAACACTGGTTCTCAACTTTATCCAAACTACCCAGGAGACCTAATGGACCTGTGGCTCAAAGCTCCAACGATCCGTGAATAGCTGACTAAACTCTTTAACTATGAGATCAACCATCCGTTAACTATCAGGCATTCCACTAAAGACCAACAGCTGAACTCTTCTTACCACAGATATATTTCTGTGTCATCGGATATAACCAATGATGAGTACGATGACCTTCACAGATGCTCGTAAATACAGCTCTGCCAAATTATCGTTTTGCCCCAGTAGTTACATCTCACTCCTTATGTACCATTGATTCCCCTAATGAACAATACAACATAGTCCAACTATGTGTGAACACCTCTCAGGCCAAGAGAATATGTGTAGCGCCACATCATTCAAGCCCCGGAATCAGTTCTTAAGGGAGCTATCTATCTACTTATCCCTACCTTGGGGAATGAGTGAATTTCATCTTGTGTAGCTGAGTTTCTAGCTCCCAACTCAGATGAATCCCCAAAATGGTAGGTTTGAATCAGCAACCTGGCCACTCGTACCTATACAAATCAAAGGACCGCCCTCAATGGCAAGACTTCCCAACTCACTCAGGATTGAGGTCATGTTACCTATGGTCATATAAACGGTGTTATATAACGAGACGTTAACACTTCGTGGTCAGGTCTTATACAAACTCTTTGTATAGGATGCCCCCGCTCGCATGTCCCCAACACGAATGATCAGGATCAGACCATCTGTGACAAGTCACAATACTTGTGACCATTCATAAAGTGGGTCAAATCCGTAGCGTTACCAGGATAAGGTTTCCCTCCTATATCCATATACTACAGAGCATTTTGGTTATCACTCAAGACATGATCCACTTGTATGACACCACATACATACTTGAGTCACATACAGATAACCAAGGATTTTATGTTTATTGGTTTGTGGTAAAGCAAATAAAACAAGTAATTGAGCAAAAAAACAAGATGTGAAGTAAACATATATTAACAACACAAGCGTTCGTACAAATTGTTTACAAACTACAGGACATGAGACTTTAGGGCATCAACCCCAACAATTTCCCACTTGTCCTAAAGCGAAGTGGGGTGTATAATACACTAGTACAAAACAATAAATTAGGGCATAAAAGCCCAGTACAAGAAAATCTCCCACTTGCCTTAGTCCAGTCGCAGCCGATCCTGTAGACCCATGCTCCGTAGGTGACCTTCAAACACTGTAGTCGTGAGAGCCTTCATAAACCGGGTCATCAACGCCTAGGTAAAACTGATCTATCTCATTTTCTCAACCTCTTGAAGCGTCTTAAGACACATGTCCTTAGACAAAGTGACTCCATGCCTGAACAACAGTTAGGCCCTCCTGGGATCCTTCATACGAGTACTTGAGCAACATTTTGTCAATGTACAATGCCTGAGACAATGCTAGCACTTTGTTCTTACGATCCCGAAAGATCTATATATGTAGAACAAACTGAGCCTCTTCCAAATATTTCATTTGGAATTGGGTCGCTAGCTAGTTCTTAACTGTAGTCAATAGACCTACATCATTCCCAATGAGTAGGATATCATCTACGTACAACACTAAGAAGACTATTGAAGCGTTGATGATCTTCTTGTAGACATAAGGTTTATCAATGTTTTGATCAAAGCCACACGACTTGATCGCAGCATTAAACCATATGTTCCAAGATCAAGACGCCTGTTTTAGTCCATAAATTGACCGATTCAGTTTGTCAACCTTTTACTCTTGACCTTGGGCTATGAATCCCTCGAGATGCACTATGTAAATGGTCACCTCAAGATTGCCATTTAGAAAGGCCGTCTTGACGTCCATTTGCAAGATCTCATAATAATATAAGTTGCAATGGACATGAGGATATGGATCGACTTTAACATGGCAACAGGCGAGAAAGTCACCTCATAGTCGACTTCATGTACCTGGGTATAACCATTTGCCACAAGTTAAGCCTTGAAGGTCTGTACCTTCCCATCAGTACCCTGTTTACGCTCGTAGATCCATTTACAACCTATAGGGCAAACCCCATCAGGCTAATCTACAAGATTGCAAACTAAGTTGAAGTACATCGACTCCATCTTGAGATCCATGGCCTTGACCCATTCATCCCAGTCAACATCCTCCATTGTCTTCTTATAAGACAACGGATCCTCAACGTCGGCCATCTGTTACCATAGCAAGGATTTTCATGAAACCTAGATAGCGAACGAGTGGGTTCGCAACCCTCCCACTACGTCGAGGTTCCCTCAACTCTTGAGGTGGAACCGACCTACTGGATGAACTCCTATCAACAACTCTTACTAATGTAGCAGGGTTTTCAACAACTCTTGTTGAAGTTTCAGTAGTTTCATTGGAAAGCTCACGCAACACGACTTTGTTTCATGGACTATGCTCCCTTATATGATCCTCATCCAGGAAAGTAGCGTTTATTGAGAAAAACACCCTATTTTCTGTCGAATCATAAAAATAACTCCCTCGTGTACCTTTGGGGTAGCCTACGAAGAGGCATAACCTCGACCGTGGTTCCAACTTCTTGGGATTAGCCTCAAGCACATGTGCAGGGCAACCCCAAATGCGGAAGTGACGTAAATCAGCTTTACGCCCATTCCACAACTCCAGAGGTGTTCTTACAACACTCTTGGAGCGAACACAGTTGAGTATATATACCGTAGTCTCCACTGCAAAACCTTAAAATGAGTTCGGTAAGGAAGCATAATCATCATCGAGTGTACCGTGTCTAACAAGGTCCTATTTCTCCTCCACGCTACACCATTCTACTGAGGTGTACCCAGCACTGAGAGTTGGAAAACAATTCCATGTTCTGTCAAATAGTCCTAGAATGTCGAGTCCTAAAATCTCCACCTCGATCCGATCGAAGTGTTTTAATCTGTTTATCTAATGTATTTTCAATTTCAGCCTTGAACACTTTAAACTTTTGAAAGGATTCAGACTTCCGTTACATAAGATAAACATACTCGTACCTTGAGTAATCATCAGTGAAACTGATAAAATACTCATAGCCACCTCGGGCTCACACATTCATAGGACCACAAAAGTTAGAATGTACTAACTTAAGAGGCTTCTTGGCTCTATAACCTTTTCCAGTAAAAGGTCATTTAGTCATCTTACCCTCAAGGTAAGATTCGCACACTGGTAAAGAATTTTCTTTTAACTCACTTAGAAATCCATTCTTCACCAATATCTCAATCCTATTGAGATTGGTGTGCCCTAAACGTAGATGCCAAAGTTGGGCATTTTCTTTTGGAGAAATTCATCGACGTTTTGATTGAGTTACGGCAGTTCTGAACAATTCAGTATTATGGAGGGAATAAATGGCTAACAGCCTTAGCACATATAAATTCGACTCCAGATTTGCTGTGCAAATAAAAATACCATCTTTATGAATAAACGCTTTATCCACATTAAACGAGATAGTATATTAACATTGCAATAAACACTTTACAGAAATAAGGTTCCTCTTTAGTTCGAGAACAATATATACATCATTTAAAATAAGAAACTTATTCTGTAAAGCTAACTGGAGTCGTCCCATTGCCACAGCTGAGACGACGTGCTCGGTGCCTACTCGCATCATCATCTCACCAGCCTCCAGTTGCCACCAAGATCTAATCCCCTAAAAAGAAGAACAAACATGTTTAGTGGCGCCCGAATCAATTATCAAGGCAGAATCATCATTCTCCACTAAACAATCATTCTCCACTTTACTTTTTATCTCATACATTTAGCCAATTATACCATATATAATCGAACTTCCTCTTGTCAATTTGAACATTTCAAATTAACCAAAAAACTGATTCTCAACTTTATCCAAGCTACCCAAGCAACCTAATGAACCTGTGGCTCGAAGCTCCAACGGTCCATGAATAACTGATAAAACTCTTTAGCCACGAGATCCACCATCTGTTAACTGTTAGGCATTCCACTAAAGACCAATAGCTGAACTCTTTTTATCACAGATATATTTCTGTGTCCATCGGAGATAATCAATCATGAGAACGATGACCCTTCACAGATGCTCGTAAGTACAGTTGTGCCAAATTACTGTTTTATCCCTATAGTTAAATCTCACTCCTTAAGTACCACTGATTCCCTTAATGAACAATACAATATAGTCCAACTATGTGTGAACACCTCTCGGGTCAAGAGAAGGTGTGTAGCGCTACATCGTTCAAGCCCCGAAATCAACCCTTAAGGGAGCTATCTATCTACTTACCCCTACCTCGGGGAAGAAGTGAATTCCATTTTGTGTAGCTGAGTTTCCAGCTCTAAATCAGACGAATCCCCAAAATGGTAGGTTTGAATCGGCGACCTGGCCGCTCGCACCCATACAAATCAAAGAACCACACTCAATGGCAGAAGTTCCCAACTCACTTAGGATTGAGGTCATGTTACCTATGGTCATCCTAGTGAAATGAAGTCTCTGTCATAAACGGTGTTATATAACCAGACGTTAACACTTCGTGGTCAAGTCTTATACAAACTCTTTGTATAGAATGCCCCCGCTCACATGTCCCCAACACGAATGATTAGGATCAGATTGTAAAATCCGAACCCTAATTACTCAAGTAAGAGTAAGTAATGTGATGTCTTCTAATGAGCTAAATGAAGCCATGTCTTAGGAAGGGTAGAAAATGTAAGCAAGAAGAAATAGGCTCTTGGGTAGCTAAGTGTAAAAATAGGACAAAACTCGGTTAGGCTAAGGAAGGTCATGCTTGATGGTGGAATGCATAATAAGCATATGAATGAGACCATGCCATCTAATGAGGTATGGTGCTGAAGTAATATTGTGAGTGAAGTTANAATAAGCATATGAATGAGACCATGCCATCTAATGAGGTATGGTGCTGAAGTAATATTGTGAGTGAAGTTAGCAAAAGGAAATTTGCTAAATCCTAGCTCTTCATCACCAATAGTGGGCTAGCTGGCACAAGAAGAGTTCATGCTGGATTTTGAGCAGTAATATAAGCAAGAAGATCGAGTTCATATGTAATTTCAGTGGCATTCGAAAGCGCTGTGTGTCTATTTTCTGTGGCTGGGCTGCTGGAAGGAAAACTCGCCGGAATAAGGCTAGAGGGGCAAAATAAACTTGAAGGGTTCGTTTCTCAGGTGAATCTAGGCCATCAGTGAAAAATTGAAGCTTCAGGACGAATTACGAACATTTTAAGCTAAAACTTTGAGAAAATATTATTAACTCAGTTATAAACAATCTTGTAGAATGAAACTTTTTAAGATGAGACCTAGAAATCGAGTTATATAATTTTGAACTTTGAACTGGAAATTGTTGAACAAGCAGCCAACTGCTTGAATTAGGGCCAATGATGAAATTTTGAATCTCCAGATTAAACGACGTAGAATTTTGAGCTGAAATTTTAAGTTAATGTTGCTAACTCAATTTTAAACATGTTTGTAGAATGAAGTTTCTTCAAAGAAGCGATGAATGAGTTATGAATTTTTGAATTTGTAATAAAGAAGCTGTGCATAAGCAGACAACTGCTTGGGAAGAACAAGCAAACAGATCATATGGAGAAAGAGGATCTCACTAATGAAGGAAATCTCACTAATTTTGTTCTGAGGATCTCTCTAATAAAGGAAATCTTGCTAATTTTTTGATAAGGATCTCGCTCTAGAAGGGAATCTCGCTAGAAATTGGGTTGAATCTCGCAGTTAAAGTTAGTATCGCTAGGATGACAGTTTGCCAGGAAAAGCTTGATCTCGCTCATGATGATCTCGCTGATCTCGCTCATTAGGAGGATCTCGCTCATGAGGAGTATCTCGCTAGTAAAGCTGTCTTTGTTGATGAAAGTTCATTTAGTAAATGAACTATTTGAAGTATTTTGCTAAGAATTCTGAGTAATTTAACCGAGAATTATGTCCTTTCAGGCCAAGAAGAGCTAGAAGAGGCGTATAACCCGTTAAGAGGCCAATAAACTGTGAGTGACTATGTGATGACTTACTATTTTAATGATTTAGAAATTATGATTTTTGGAAGATATTTCCCATGCTAAGTGTTTAAATGGATTGCCAAGCAACATATTTGTGAAACTGTTTCTCATGTTAAGTAAAACATGTTTTCCATGGAATTGACCTGATTTAGATATGTTATCTTGTCCAAATACTATCAATATGTTTAAGTAACTCCATTTTTATGATGAACCAGTATGATGGATGAACTAGTATGATGATTTGAGCACTAAGCCTTAGTGTTCAACTAAATGTTTATGACGGATACTGAAGAACAATGAAAAGGTATCCTATCAACTAAATGTTTATGACTAATTATATGACAGATACTGAAGGACAATGAGAAGGTATCCTATCAACTAAATGTTTATGACTAGTTATATGACAATACTGGAGGACAATGAGAAGGTATCCTGTCAACTAAATGTTTATGGCTAGTTATATGACGGATACTGAAGGATAATGAGAAGGTATCCTAAGGATACTGAAGGACAATGAGAAAGTATCCTAGTCAAGTACCTAAGGTATGACGGTACTCAGTTATAACCACGTGCACGTAGGTAATACGACGTCGAGGGATTGACCAAAAGGGTTCTACCCGACCAAGGTTGACATTGAGGGTTAGATCTAATAGTTCAACTAAGGATAAGGGTAGTTATATCTTCTCCTAGGCTATATACCAGCAAAGGGTGGCCGAAGTATGGGTTTCTTGGCTGGTAATAGACGTTGGGAGCTAGAGCGATGTATGCTCTTTCTCAACTAAGGAATAATGATATTTAATGGTGGTTTAAAGGTTTTATGTACACGTTTGCTTGGTATACTTTAGTTTCAGTATTATGGTTTTAAGCTTCCGGTTTTGAGCATGAGATTTATATTTTTATTAAGTCACTCACTGGGCTTCTATCTCACATTTTCAAATGTTTTCTTTCAGGTGGCAGTTAGTTCCCAAAAGACTATTCTGCTACTACTCTGCCACTCAAAGAAACAGGTTGAAGGAAGCGTAATTAAAGACCTTTGTTAGTTAGTACACATGTGTCTGTCTAATGACTAGTATACTAGATAGAGCTCACTAAGTTGTAATATTCATATATGAACAATGTTGTGAAACTCTATAATGTAAATGTGTTAAGTTCCGAGTTAATATGTTGGTATATTGATGATATGTATGTGTTCAGGGTTTGAGTAAAGGTTAACGGGATAGTTAGGCGGTAAGTGCCAGCAAAAAGGTTGGTAACTACTGCAGTCACCATTCTATCCAGGTTTAGAGGGTAATCTGGGGTGGGATGTGACAAGTTTGTATCAGAGCAAAATATTTTATGAAGAGAGGAGAAAAGTTTATATATAAGTCTGAGTCTTGAGTCCTTAGTATGTGTACTACCTAAGTAAGAGGAATATGTCAAGTAAAAGTGGCAAGCAAAGTAGGCAGACAGACAACGGGAACCCTGACCTTACCTTTAAGAAGTTTCGAGATTCGAGGGAATTCAAATGTTAGTGAACAGAGAGTAAAAACCCAGTAAATCAAGAAACGACTTCTGACGGGGAGTCGAGGATTCCGCAAACAGGAATAGATCGTCAGTTAAAGGACAGAATATTTAACAAGATCGCCAAGAGGTTGGCGGAAAGTGTTGAATCCATTCTGGCGGATTCGGAAAGGAAGTACGGTATTGAGAATGACCTAATAGGAATTGATAAAGGACAGAGAGCTACAAGTCAGCATAGTGTAGGAAGGAAGAAGCCAAGACTTGTGGTTAGTATGGGTGATAGATCAAGGTTTTGACATCCTATCGAGCTGGTAGCTAGTTCGGGCCAGAAACCCTTATGCACGAATTGTGGTAAGCATCATCAAGAGACATATTATTAAGGGAAAAACGTATGTTTTCTCTTATACACATCTAGATGTGTATAAGAGACAAGTATGGGTGATAGATCAAGGTTTTGACATCCTATCGAGCTGGTAGCTAGTTCGGGCCAGAAACCCTTATGCACGAATTGTGGTAAGCATCATCAAGAGACATATTATTAAGGGAAAAACGTATGTTTCCAGTACAGACAAGCAGGACATTTCAAGAAGGAATGCCCCAGCTAGGTCGAGGAGTTCAGATAGAACACGGAATGGCTTTACAGATGATAGATAAGACTAGTGGCTCGGGAGCCGAGGAAGGGATTCAAGAGAAGAAAAACGAGAAAGAAACCAGGACGATCTCAGCGGCAGGGCAGGTTTTTACAAAGTACTACCAGGAGACAGAGAAGTTATCTAATGTTGTGAATGGTAAAGTAACTTTATGTATCAGTATATTTATGAACTAGTTGCTTATGGTGTTATACCTTTATTGTTATCTGATATGTTGCACTGTTTGTAGGAAAGATTGTAGAGAGCATGTCCCTAAGTAGTTATTATTATGTTGTGGAGAGGTTGTAATAGTATAAGAGTTTTACAGGTTCTGGAGTAGTTGTTGATAAGTATAGATATGAAGTGATTCCATTAGATTTCTTGGAATTGATATCACTCTAAAGCATAGATTTTTCTAATAAATGTTGCAATCGTATGAATTTTTTTAAGGATGGATAATGTTCGAGAGTTTTGGTAGTCAAGAGACAGTATTTGTAGGAAGCAAAGGAATATTCCAGAAAGCCTAATAATAGCAGTGAAGGCTAGGAAGCTGCTAAGTAAAAGATGTGAAGCCTATTTAGCCCATGTGACGGTTTCGTAGGACGAGAAGATGAAACCTGGGGATGTACTAGTTGTACAAGAGTTTCTAGATGTTTTCCCTGAAAATTTATCAGGTTTACAATCTGACAAGGAAGTTGAGTTTACTATCGATTTAATTCCAGATACAACATCTATTTTTCAGGTACCATAAAGGATAGTGCCAGAAGAACTTAAGGAGTTGAAAGTACAGTTACAGGAATTAATAAAGAAGGGTTACAACAGATCCAGTGTGTCACCTTGATGACATATTGGTATATTCAAGCAGTAGGGAAGATCACGGGTATCATTTGAGGATAGTCTTGCAGACACTGCGAAAGAAGCAGTTGTATGCCACGTTCAGCAAATGTGATTTCTGGTGAGAGCAGGTTGTATTTTTTGGTCATATGGTTCCAGCATCAGGAGGGAATGACTCTAGATGCTTTAAATGTTTTAAGTAAATTACTAAAGCTTATGAATGTTTAGCAATGTATGTTTACTGAAAGCTATTTATAACAACTATTCTCAAATAGTTACCAAGCAACGTATCTCAAATTAATGTTGTATTTATGCTATGTTTTACAATAACCATGAGGATGCGTTAGTAAGAATGTTTTGGGCAACTAAGTCATTGAGAAATAAGAATATGCAAGTTGAGTATGAGTGGCTCAGTACTGAAGTACACAGAGAAGGTACTGAAGCTCAGTCTTAGAAATTGAATAGCTCGATACTAAAGTACATGGAGAAGGTATCCGAGCAGCTTGATACTGAGGTGCACGGAGATGGTATCTGAGCAATAGTACCTAAGGTACGATGGTACTTGAGCTAGAATTGTACAATTAAGGGAAATTTTGTGATTGATAGTGTCTAAACACTCCATTCTAGCCATGAATTGATGTTGAGAGATTGAGTAAAGATTCTCTCTCAACTAGGAATTCAAGTTATGATTGTAGGAAGAGAGAAAGAGGAGTTCCTTCCCAGTTAAGTAGTAACGCAGTAAAGAATAATAAAGAGTGAGCAAAATGGCCACTCTAGACTAATAGAGTAAGGCACAGTCTAGAAAAATAAGAAAAGTGCTATTTGATGTTTGTTTTGAACCTGAAGGGCAGAGGCCAACAAGATTACTCAATCCACTACTAGTACTTGAGTGGAAGTCGGGAGTCACATAGGTAAACATAGACTTTTCACTAGAAATAGAATGTATAGCAAGTTTGCTCAGAGGTTAGTGGCAGACGTGAAGTTTATTCTAGTGAATTCAGAGGAAAATGGTGTAATCTAGAGGAAGTCCTAGTCAGATTAATCCTAAGAGGAGGAAAAAAATGAGCAACAGTGAGCTCGAAATGTACCAGGGGTACGTTGAGTATAAAAGTAAGGAACAAAATGGTCAGCAGAAGACAAAATGGAAAAGATCCAGATCTGCTGATGTTCCAGGTAATAGCTCGAAGTTTGAATTGTAACTGAGCTAGGAACTAGTACAGTTAAGAAAACCTTATGTATATAGTATGGTAAGTCGTAGTTAAGAAATGTTATAGTACTAAGAAAGGAGGAAGATTGTAAATTTAAAACCAAATGATGTTGTCAAAGTCTAAGTTATAAGTAGGTTCAAGCAAATTTCGAGGAAGAAATTTTATTTAGGGGGGAAGAATTTGTAAAATCCGAACCCTAATTACTTTAAGTAAGAGTAAGTAATGTGATGTCTTCTAATGAGCTAAATGAAACCATGTCTTAGGAAGGGTAGAAGATGTAAGCAAGAAGAAATAGGTTCTTGAGTAGCTAAGTGTAAAAGTAGGACAAAACTCGGCTAGGCTAAGGAAGGTCATGCTTGATGGTGGAATGCATAATAAGCATATGAATGAGACCATGCCATCTAATGAGGTATGGTGCTGAAGTAATATTGTGAGTGAAGTTAACAAAAGGAAATTTGCTAAATCCTAGCCCTTCATCACCAATAGTGGGCCAGCTGGCACAAGGAGGGTTCATGCTGGATTTTGAGCGGTAATATAAGCAAGAAGGTCGAGTTCATTGGGTCGGTTTGGACAAACTACTAGGTTATTTGTGTAATTATAGTGGCATTTGAAAGCTCTATGTGTCTATTTTTTGTGGCTGGGCTGCTAGAAGGAAAACTCGCCAGAATAAGGCCGAAAGGGCAAAATAAAGACGAAGGATTCGTTTCTCGGGTGAATCTAGGCAATCAGTGAAGAATTGAAGCTCCAGGGCGAATTATGTAGCGTTTTGAGCTAAAAATTTGAGAAAATATTGGTAACTCAGTTATAAACAACCTTGTAGAATGAAATTTTTTAAGATGAGGCCTGAAAATCGAGTTATATAATTTTGAACTTTGAACTAGAAATTGTTGAACAAGCAGGTAGCTGCTTGAATTAGGGACAATAATGAAGTTTTGAATCTCTAGATTAAACGACGAGGAATTTTGAGCTGAAATTTTAAGTTAATCTTGCTAACTTAATTCTAAACATGTTTGTAGAAGGAAGCTTCTTCAAAAGAGGGATGAATTTTGAGTTATGAATTTTTGAATTTGTAATAGAGAAGCTGTGCATAAGCAGACAGCTGCTTGGGAAGAACAAGCAAACAGCTCATATGAAGAAAGAGGATCTCGCTAATGAAGAAAATCTCACTAATTTTGTGTTGAGGATCTCGCTAATGAAGGAAATCTCGCTAATTTTGTGATGAGGATCTCGCTAATTTTGTGATGAGGATCTCGCTCTAAAAGGGAATCTCGCTAGAAATTGGGTTGAATCTCGTTGGTAAGGTTAGTATCGCTAGGATGACAGTTTGCCAGGAAAAGCTTGATCTCACTCATGAGGATCTCGCTAGTAAAGTTGTCTTTGTTGATGAAAGTTCCTTTAGTAAATGAACTATTTGAGGTATTTTGCTAAGAATTCCGAGTAATTTAACCAGGAATTATGTTATTTTAGGCCAAGAAGAGCTAGGAAAGGCGTATAACCCGTTAAGAGGCCAACGAACTATGAATGACTATGTGATGACGTACTGTTTAATGATTTAGAAATTATAATGTTTTGAAGATATTTCCCATGCTAAGTGTTTAAATGGATTGCCATGCAACATATTTGTCAAACTGTTTCTCATGTTAAGTAAAGCATGTTTTCCATGGAATTGACATGATTTACATATGTTATCTTGTCCAAATACTATCAGTATGTTTAGATAACTCCATTTTTATGATGAACCAGTATAATGGATGAACTAGTATGATGATTTGAGCACTAAACCTTAGTGTTCAACTAAATGTTTATGACGGATACTGAAGGACAATGAGAAGGTATCCTGTCAACTAAATGTTTATGGCTAGTTATATGACGGATACTGAAGGACAATGAGAAGGTATCCTGTCAACTAAATGTTTATGACTAGTTATATAACGGATACTAAAGGACAATGAGAAGGTATCCTGTCAACTAAATGTTTATGACTAGTTATATGACGGATACTAAAGGACAATGAGAAGGTATCCTGTCAACTAAATGTTTATGACTATTTATATGACGAATACTAAAGGATAATGAGAAGATATCCTAAGGATACTGAAGGACAATGAGAAAGTATCCTAGTCAAGTACCTATGGTATGACGATACTCAGTTATAACCACGTGCACGTAGGTAATACGACGTCGAGGGATTGACCAAAAGGGTTCTACCCGATCAAGGTTGACATTGAGGGTTAGATCTAATAGTTCACTCTCAACTAAGGATAAGGGCAGTCATATCTTCTCCTAGGCTATATACCAGCAAAGGGAGGCCGAAGTATGGGTCTCTTAGCCGGTAATAGACGTTGGGAGCTAGAGCGATGTATGCTCTTTCTCAACTAAGGAATAATGATGTTTAATGGTGGTTTAAAGGTTTTATGTACACGTTTGCTTGGTATACTTTAGTTTCAGTATTATGGTTTCAAGCTTCCGGTTTTGAGCATGAGATTTATATTTTTATTAAGTCACTTACTGGGCTTCAAGCTCACATTTTCAAATGTTTTCTTTCAGGTAGCGGTTAGTTCCCAAAAGACTATTCTGTTGCTACTCTGCCACTTAAAGAAATAGGTTGAAGGAAGCGTAATTAAAGACCTATGTTAGTTAGTACACATGTGTCTGTCTAGTGACTAGTATACTAGATAGGGCTCACTAAATTGTAATATTCATATATGAACAATGTTGTGAAACTTTGTAATGTAAATGTGTTAAGTTCCGAGTTAATATGTTGGTATATTGATGCTATGTATGTGTTCAGGGTTTGAGTAAAGGTTAACAGGATAGTTAGGCGGTAAGTACCAGCAAAAGGGTTGGTAATTGTTGCAGTCACCATTTTATCCAGATTTAGAGGGTAATCTGGGATGGGATGTGACAAGACCATCTATGACAAGTCCCAACACTTGTGACCATTCCACAAAGCGGTCGCATTCGTAGCCTTACCAAGATAAGGTTTCCCTCCTATATCCATATACTACAGACCATTTTGGTTATCACTGAAGACATGATCCACTTGTATGACATCACATACATGCGTGAGTCACATACAGATAACTAAATATTTTATGTTTATTGGTTTGTGGTAAAGCAAATAAAACAAGCAACTGAACAAAAATATAAGATGTGAAGTAAATATCATATATCAACAATACAAACATTCATACAAACTATTTACAAACTATAGGACATGAGAATTTAGGGCATCAACCCCAACAGAAGTAGTAAACACATTTCTTCTTCTTCTTTTTTTTTTTTTAAGCCTGTGTACCTTTCTAACTTATTTTTTCTTAAAAAAGAATTCTTTTCACTAATTTTGCTTCTCCTTAAATACTTACTTATTTTCTTGCTAAATATGTCTCTCTAAATTTTTTTCCTATCTCTATCTTTTTCGTCCCTATCTCTGACTTTTTCGTCTTTTTCTTATTAATTTTTATTTTACCTTTTAAATATATCATAAAAATTATTAATGATTTATTAAATAAATGTATTCAAATTCCAATACAATATTAGTATCACAATGTACTTACTTAAAAGATTAAGATAGATTTAGTTAAAAGGAGATTTTCAAAACTAGAAAAATAAGAGAAACTATTTTCACAAATAAGCAAACTTCTTCGATAGAGGTTGATAATTAGAAGCCTATCGATGTCTATTAAGTATATCATTGATACAGTGTGATAAACGTTGATTTTGCTATTTATGTAAATAAGTTGACATTTTTTTCTATCTATGAAAATTTTCATTTCGTTAAGTAACAATGAGATTAAGTAAAAATAAGAACATACATAATAAATAAATTTCGGTCATAAGTGTAGTTAAATCAAATTGAAGAAGAAAATAAATTTTGGAGGAAAATTAAAGTTTGTACTCGTGAAAAGCTTTCTAACCCTTTTTTTCTTTTTTCTTTTTTCTTTTTTTTTTTACATTTTGATCAATTTCAAAATTTTAAAAACCATTTTAAAGAATGCAACTAAAATTAATGGGTCATTATATAAGTAAATTGATAAATATATTACATATTGTAAATCCATATAACATCAAAGTTGAGATGGCCGATTTGATCTAAGGCCTTAGATTAAAGTTTTGATCTGAAAGGGCGTGGACTCATATCCTACTCTCACATCTATTTAATAATATCATAGCTTTTTTAGTTCACTATTGATTTATAAAATACATAGGTCATAAAGTTAGACAAAAAATTTTACAACTGCCCAACTAGGTGGCAAGTTGGTAATTAAAGAAAAAAAATCCTCAAATGATGTTTATTGTCCAAACATTGCAAAAAGTGAGCAATCAGTGTGTAATTCCCAAAACACCCACCTCTCATATATCTCCAATTTCTTTGTTCCAACTCAATTGTCGCATTCCAAACAGTCTTCTTCCTTGCCTTTTGACATATATTTTCCCTTTCAACTCAAATCAACTCACTCGCATTCAATTTCCATATCTATTTTCGTCATTTGTAATACAATTATATAACCACATTTTTTATATATTTCGAGCACTCTTATGTGCACAAAGTCTCATATGATATATTACGTATTGGACTTTTATTGTTGTCACCAAATTTTTGTGGTTTATCCTAATTTGTTTAGACACTTTTTATGGAGTTGGTGTATCTTGGAGGTCTGTTCTCAGTATTGATTAGCCATCTTCCATTTTTAGGATAATTTGCGACCCTTAATTCGATTCTATATTATAAATGCTTGTGGTTGCTTTGTCTGATTTGATTCTTGGATGTAGGGGATCATATTTGTTAGAGTAAATAGTATCTTTCCTATCCGGTTTTTGAGTTTCTCCTTCTGAATGGTTCTTTGTCCTGACCTTTTAGTTCCATAGAACCATCAGAACTCTCGGAGAAGGTGCAATATGTGGTGGTAGGTGTTATAAGGGAGAATTGTGAGGCTAAACTTCCTATTGTTCTAAATTCTTTCTATCGTAATTGTATGGGAGTTACATCTTGTGCTATCTTTGTATAATCTTCTTTGATTTGGTAGTAATATTCTAAGATGCTCTTTCATAGCTTGATAAGTCAGGTTGTTATGTCGTATGTGTTATTTTGTTGTTCTACTAAGCTAATTTTTATTAAGATGTTTCATATAGATTATTCTCATTGGGATTCGTTTTCCTGAGTTATGTTACTTGGAGTACTATTGGGTGAGTTAAATTGGTTTTGGATGCTTTTGTCGTTTTCTTATAAGTTTTGTTGTTGGTGTTTATTAAACGAATGAAAAACAAATGTCTTGTTTTGTGACCATTTGATTTTTTATACAATAATCTTACAATGATTTTCGTCTTTCTTAAGTAAAAGTTGTATTCTTATATAGTCAAATTCTAATGATAAAAATAAGTTTTTAAAAACTATTTTTTTTTTTAGTTTTCAAAACTTGTCTTGATTTTTGAAAAATATTCGAAGAAAGTAGATACTATAAATAAGAAATTTAAAAGTGGAAATGATGTTTATAGTCTTAATTTTTTTTTAAAAAAAAACCTATAAATAAAAAACTAAATTGTTGCCAAATAGAGTCAAAATGATGGTTGTTATGGGTGAAAAATATGGCTTAATATTTGGCCTTACAAGGATAAGCCAATGGCTCATTTTGAGAGAAGTGAGTTATTTGGCTAAGTATGAAAGTCGACCCATAAGCTCAATCATAAGAGCCAAAGAGATCAACTAACTTCATAGGACTAAGGTTGGCAACGGGGTCAAGGCGGGGCAGGGGGGCGTGATAAGCGTCTGCGATGCTTGTTGGATGCAAAGCTAGAGGTCCTTCTAGGATCCTTGCAAACACTCATAGAGAAAGCTACTTAGATCGAACTTAGAATCTATGATGATCATTCTTAGATCCTAAGACAACCCACTCCAGAATTAGCTTGATCAAGACTAATCCAATGAATTGATTTAAATATCAAATCTAAAGCAAGATTTGAAAGAAAAAGACAACACCAAAGGGTTGAATAAGCACAATCTTTTTTATTATCAATAATTTGAATTTTGAATAACATTACAAGCCATTTTATAGGCCAAATGGTCATGGATAAACTAAGAAACTTAAAAGTCATTCAAATACAATTAATTGCAAATTGTAGAAAATAACACTTAGAAACTTGAAACTTAATTGCATACTAAATTATAAGTCAAAATGCAAAACTAAGAATGTAGAAAGTATTCACATTGCCTTAAATATCTCCTCTAGAAGGCGGCAAAGTAGTTATGCACGTTTGACAAGGTTTGACATCACATTTCCCCATGCAATGCACACTTGATAGCATTTTCTTCACAAAATCTGCACACTTTTTTTTACCACCGTCCATCTTCCAAACTATAGGACTTTTCCATGTCATTTTCATGTCATTCTCTTCTTGACTCATTGAACTAACATTATATAAAACTTTGATCTCAAAATTATTTGTCGGTTCTTGTGAATTTGCTAGTTTTTGAAGATGTAGTGTGAATGCCTCTTGAATCTTCTTTGCCTTGCTTCTTGTAATTGGTCCTTTAGGTACATGCAATGGTTCAATGGTTGAATTCACATCATCCCCCCTTTCTTTAAAAGGATTTGTCCTCAAATCAGGGTCTTCATTCCTTACATTAAAAGGAATCAAATCAGCCACATTGAAAGTAGAACTTACGTTGTACTTACCTCGAAGATCCAATTTGTAGGCATTATTATTAACCGCTCTATTACTTGAAATGGACCATCTCTTCTTGGTTGAAGTTTAGACATCCTTTGATCTGGAAACCTTTCCTTTTGTAGATGAACCCAAACCCAATCACCGAGTTTAAAAATCATTTTCTTTCTCCCTTGGTTCTTGCTATTGACAAGTTTTTATTCTTCTTTTCAATCCTTTCTTTAACTTCTTTATGCAAATTTTTGATGTATTCTACTCTTGAAATAGATTCATCACTAGTAAACATATTAGGTGGCAAGGGTAACAAATCTAACGAAGTTAATGGATTGAAGCCATACACAACCTCAAAAGGTGAACAATAAGTGGTGCTATGTATTGCTCTATTGTAAGCAAACTCTACAGAAAGTAGAGTATCCTCCCAAGACTTGAGATTTTTAGACATTAATGACCTAAGCAAAGTGTCCAATATTCTATTAACCACCTCAGTTTTCCCGTCGGTTTGTGGGTGACAAGTTGTTGAAATCAAAAGCTTAGTTCCCAATTTACCCCACAAAACTTTCCAAAAATGACTTAAAAATGTTGCATCACTGTCACTAACAATGGTCTTTCGAATTCCATGCAATCTAACTACTTCCCTAAAGAAAAGATTAGCTATGTTAGTAGCATCATCTATTTTATTATATGGTGTGAAATGTGTCATTTTACTAAACCTATCAACTACCACAAAAATGCTATCATGATGTCTCCTAGTCTTTGGTAGTCCTAAAACAAAATCCATGTTAATGACAACCCAAGGTTAACTAGAAACATCTAAAGGTGTGTAAAGACCATGTGGTTGTGTCTTAGACTTAGCCTCCTTACATTTGAAACATTGTTTGCACACTTTATTCACATCCTTTCTCATTTTCAACCAATAAAAATGTTCAACCAACATGTTATATGTTTTAAATTCCCCAATATGCCCCATTAATCCTCTCCCATGAGCTTTCTTCAGAAGCAACTCTCGAATGGAACACTTAGGAATACAAAGTTTTCCTTTCCTAAAAGGCATTTCATCAAACACAATATAATCATGCACATTTTTCCCTTATAAACATTGAATATACACATCATGAAATTCAGATGTCTCTACTTTGTACAAATCAATCATATGTTTAAAACCAAGAATTTTTGCACTAAGGGAAGAAAACAACTCATACCTTCTTGATAATGTATCAACCACCACATTATTCTTACCTTTCTTGTAATGAATGGCATATGGAAATGTCTCAATGAACTCTACCCATTTAGCATGCCTCTTGTTCAACTTTGTTTGGGTTTTGAGGTGCTTCAAGCTTTCATGATCCGCGTGGATGACAAACTCTTTTGGCCACAAGTAATGTTGCCAAACTTGTAAAGCCCTTACAAGTGCATGTAATTCCTTATCATATGTGGGGTAACTAAGTTGTGCTTCATTTAGCTTCTCACTAAAGAACATGATTGACCTCTTTTCTTGCATCAAAACAGCTCCAATCCCTATCCCACTTGCATCACATTCAATTTCAAAAGATTGGCCAAAGTTAGGTAAAGCAAGACAAGGTCATTAATCAATTTATCTTTCAATTCATTGAATGCATTTTCTTGATTTTCTTTCCATTCAAATTTCACATTCTTTTTAATAAGTTCATTCAATGATGAGGCTATGCTACTAAAATCCTTAATAAACCTTCTATAAAAACTAGCCAAACCATGAAAATATCTCACCTCAGTTGCATTGGTGGGTGTTGGCCACTCTCGAATAGCCTTGACCTTTTCTTCATCAACTTTCGCCCCATCCTTTCTAACAATGAATCCTAAGAAATTGACTTGGTCTAGACAAAGACTACACTTTTTGAAATTGGCATAAAGCTTTTCTTCTCTAAGTTTAAGCAAAATTGTCTTGACATGCAACATATGTTCATTCAAATTTTTAGAGTAAACAAGAATATCATCAAAGTATACGACAACAAATTTTCCAATATATTCTCTCAAAACATGATTCATTAGCCTCATAAAAGTACTTGGTGCATTGGTAAGATCAAATTGCATAACAAGCCACTTATAAAGACCAAATTTTGTTTTGAAAGCCGTTTTCCACTCATCTCCCACATGCATTCGAATTTGATGATAACTACTTTTAAGATCAATTTTTGAAAACAAGTTTGCACCATGTAATTCATCTAGCATGTCATCCAATCTAGGAATAGGATGTCGATACTTTACCGTTATTTTGTTGATGGCTCGACAATCAACACACATCCTCCATGTTTCATCTTTCTTGGACACTAAAATGACTGGAACCGAACAAGGACTCATGCTTTCTTGTACATAACCTTTATCCATAAGTTCTTCCACTTGCCTTTGAATTTCCTTGGGCTTAATTGGATTGGTCCTATAGGCCGTCATATTTGGAAGCGTTGCCCCGGGTATGAAGTCAATTTTGTGCTCAATTCCTCTTAAAGGAGGTAGACCCGTAGGTGCATCTTCATGTGGAAACATGTCATTAAATTCCTGCAAAAGAGATTTAAAAGCACTAGGCAAACCATCATTAGAGTTAGGTTCAATTACTAAACACATTCCTTTGTACATAAGTACAAAGTTTGGTGCTTCGAATGAAAACATATTCCTCTCTTCTCCCTTTCTCATAACCAAACTCACACTCTTTCTTTTTTCCTCAAAATCACTCTTTTTTCTCTCTTGGTTTTCACTCACCTTTTGCCCCTCACTTTTCTTCCTTTTTTCGCTCTTCTCCTTTAACTTACTTTCTTCTCTCCGCTTTGGATCCTCAAATTCTTTTCTTTTCTTTTCTAATTTCACTTGATCGCATTGTACTTCATATGGAGATAATGGAAGCAAAGTAAACTTTTTCTCATTCAAAGTAAATGTGTACTTGTTCAACAAACCATCATATGTGACTTCTCTATCATATTTCCAAGGTTGACCCAATAACATATCACCCACATGCATAGGTAGTACATCGCAAAGAACCTTCTCCTTATATCTTCCCAAAGTAAAAGAAATAAGAACTTGGGAGTTTACCTTCAATTCTCCTTTGTTTGTTAACCATTGAAGTTTATATGGTTTTGGATGTGGACGAGTAGTGAGCTGGAGTCTTTTTACAAGAAAACTACTTACTGCATTTGTGCAACTTCCATTATCAATCACCAAGCTACATAGGGTTCCATCAATCAAGCACCTTATGTGAAATAAGTTCTCCCTTTGATCTTCAACTTTCTGCTCCTTAATCTGCACATTAAGTACTCTTCTTGCAACTAAAGATATGAAGCTACCTTCTTCAATGTACTCATCATCAAAGGCTTCGGATTCTTCCTCAAGGTTGCCACCTTGTTCATCACATTCATCTTCTGAATCAATAATTTCATTTCTTATGACTATGACTTTTTTATTGACACAATCTTTGCTCATATGCCCAAATCCTTTGCACTTCCAACATTGAATGGAACTAGATTTCTTTCTTTCCTACTTTGAAGCTTCATTCTTTTTAGTATAGGTGCTCCCGGCTTCCATTCTTTTAAGAGCCACAAACTTTCCTTTTGCTTCACCCCTATTCACAAAACCATTCTTATTCCAAACATTAGAATTTGAAAAGGTATTAGCTTTAGAATTATACCTCTTGAAATGTTCCTTTTCTTCTCTCAATTGTGCTTCAATTTTGATTGCATAATGATACATATCTTCTAAGTATAGTTGTGGATCTATCTACGATATGAGCAATTTCTCGATTTAAACCTTCAAGGAATCTAGACATGGTGTCTTCTTCTTCTTTCTCGAATATTTGCTCTTTCTATCAAAGTTTCCATCTCTTGATAATATTCAGCTACACTTTTTGTTCCCTGCCTCAAAACAATTTAGTTTTCAAATTTCTTTCATAATATTTTGGAACATACCTCTTTCTTATGGCTTCTTTAAGTGCTTCCCAAGTTTCAATGGGATCTTCCTCTTTCCTTCTTATCTTGGATTTAAGATGTTGATACTAATTTCTCGCATGATTAGTGAATTCGGTAATGGCAAGTCTCATCTTCTTATTCTCACTAAATGTGTTGCAATCAAACACATGTTCTATCTTTCTTTCCCATTCCAAGTATGCCTCCGCATCCGACGTTCCACAAAATGGTGGAATTTTGAGCTTGACTCCATTATCTCTATCTTCATGGATTTTTTCTCCTCGTCTAGAGTGCATATTATTTCTTCCTCTTCCTCTCATGTTTCCTCTTCCTCCAATTTGTCTTTCTTGTTCAACTAAGTCAATTACTCTCTCATCTTCTTGTAAGACTCTTTGTTGTTGTGTTCTTCTTTCTTGCCTATCTTCCCTCATCATTTCCATCATGCCTTGAATGACTTGAAGAATAGCCATATTAGTATCTTATACTTGTCGGTTACTCCTTCAGTCCTGTGAACATTTAAAGTTAGTAATAAAGGAACCTCACCACACTTACCACCAATTTCACTCAAAAACACTCATATTTATCACACTAGGTTTTTGGTACTAGGTTCAAAGATGTAAGGATTGGCTTATATTTTTGGTGCGATCTCACTAAAGTTTTGATAAAACCAATCAAACTCTCACAAACTAAGATTAGAGTAACTAAACTTAGGTATAAAAATAAAACAAATCTGGATTTTTTCAAACGAATGACAAGAAACTTTCATGTGCTTTGGATCTTTGATTTATTTTTCTTCTTTTTTCTTTTTTCTTTTTTTTTTTTTTTTTGCTGACTTTTTTTTTCTTTATGATCCAAGAGCTGATATGAAGAAGTTTTATAGACAAGTTGTAGTATGTCTTGTTACAAGATGTAGCAATTGCTATGGAGAAAAAAAATTGAATAAAAAAATTGAATAAAGTAAAGATAACATCTCTAAATTGGCCAAGAACTATGAACAAATGCGCTAGTATGTCTTGTACAAGATGTAAGCAATTGCTATGGAGAAAAAAAATTGAAATAAATAAAGATAGCACCTCTAAAGTTGGCCAAGAACTATATGAACAAATACCCTCTGATACCAAATGATAAGCGTCTGCGATGCTGTTCGATGCAAAGCTAAGGTCCTTCTAGGATCCTTGTAAACACTCACAAAGAAAGCTATTTAAATCGAACTTAGAATCTATGATGGTCACTCTTAGATCCTAAGACAACTCACCCAGAATTAGCTTGATCAAGACTAATCCAATGAATTTGTTTAAATATCAAATTAAAGCAAGTTTGAAAGAAAAAAAAAACACCAAAGTGTTGAAAAAGCACAATCTTTTTTACTTATCAAAGTCTGAGTTTTGAAGAACATTAAAAGCCATTTTATAGGCCAAATGGTCGTGGATAGACAAGAAACTCAAAGTCATTCAAATACAAATTAATTGCAAATTGTAGAAATACACCCTAGAAACTTTGAAACTTAATTGCATACTAAATTTATAAGTCAAAATGCAAAACTAGAATGTAGAAAGTCTACAAATTGCCTTAAATATCTCCTCTAGAAGGCGGCAAAGTAGTTGCACTTTGACAAGGTCTGACATTCACATTTTCCCATGCAGTTCACACTTGACAAGCATTTTCTTCACAAAATCTGCACACTTTTTTTTACCACCGTGCGATCTTCTAAACCATATGACTTTTTCCGTTGTCATCTTCATGTCATTCTCTTCTTGACTCATTAAACTAACATTATATAAAACTTTGGTCTCAAAATTATTTGTCGTTTTTTGTGAATTGTTAGTTTTGAAGATGTAATGTGAATGCCTCTTGAATCTTCTTTGTCTTGCTTCTTGTAATTGGTCCTTTAGGTACATGCAATGGTTCAATGGTTAAATTCACATTAGGCGTCCCCTCGTCCCCGGCCCGCGGAGGGAAATTCTGCCCCATCCCGCCCCCACCCCAGCCCATTTGAGGAAGAGGTCGACCAATGAAGGCAAAACTATTACTTAAGTGTTTAAACTTCTACTTGTGCTTAGGTTTGTTGGGTGAAATAATTCCAACAAAATCATAACGGTTAAAAACAATCTAATTAATTATTCAATAGATTAATTAGTAGATGAACGTTAAAAAACCATATTTTTATATAATTAGGTACACGACATTTGAGCTACATTGAAAATATTCTAAATTTTCCATTTCTCTCAACTCTCTAGATCATTATAGACTTGATCGTTAGAGTATTGCTGACTGAACACCACATCGATGCAAGGTTTTTCCTATTATGCAGGATGGTTATTCAATTCCTCTCAAATATTAAAAATGGTGAACTATGGGAGTGTTGTAGTATAAAAAATCTCCTAAATTATGAAATAGTATTATGGTAATCGCAAAGCAATAGAATTGTAAGTAGAAACATTTTAATTGGGTAATTAAAAAAGAATAGTGGCGTGGCGAGCAAGTTGGTTTCGGTTATGGATTTGGATTGGTTCAGAGTTCTTTTCTTTTGCAAAACGCCACGTGTCACAATAAAGAACCCAAGGCGCACCTAGAAAACCAGTCAATAGTATAACCGGAAATGGTATTACACGCCGAAAACTACGCTTAGTTCATTTCATTAGTTTCATATATAATTTTAACTATAAATACTCTCACTCATTGCTCATTCCTCAGCCCAAATCAAATTCTTTCTTTCTTTCTTTCTCTTCAAATCCCTTCCCACCATAACCACCAACCATGTCAAGCACTGCCGGTCAAGTCATCAAATGCAAAGGTGAAAACAATAACACTTTTGAGGTTTCTTGTTTTCCCAAATGAGGAAAGATTTGTGATGGCCTTTCGTTTTCATTTCGTTTGATCTTTGTTTTGTTGTAGCTGCCGTGGCTTGGGAGGCCGGAAAGCCACTGGTGATTGAAGAAGTCGAAGTAGCACCGCCGCAAGCCAATGAAGTCCGAGTGAAGATCCTTTTCACAGCTCTCTGTCACACCGATGTTTATTTCTGGGAAGCCAAGGTATGTTTTCAAATTCAAATCAATAATCAACAAATCCCGTTTTCTTTTTTTCTTTTTTTCTTTTTTTTTTCAAATGGGGTTTTAGGGTTTTTGTATTTTTGATCTTTTGTAGGGACAAACCCCATTGTTTCCTCGCATTTTTGGGCATGAAGCTGGAGGGTAAGTACTGGGTCAACCTTTTTTTTTTTTTTTCTTTTTTTTCTTTTTTTTTTCTTTTTTTCTTTTTTTTGTAAATGGGGATATTGATTTTGGGGTTTTGGGTTTGTTTTGTTGTAATAGAATTGTTGAGAGTGTTGGAGAAGGAGTGAAAGATCTTCAACCAGGAGATCATGTTCTTCCTGTTTTCACTGGTGAATGTGGGGATTGTCGTCATTGCCAATCTGAAGAAAGCAATATGTGCGATCTTCTTCGAATTAATACTGATCGTGGAGTTATGATCAATGACGGAAAGACTAGATTCTCCAGAAATGGACAACCCATTCATCATTTTGTCGGAACCTCCACCTTTAGTGAATACACTGTTGTTCATGTTGGCTGTTTGGCTAAGATCAATCCTGCTGCTCCTCTTGACAAAGTCTGTGTTCTTAGCTGCGGCATTTCCACAGGTTTTCCTCATTTCTCTTTATTATATATAACGCTTATAAATTTATAACCTTCCCTTTGTTTGATTATGTTGTATAATGTAATCAATTTGGTTCTTGATTCTGGAATCAAGGTCTTGGTGCCACTTTGAATGTTGCAAAGCCCAAAAAAGGTCAATCTGTTGCAATCTTTGGTCTTGGAGCTGTTGGACTTGCAGTAAGTTTTTAGTTTATCAATCATAAGTCTAATTTAGATTTTGATCTTTTCTGAATCTGTTGTTGAGCTGTTCTCTGTTTTTTAATCTAAGGCTGCTGAAGGAGCCAGAATTGCTGGGGCATCTAGGATCATTGGTGTTGATTTGAACCCAGCTCGATTTGAAGAAGGTACAATCAAATTAACATAATGAGTAATGAGAATTTTCTTGGTTTGGATGGATTATTTATTAATGTGGCAACAATTTTCTGAACAGCAAAGAAATTTGGTTGCAATGAATTTGTGAATCCAAAGGATCACAACAAGCCAGTTCAAGAGGTGATTGCTGAGATGACGAATGGAGGAGTTGACCGGAGTGTCGAATGCACCGGAAGCATCCAAGCAATGATTTCAGCATTCGAATGCGTTCACGATGTAAATAAGTCATTCCAAACGGACCCTACACTCATGTTCTGAATTCCCCATTTCCCATTTTAACTTTTGATTTGCTTTGTTATGAAAAAACAGGGGTGGGGTGTAGCTGTACTTGTGGGAGTCCCAAACAAAGACGATGCATTCAAAACTCATCCTATGAATCTCCTTAACGAAAGAACTCTAAAGGGAACCTTCTTCGGCAACTACAAACCACGAACCGACATTCCCGGGGTCGTCGAGAAGTATTTGAAGAAGGTAAGGAAGGTGTTTAAAAGAATTTGGAATCCCCATTAAAGGTTAATTTGAGAATCGAGGTGTTTTTTGTTGTTGTTGTTGTTGTTGAAGGAGCTGGAATTGGAGAAGTTCATTACACATACAGTGCCGTTCTCTGAGATCAATAAGGCGTTTGATTACATGCTGAAAGGGGAATCGATTCGATGCATTATTAGGATGGAAAACTAAGTTGATGTTTTTGTGGGGTGAGATGAAAATATGGGAATAAAAGATCATGTGATCATTGGAAGAAACTGGAGAGGTCTCTGTGTTTCCTTTTTCTTCTTAGTTTTGTGTTCCTTGAGAGTTTTTTTTTTTTCTGGGAATTTTCGGGATATTGTTATCGCCTTTTTGTCAAAGTTCATGAACTTTGAGATATTGTATCGATATTATTATTAAAAAAAATGAAAAAGAATTGTGATTTTTTCATGACACATCAGTTTACCTTTCTTTTAGTTTATTATTTATTAAAATTAAGTAATTGATATATGTCGTGTATAGCATGGTTTAAAATGTCAAATTAAAATTATTTAATGCCTAAAATATTGTATTATTTAAATTATAGTCACATGAGTGACGTGCATATCCAAATTTTCTAGCTATTTTATCATAGGAACAGTAAAAGTAAAAGTATAGCCTAATTAATTAATTAACTAATATCAATTAATTATCACTATACATTATAGTTCAACTAATACATTACCTTTAACTATTTGATATACAATTTTATTATTAATTGTTGTTATTGTAATTAGTTTAAGTTTATTTAATTTTTTATAGTAAATAAATTAAATAATTAAATTATGTTTAATTAATGTTTAATATAAAAATATTCGTTTATTTTTATTTTAAGTGATTAAATAATATAACAACAATATATTAAATAATGCTTATTTATGACTACATTAAATATTCTCTAGTTAAGTCATTATTTACCATTGGTTATATATTCAAAATTTGTAAATCAAACACATTTATTCAATTTTAACATTAATTATATTGCATAATAACACACAAACATTAGTTATTCCAACATTAGTTCTCAAACTCTAGATGATAAAGATTTAGTTCGGTACTATGAAACTTATTACAATTTAGTTTACATAACAATTTGGTCTTTCTATTATGAAAAATCTCTTCAAAATTAAGTGTCAATTTTATCATGTACAACTTAATCTTTATAGTTTATGAAAAAATAAGTTTAGCAATCTATTTGTGCAAAAAATTTTATAAAATTTTATTAATATTTTTTTATAACAATTACTAATATAAATTATAAAATATAAGGACTAAGTTGTTATGTATCAAAATTCAAAAACTAAATTGTTACAAATTTAAAAATATAGGGATTAAATCGTTATTAACAAAGTTAATTTTCATAAAAGTTCAAACGACCAAAATGATTTTTAACTTATTTTCTACAACTCTAAAATAATTTTCTTTCGTTCATATTTTTTAAGAGAACTCAAATAATTTTCTTTCACTCGTGTTTTGAAGAGAACTCTAAAATAACTAAAAGGATCGAAACAAATTTAATAAAAAAAATTATGAAGTAAAAAGTTATTACAATCACACTTTCTATTGAAAAAGGATATCATTACACTTGCATTTCTCAAACTTGATAAATGGTGCATTTTAAGTTTATTTTGAGAGAAATAAAGTAGTTATGAAATAATTTTAATTATTTTTTTTAATAAAATAGATTGTGATTAAATCTATTAAAATAACTTTTAGAATACTTGCTTTTGTCATAAAGTTTTTAAAATCATTTTTACTTAAATACTTTTGATAAAAATAGATTAAAATACACTTGAAAAACTATTTTGAATGGTTGCAAAACACTCTAAATTCTTTATTTTGAATGGTTGCAAAACACTCTAATTTCTTCTAAAAATGACTTATTATTTAAAATTAAATATTTGAAAATGTATTCCAAACACACTCTAAGACGATGATGGTGGTTTGCATTGCACCATTTATTTATACTATGAATATTGACCGGTGGTTCTAAGCACATTAATTAGTAGCTGTGTGTGGTAGCGTGATTTTGTGTGTGTGTTTTTTTCAGTTAGTTATAAAACACGTGTAATGCACTTGGCTGAAGATTTTTAGAACATGAAATTTCGATAATAAATTAATATAAATTTTATTAATTTTAGATAATAAATATCTGACCTAAAAATTAAAAACAATAAAATAGTTAATGGTCAAAACTATATGTATAGGAAAATTTTCATAGATAGAAAAATGTCAAACTATTTACATAAATAGCAAAAAAAATACTGATAGACACTGATATATGCAAGTAATAGATATCAATAGACTTCTAACGCACGCACGCATGCACAACAAATATTAATTACACACAAAGAATATTTTATGTTAATTATTGCATGTGTTTGAGGATCTTTGAAACATTTGGAACATAAATTTTGAATCAATATACTTTTAATGGAAGTAGTATAAACCGTAAATTGTTTATATGAAATTAAAAGGTGATAGAATGACAATATAAATCATCAACTAACTCAAGAATAATATCTTTGATGAATACGGGTTTTGTTGGCATGCTTGTGTAATTCAAGGTTAGAGATATATATGATACCTTTGTTATCTATCAAATTTGATATTGTTGCTTATTGTGATAGTTTTCATGTGTAGTTCTCCTAACACAATAAATAAATATGTTAAATTCAAATACATGAGAAACGAGTAAATATTTTGGTTCAAACAAATAAATAAGATATCTAAGATTTTGATAAAGTTGAAACTATAGAAATCTAATCAAATATCTAAATGAAACTAATAAAATAATAATAATATAAAATTTCAAGTACGAATTAACTACATGCTCAACATTTAAATTTTAAAATAACATAAATACGTAAATCTTTGTTATGGTTGAAAATTTAAAAGTGCCGCTCTTTGATTAAATTCAAGTGCTACATTTCTTAATCCAAAATAATCATCATTGTTAATAAGACAACCTCTTAACCTTATCCTTTACTTTCACATCCGTTCTTCTCCTATTTTCCTCATTCAAACCCACTTCCATTTCTTATCAAACGACCCAATTCTTGTTTTATTTTTGCTTCTTATAATTTATCTCACTCGTCTCCTTAAAAAAATTTAAAAAATAAAGAAAATGAATCTAAATTTCCTATGTAATCAAAATTTAAATTTGAGAATAACCTAAATATTTGTTAGTGTTGGAAATAAATCTAATAACCAATATTGTATCAAAATTTAACCTTCAAAATACTATGCATATATGATTTTTTCCCTCAAATATAACGTTTAATGGATAATAATAAATTAAAATTTAAATATAAAAATAACAATCATACCTTTTCGTTAAAGAAAATAAGTTTATGGATTATCTAGACTTCACTTTGGCATGTTCCATATTTTCTTTACAAATAACAAAAACTTCAATTATTATTCTACAATTCTTTCTATTGTTGGCTTTTTGACCTTTAATCTCAAATTAGTTAATTATAATTAATTAAGTGACTAATATTTTGATGATAACAAACCATAGTTCATAACATAGAGCCCGAAACAACGATTCTGATACATCTTAAATCACCCAAATCAAAGTTCAGGTCAAGAAGATATAGCAAAAAGAAGCGTAACAAAAAAATAGTCGAGATGGTGACATGGCAGCCAAATCAGCAAATTGGACCAATTAGAAAAAAACCACCTAGAGCAATGGAGGATGACACATGGTGAGTTTTTTTAGATTGTTTAGAAAAAAAAGCAAATGAATTTAAAAAAAAATAAATTTAATATTATTTTATGTTTGTATCTAACGACTAGTTTTTGACAAATGGTGGACTATATTTTTTTTGTTGTATTATAAAAGAAATGATTTTAATAGATATATCTTATTATATTATCTTTTATTTGTATCTAACAGCTAGTTGAGTTTAAATCTCCACTATTCACTTTAACTTGTTCAATAATCTAATAGCCCAAATTAAAATCCACTGTCCCACTTCTCTCCTTTTATACCTCATATTCTTCAAAATTATTTTAACTTTTCACATTTTACAATCCTCAAAATTAGCAAAAGAAAAAAAAAATTGTTACTTTCTCTACAAGCTTCTAATTTTCTTTCTTTTCATCTTATTCTTAAGAGAAATTTCTATTGTATTGTGAGAATTAAAGTGTGAGCTCAAACTTGTATACCCACTCTTAGAGAGTTTTATTGTGTGATTTAAAGCTTATCAAAGAAGATTTTTTAATCGAAGTCCCAAGAGGCACTCGGGAAAGTGGATGTAGGTCGTGTTTGATCAAAGCACTATAAAAATCATGGTATCTTCTTCTCTAACTCTTTCCTAGTATTTTTTCACTTAATTTTAATAGCCTGCTCTGGTTGGTTGATATTGATTGAATAGATAATCACATACTTTTTTTTTAATCAATATTGTTATTTAGTATCAATTAGGATTTTGTTAATTTAATTTAAAAATTATCTAATTAGTTTAAATTGAGCATATTTAGAAAAATTGTAATTAAATCCTATTCACCCCTTTAGGTTTGCCACACCGATTCAACATCTATCATGACATTCTTAAAATGTAGATGGGGCCAAAGAAACCAGAAAAACTTGTATTTATTTAAAAATATTTAATTATTATGTGAAGGGTTGTGTATTATTTGTAAGGGATATGTCTATTTGAATTTTAGTTTTGATGTGAAGAGATACATCAAGAAGATTTCATTGCAGATGAAAATGTGTGATTATTATTTATTTAAAAGGTATTTTAGTTATTATGTGAAGCTAAAATTAAATTACTTATTTTTTTTCCAATTATTATATTTTTTTGAAAAGTACAAAATTATGAAAGAAAATTTAAAAATATCAATAAAAACGCTAAAGAGTACAAATAAAATTAAAAAGAGAGAGAGAGAGAGAGAGAGAGAGAGAGAGAGAGAGATTTAAATAAATATAATAAAAAACTTGTAAAGGTAAAAATTTATAACAAAATTTCTTTGGTATAAAATGCTACCCTCAGATTTTTGCACATTCTCAAACATATATAAAGTTGTCGAGTTGTTGCTATTATTAAACCCTTGAGATTATAATTACACTTTTAAACTCTACTATCTTTGAAAGATATTGACCGTTTGGTCCTTTATCAAGTTTTGCTCCAAAATGGTTGCTTTTAAATAATTATCATTAATGGTTGAGTGGAAAGTTTTTTTCCCTTTATTTACATATATAAAATTAGGACAAATATCCATTTATACTCTTCAGTTTTGAGTTGTATGAATTAAAATTCTAAATTAATAATTGTTTCATTTTAAACTCTAAATTTTCGTTAAGTATATTAATTTACATCCTCCTTCAGATTTTCTTTTAGACCTTTTATTATAATTTCCTTTTAAATCATCCATGCATAGATTCATAAGTGTATGTAGACATTTTCAAATGTTGGTTTTACAAAATAGATATTTAGGGGGCGTTTGGGGCAATGAGTTGGTTATTATACTCCTAAGTCATTATAGTTGGGTTATAATAGTTTTGGGGTATAGGTTATTTTAGTTTGGGTTATAATAATATGTGTTTGAGGTGTAAACTATTTTAGTTTGGGAATGAAATAATAAATATTGTAGCAAAGAATAAAAAAAATGATGAATGTAAAATATTAAAAACTGTAACAAATAAAGATTTTGAAATTGAGGACTACAAAATAGTATTTGCTGTAGCAAGAGGTGATTATTATAGTTTTATGAGAGTCCTTGCCCCAAACGGCCTCTTAGAGAAATTTATGAACAATTTACAAAGGAAAATTTGTCAAACACTCTAAATTGATTTATTTATGAAATTTTAGGAGTTAATTGATCAATTACAAGTTGCACACAAAATTTTTTCACATGAAATGTAACGGAGGATGTAAATTGATTCATTTACGAAAGTTCATAATTTAAATTATTACAATTCCTAAAATTTTAGGTATAAATTAATATTTTTTCAAAAGATATTATATTTAAAAATTTCAAAAGTTGTCTCTTGATTTTAAGTCTAAAATTATTTAACTTTCACTCTTTTTCTAATGCTACGACTAAAAATATGTTTAGAAGTGATTGTAAAATGAGAAAAATTTACTTTTCTAAAGTTCAAAATCATTTCAGTTAATTATAGAATTAATTAAATGTTCGATTTTACCCTTTGAGATGTGATTTTCATACAATCAAAATTGATTTTTGAATGACTAGAACTATTATAGTGATTTTGGAACATAAAAAAAATGATTCAAATAATTACAAAATCACTTTCAAATGTGCTCTGAAAATTGTGATTGCTAAGCTAGAAAATGGAAATAGATATAATAAAAAGTTATGAAAAATTTACTTTTCTAAAGTTCATAATCATTTCGTTTAATTATAGAATTAATTAAAGGTTTTGATTTTACGCTTTGAGATGTGATCAAAATTGATTCTGAATGACTAGAACTATCAAAGTATTTCGAACATAAAAAAATGATTTAAATAATTTCAAGATCACTTCAAATATGCTCTAAAAATTACGGGTGTACATGATTGAGTTGAAAGGTATTTTTTGGACCAACCCAAAAATTCGAGTTAAGGTTAATATATATATATATATATATATATATATAAATCGAGTTGAGTTTGGTCAACTAAGTTTTTTTTAACCAACCCACAACCCAATCCAACTCAATAAAAATAGAAAAATCCAACCCAACCCAACCTAAGAATAAAACTAATCCAATCCAATCTTTACATTTTGAGTTGGGTAGTCCGGATTATTCGGGTTGTCGGATTATTTGAACACCCCTACTAAAAATTGTGATGGCTAAGCAAAAAATTGGAAATAGTTACAATTAAAAGTTATGAAAAATTTACTTTTGTAAAGTTCAAAACCATTTAGTTTAATTATAGAATTAATACATTTTTCAAGAATTTTTTTCAGCAATAAAAGCTTCTTTCACAAAATCTCTCCAACAACTTACTTCCCTTTTCTTCCTTATCTATTTTAATGCCTCACATTTTCCTACTTTGAAGACCTATACTTAATTTTGAAAGCATCTCAAATTACATGAAACATTTAGAGATACGTATCAAATTCGCATTTTGAATCATATGTTGTGAAGTAATTTTAGCACAACTTTAAAACTAAATCGTCTATACATTAGTTGTTGCTCTCCAAGATTAATAGAACAACCCCTCAAATGTGCACTCGACGGAGAAGGTCTAGAATCGATAAAGAAGACTGCTTTATTTAGAGGTTTTGAAGGAAAAAAAAAAGCCCTATAACATCTCTACAATCTATAATGTCGATGCTTTAACAGACGAAAACGAATGTCCAATAGTTCCAAGATTTAGTATTATGGACGTGGATTGTGGAAACTTGAATTAATTGACATTAAGGAAAATATTTTTGGCTGAAAAAAGAATAAAAAATAACAAAAAACGATTATCTTTTTTCGTACAAACATGATTAGCGAAACCATATAGTGTCGACAATGGCAATGTACGTGTGAAAAGAGGTCTTAGACTCATTCTAAATCCTTTTTGCTAGTCTAGAAAGAAAAGGTTTTGAGATAAGAACTCTTTATAAAGTTGTTAAATTTCTAATGTGGGATAAAAATACTTTTTTTAAAAAAAATCAAGTCATTCCAACACTAAACTATGTGAATACTACAATGATTAGATTCAAGCAAGTATTTAGATTAACATGAAGAAAAATAAATGTAAAGAAAATTACAATACGCATTGTGATAATAATCTAATCTAGTCCAAACTCTTAAGGATTGTTTGGTTTAAGGTTTTAAAGATGTTTAGGAATTAAGTATGTTTGAGAATAAAAAGCTTCCTAATAAGATTGTTGGGAATCAAAGATGACTATGTTTGGTTGTACATGAGAATGTTGTAAAAATTTTATGGTAACAAATTAACTTTGTATTTTATTTATAAAATTAATCAGATCACCTCTATAAAATTTTGATAGATTAATTGATAAACAATCAATTTAATCCAAAGTTTTGAATAAAATTAATTATTTAACTATTGAGTAATGATATTAATTAAATTATTAATTACAAATGTTCGTAAAATGAGTAATTTATAATTAAAGTTAATTGATTACATAATTTGATGTATCAATTTGATGAATTTGTATAAATATGATGTATTAATTAATAAAACCATCAAAACCAGTTAAAAAAATTAATATAACATTTTATTATTAAAAAATAATGAATTATAATTAATCAATGATAAACTAATTATAATTATTAAAAAATAATCTCATAAAATATTAGTTATAATGATAATTAATTAATTACATATATAATTTATTAATGAATTAATAGTATTAAAGCATCAGTTCTTTACGGATTATTATATAATTAATTAATTAATTTATGAATCGAGTAGTTAAATATTATAATTTAAAATTTAATATCATTTTCGGAGTGATTGTAAAATGAGAAAAGTTTAATTTTCTAAAGTTCAAAATCATTTTGGTTAATTATAGAATTAATTAAATGTTCGGTTTTATGCTTTGAGATGTGATTTTCATTGATCAAAATTGATTTTGAATGATTAGAACTATCATAGTGATTTCCAACATAAAGAAATGATTCAAATAATTACAAAATCACTTTCAAACATGCTTTGAAAATTGTGATGA
The DNA here is from genome assembly GCF_009727055.1 of Benincasa hispida. Taxonomy (NCBI): domain Eukaryota; kingdom Viridiplantae; phylum Streptophyta; class Magnoliopsida; order Cucurbitales; family Cucurbitaceae; genus Benincasa; species Benincasa hispida. The sequence goes on from NC_052357.1 coordinate 38,645,344, forward strand.
CTAAGCTAAAAAATGGAATTAGATACAACAAAAAGTTATGAAAATTTACTTTTCTAAAGTTCAAAATCAATGTGTTTAATTATAGAATTAATTAAATGTTTGGTTTTATGCTTTGAGATGTGGTCAAAATTGATTTTGAATGACTAGAAATATCAAATTGATTTCAAACATAAAAAATGATTCAAATAATTTAAAGATCACTTCAAACTTGCTCTAAATATTGTGATGGCTAAGCAAAAAAGTGGAAATAGTCATAATTACAAATTATGAAAAATTAAATTGATTTTGAATGATTAGAACTATCAAAGTGATTTCGAACATAAAAAAAAATGATTCAAATAATTTCAAGATCACTTGTAATAAATAAGTGGTATAAAATATGCAATGAGCACGAAGCGAACAAGCAACATTTAAATCTTCAATCTGACGCTCTCCCACCTAAGCTATCCCTACCATATATTTTTAAAAAAAAAAATTTCAACTATAAAAGCAAATATCTTTCACAAAATCTCACCAAACTTACTTCCCTTTTGAAAGCATCTCAAGTTACCTGAAACATTTAGAGATACTATGAAATATAATATATCAAATTCGCATTTTGAATCATATGTTGTGAAAGTAATTTTAGCACAACCTTAGAATTAAATCGTCTATCTTAGTTGTTGCTCTTCAAGATTAACAGAACAATTCACTCAAATGTGCACACAACGGAGAAGGTTTAGAATCGATAAAGAAAACTATTTTATTTAGAGGTTTTGAAGAAGAAAAAAGCCCTGTAACATCTCTACAACCTATAATGCTGATGCTTTAACAGCCGAAAACGAATGTCCAATGGTTCCAAGATTTAGTAATAGTGGGCATGGATTGTGGAAACTTGAATTAATTGGCATTAAGGAAAATATTTTTGGCTGAAAAAAAAAATAAAAAAGTAACAAAAAATTATATTTTTTCGTGCAAGCATGATTAGCGAAGCCATATAGTGTCGGCAATGGCGATACATATGTGAGAAGAGGTCTTAGACTCATTCTGAACCCTTTTTGCTAGTCTAGAAAAGAAAAAAGGTTTTGAGATAAAAACTCTTTATAAAGTTGTTCAATTTCTAATGTGGGATAAAAGTACTTTTTTTTAAAAAAAAAATCAAGTCATTCCAACACCAAACTATGTTAATACTACAATGATTAGATTCAAGCTAGTATTTAGATTAACACAAAGAAAAATAAATGTAAAGAAAATTACAATGTGTATTGTGATAATAATCTAATCTAGTTCAAACTCTTAGGGACTGTTTGGTTTAAGGTTTTAAAGATGTCTGGGAGATAAGTATGTTAAAAAGCTTGGAAATAAGATTGTTGGGAATCAATGATGACTATGTTTGGTTATACATGAGAATGTTGTCAAAATTTTATGGTAACAAATTAGTTTTGTATTTTATTTATAAAATTAATCAAGTCACCTCTATAAAATTTGGATAGATTAATTGATAAACAATAAATTTAATTCAAAATTTTGAGTAAAATTAATTATTTAACTATTGAGTAATGATATTAATTAAAAATGTTCGTAAAATGAGTAATTTATAATTAAAATTAATTGATTACATAATTTGATAAATTTGTATAAATATGATGTATTAATTAATAAAACCATCAAAACTAGTTTAAAAAAATTAATATAACGTTTTATGATTACAAAATAATGAATTATAATTAATCAATGGTAAACTAATTATAATTATTAAAAAATAATCTCATAAAATATTAGTTATAATGATAATTAATTAATTACATATATAACTTATTAATGAATTAATAGTATTAAAGCATCGGTTCTTTACGGTTTATTATATAATTAATTAATTTATTTATGAATCGAGTAGTTAAATATTATAATTTAAAATTTAATATCATTTTCTAAATTATAAATTTAATATTCATATATCCATTAGTTTTAATAATATATTAAAAAATAAATTTATATATTTAAAAAAGAGAGGGAGTGTAACATCAAGAAAACTCATACTTTTGGATGTGTATTATTTATGGGTATAAGAAATGCATAGAAATAACTTATTCTAATGCTTAAAGTTTCAAAACTTGTACTAAACAAGAGGATGTGGTTGGAATCACTGAAATCTGTATTAGAACTGAAGTGAATCTCTCTCCTATTTTGATTGAATCACTGAAATCACTGAAGTTGTTTTATGAATGTGATACCTTGCCAAGTCAGTTTCTCTTTATGAATGTATTTCCAAAACAACTGAAGTGAGTCTCTCTCCTATTTTGATTGAAATTCATTCAACATCATTTGAAATCTGTATTAGAAAAATTGCAGTATGTCAATGAGTTGCAATATATTTTTTTTAACTCAATTTATGAACTTTATTTTAACAAGTATTTTGAGAGATTTCTTCTCGTGAATTGCAAATGTAACGCTGTAGCCCATGAATTAACCTCCTGTGCTTGAAGACACAAACTGATAAAAGGATTTGGTTGGAAGAACACCCTCTCTGATGCATGCTTATTAACTAGTTGATTCAAATTCTCTGTATTTTTTTTTTTTTTGGGTCTGGTTTTATACTTAAAAAAAAAAAAAAGCAAGATCAAAAAAGGGGAAAAAATCTAATCTAATTATTACAATAAAACAGTATTGATTATTAATTACGAACTTTCAATATCAATAGCGCCCATGGCCTAATGGATAAGGCGTCTGACTTCTAATCAGGCGATTGTGGGTTCGAGTCCCACTGGGCGTGTTTTCTTCTTTTTTACCATTTAAAGAGAAGAAGGTTCTAGTTTGCTGTAATATCATTTATATATTTTGTATTTTTATGTTAATTTACAATAAATATAAAATCAAATTATAATTTTTTACATGACCTTAAAAAGGTGATAAACTAACAGTATAAATCATCACCTAACTCAAGAATAATATAGTTGATGAATATTGGTTTTTTGGCATGCTCGTGAAATCTAAGCTTAGAGATATATATGATACTAATATATTTGTTTTAGATCTTTTGAATCTATCAAATTTGATATTTTTGATGATCAATGTGATAGTTTTCATGGGTAGTTCTCTCCTAACATAATGAATAAACATGTTAAATTCAAAAATATGAAAAATGGATAGAAACTTTGGTTCAAACAAATAAATAAGATATCTAAGATTATGATAAAATTGAAACTATAGAAATTTAATCAAAATCTAATTGAAACTAATAAAATAATAGTAATATAAAATTCCAAGCACTAACAAAAACTACATGCTCAATATTGAAATTTTAAAATAACACAAATATGTAAATCTTTGTTATAGTTGAAAGGTATATACTTTATATACTTTTCTACAAATTGAAAATTAATAAGTGATGTCGCTCTTTGATTGAATTTAATTCCTACATTTATGAATTCAAAATAATCGTCATTGTTAATAATACTTCCTCCTAAACCTTATCCTTTACTTTCAAATCCTTTCTTCCCCAATTTTTTTCATCTCTTATCTACGTAACCAAAATTTAAATTTGATAATAACCTAAATATTTGTCAGTGTTGGAAATAAATCTAATAATCAATATTGTATCAAATTTTAACTTCAAGATACTATGCATATCCCTTTTTTCCTCAAACATAACGGTTAATGGATAATAATAAATCAAAATTTAAATATAAAGATAACAATCATACCTTTTCGCCGAACGAAATAAGTTTATGAATTATCTAGGTTTCACTTTGACACAATCCAATATTTTCTTTATGAATAAAGAAAACTTCAATTATCATTCTAGAATTCGGAATTGGAAAGCTTGTATTTATTCTTTAAAAAATATTTAGTTATTATGTAAAGTATTGTGTACTATTTATAAGTAACGTGTTTATTTGAATTTTTATTTCTATGTAAAGAGATACATTAAGAGGATTATGACAGATGAAAATGTGTGATTATTAATTATTTTTAAAAATTTTAGTTAGCATGTGAAGTTAAAATTAAATTACTTATTCTTATTCTTGATACAGTTTTTTTTTTTTCCAGTTATTGTATTTGTTTGAAAAGTATAAAATTGGAAAATAAAAGTTAAAATATCAACAAAAACTCTAAAGGGTACAATGAATTTTTTTTTTTAATTATAAAGGACAAAGAGGTGTGAATATAATTTATAAGTTACTTTTTCACTTTTTCCTCCATTTGATGCCACTTCGTAGGAGGCCAATTTGTTGAAAACAAAAGTCTAAAAAAAAAAGGGCACATATACTTAACAGAAATGGTATAATGGACATTTAATAAAAAATAAAGAGCAAAATAAAATCCTCCCCATGTAGCCACTTTCAATATCGTATAGATTAAAAACTAACTTTTTCAATTCGATCGGTTGATTTTTCAATTGAATCTCAGTCAAAATAAAGATGTAGTTATTTACTTATTTGTACTAAATATATTTTACTCATTTATTATAATTTTGTATTCAAGAACTATTAATTAATTGTTTGATTATTATTAATTACTTATCTCTAGTGTTTTTTTTTTTTAAAAAAATTAAAGTTGTAATTATTATTTATATTTTATGTATTTGTGTATAATTATCATACTATAATTATAATTATTTAATATATTTCATGATTATATAGTCATTAACCTTCAATTCATTTCACTTATTATATATGATTACTTTTTATCAAGTTAATTAGATCATTATCTTATCAAATTATCATTTTCTTTGGAATTATTAATCATTATTATTATCATTATTTGATTAAGAATTATTAATTATTATTAACCATTATCATTTTTATTTTTTATAATTATGTAGTCGTTATTTTAATTTATTCCACTAGTCATATATAGTACATTTGAGCATACATCAAAGGGATAACACAATATTCCCCACTTATTGTAGAGGTGATGTTTATACATACATTTATTCCTTTTTAAGGGAGAAAATTCTTACAAATAGAAAAATTCAAAAAATATTTACACTTTATATCAAAAAATTTTAAAAATACTTATATTTTTGAAACTTTTTACGGTAAAGTATAAATATTTTTAAATATTTTTTATATTTAAAAAGATCCTGAGTCTAATTGGTATGTACCTCTCGAGAGGTCGGAATCCAAATTCTCTCTCATTTGTCATACAAAAATTGACGATCTTATGAAATTCCCTTTTTAAAGTAATGTTAACTATTATTAAACATTATGGTAGGCAGTTATGTACAATAACAATACTTATTATTACTTTGTAAGCCATTATTTTACTTTCCTATAATTATGTAAATAATTTATTGCTAATATGATTTATGAATTATATAACACATTTATTCATCTTATTGTAATTAACTAGATCAATAACAACTAAACCATGAGATTAATTTAATAATTAAATATTAAAATGAGCATAACTCAACTGACATACAAATGCATTAGCAACAAGAAGGTTTGCGTTTCAAACTCTCTATTTATGGAGCATATTGCATGATCTTAATTATAGGCCCATAATTTTTTATATTGAATTGTGGCCTCCTGAGCAAAAATCACTTCACTTATCTTAGGGAGTTATGGGAACCCTAAGATCACTTATAAATAAAGGTTATGGTCCCTAAGATACTATATGTCTCTTTAGCCTCATATTCTTCTTTTGATAATGAGGGTTTGCCCATTAATTGCATAGTTGAGGAGAACCACAAGCTATCTCTTTGCAGATCATGATCTAAGTTATAGGTAATTCTAATCCTTTATAGATTTTGATTTTCGTCCCATGCTCATATCCAAATAAAGTTTGTGTTAGCTAGTAATTTTTATTCACTATTTGGAAATACTAGATCATATCTCAACGTGTCAAATGAGCCATATGAGGTAAGACAACGAATGTCGTCGACCATGCCTTGAAAAAGAATATGAGACACTTTTTTTTTAGTGCATAAGAGTGGAGTATTCGAACAACATACTTCTTGGTTAATAAAATATAGGGGCAATTGCAACTTTCATTAAAAAAAATTGAAAATTGGGCGCGTGTCTTTAGGTTTTGCTTTTTTGCAAACATGTCAAAAAACTTATGCCTAAAAATTTGATTGTTATCTGATTTCTATGTGATTGTTATGTGATTTCTATGTGATTGCCACACCTGCAATTCCAAAAAAGTTGAAGTCATGGGCTTTGGTTTCTTAAAATATATTTGCCATATAATGCAATTTTCCTAAAATATAACAATTTGACACGAGAAAATAAAAATAAGGAAACACAATAAGAATTACGATCTAATTTGAAGGGATTTTTTAAAGGGTATTGAAGACGATGAAAATAGTAGATTTCATGTCGAACTATTATTTTCCAAAATTGTTTGAAAAACAAGTGCACTAAACAACATCTTAATTGTTTTTCCATTCATTATTTTAGTAATCATAAAAACTATAAAAACAATTTGAGGCTTTAATCTTTCCTTTATGTAGTAGGACGAGACAATTTTTTTCTGGTCAGGAACTTGAAATATAATTAAATTAGGGAATTATAAGCTTGAATAAATTAAATAGTCAGTAACATCTACGCTTCCATTAAATTTTTGGTAATAAGGGAATTATAATGACTTATGTTCATTAGAGGGATTAGTGGTACTTAAGGAGTTAGATGTAACTACAGGAACAAAACGGTAAATTGGCCTAATTGTACTTACGAGCGATTTGTGAAGAGTTATCGCACTGTTGATTGGTTATATGGACACAGAAATATATTTGTTGTGCAAAGATATTTGTAGTGCAAAGCGTGTAACTGTCGGTCTTTAGTGGAGTGACCAACAGTTAACAGATGGTGGATCTTGTGACTAAAGAGTTTAATCAGTTATTCACGTATCGTTGGAGTTTCAACCTACAGGTTCATGAGGTCCCCTTGGTAGTTCAATGGGTTCAAGTGAATAATAAGATTTTGGGTTAATTTGAAGTATTCAAATTAACAAGAGGAAATTCAATTATATGTGATATAATTGATATGATGTATTAGATACATTAATTGGAGGAATTAATATAAATATGATTTATATTAAGTACCATAAAATAGAAAAAAAAAACTATGGTTTATATGTTTCATATGATGAAATATTAAAACTATAGGTTATAAATATAATATGATAAGTTGGTTTTCATATTTATTTATAATATATTAATTATATGATAATTAATTCTTTTTCTCTAATAACTGTTTTAAGTGGGAGGTTATTGGAGGTTTTATGGTAACCGTGAGATAAAAGGAATTTTTTTTTTCCAAATTTAGTAGTTGATTTCATTCGGAAAGATCTCACGAAAATAGGCTATCAAGTAAAAGAAGTTTTTACTAAGCGATAGTCGTTGAGAGTCTACACGATTGTTTAAGAGTTGACTATACGATAGTTGCTTGTTGATCGTTGCTACACGATCGAGTAGCAAAGTCTATGTGATAGGCTTCACTTACTAAACGATCGAGTACATCATCTATGCGATAGACAGTGTTCATATCTCCCACTTACTCGATCGTCTATTCAATTGCATACCTCCAATCTTCCTCAAGCCATGATCATATAGAGCCCACAACTCCTGGATTCTCACACCGAGAATACCAAGGTAACACTTGTGGTGGTGTTTTACATCATTTGTGAATCGAGTTGCATTCGATTGGGTTCGAGGTTGTTAGTGCTGTTGGTGATCTGTTCGTTGCGTTCGAGTGTTGCTGTTGGATGCATTGAAGATCGATCGAGAGATACTTGAAGAATAGTTCTTCAAAGGTACACATACTCTATCCCTTGTACCTTAAAGTATATGCTGTAATTTCTATTAATGCATAATCTGTTTGTTTCCGGTTAGACTATAATTTTTGTGTTCATTCTGAATGGAATTTGGAACGATCCACTTCCGCTACTCATGGAGATCTTTGTTTATGATTTCCTTCAAATCTCATTCGTAATAATTTTAACCAATAGTTTTAATATGAATCTAATTCATATTAATTATCATTTACATATTAATAGTCTCATATTATATTGTAACGACCTGATCCCCTAGGACTTAAGTTAGGTCATTACTAAATACACGCATGAATAGAACTCAAAACAACACTCGGTTATGGCAAAATAAATGCTAATTAAATAAGGTAAGTTCAAAAGACTTTCATTAAATTAAAATACTAAATCAATAATAGGGTACCTATAAATCATAAAGGATAATAAATAAATCTGAAAAAACGATTCTTAAAAGTAAATTTTAAACATAAAAACTAAAAGTTAAGAGAAACATGAAAAGAACTTTAAATCTCATGAGCGGAAGCATAAAAACTAGTCCCCATGGCTTGATCACGAATTCTGCTTGTACATCGCCGGTGCATCTCTACCTTTACCTGAAACAACAACATGAGAAAGAATGAGTATAAAATACTCAGTAAGTAACCCCACTACTGGGGTCAGGCTGAGCATCTATGTCCTCTAGATACCCACCTCTGGTGAAACATATAACTGCTCTAGTCTTTATGGGACACATATGCACATGAAACAAGAAGGAGACTGAGTCCTATCCTACTATAGTTAAGTATGCCCACTACCTCTGGTGAATCCCGAAGGAGATACAAACTGGTGAATCCCGAAGGAAACACAAAATATAATGGGCATCTAACTAATCAGTAAGGACATTTGCACAGTCTCAACATCATAATCATCACTGTACGAATCTATGACATACATATAAACTTCAACATCATGGCTCTACATCATACACATATACCTTAACATCATGGTTTTACAACATACATGTGTACCTCAACATCATCAGATCAAATACAACCATATGGAAGCACATACCATCTCATACTAGCATTAAAGTGTCTATGTGCATAAATTAATAATTCAGATCTCGTATCATAACATACTTTGATCATATTATACTATCAGTCTATCATGCTAACATTATGCCATAATGTACATTTATCATGCTAGCATACATCTAATGCCTGGCTCGTGGGTAGTTCTAGTAGTAAGATTACTTACCTTGATATTAGGTCGAACCAAAAAGCGATTGAATCTTTGTGAAATTCTTGAATCCTTAATCAAGCCTAAACATAAACCAAGCTTTAAAATTAATAGTTAAGGCTAAATTCCAAACACCCAAATATTACAAAATATTTCCAGATAACCTTACCTAAGGTGTGGTCCAATTCGAATTCACCTTCCAAACCTTCAATTTTAAGTCCAAATAATTAGCAAACTAAACTCTTCTTCATCTTGAATGAAATTCTTGAATCAACCCTGATTTTTTGACGAAGCTACATCTTGGATAATTTATTTGAACATTGGTGTAGTGAAAAGTATGTTTTATTTGATTTTCAAATGCTTAATCCATGTAACCTAATATTTCAAATTATGATTAGGGGGTTGAT
>NC_052357.1:38655088-38680211 GCF_009727055.1 Benincasa hispida
TGAAATTACATTATTACTAAAAAAATGTGTGGGGTGTTACATTCTTCCCTCCTCAAAGAACTTTCATCCTCGAAAGTTCATTCTTGAAAAAGCTCCAGGTACTGGGCCCTCATCTCATTCTCTCACTCCTAAGTGGCCTCCTTGAACTGATGATTCTTCCACAAGACTTTCACAAGCGCAATCTCCCGGCAGCGCAGTGTTTTTACCTCTCTGGCGAGGATCTCTATAGGCTTCTCCTTGTAGCTCAAGTTGTCATTCAACTGTAAGGGCTCGTAGTCAACTACATGGGATGGGTTTGTCACATACTTCCTTAGCATCAAAACATGGAAGACATTATGAACTGAAGACAGTATTGGGGGCAATGCCAAATGGTAAGCTACGAGGCCAACTCGTTCCAAGACCTCGAAAGGTCCAATGAATCTTGGACTCAACTTCCCCTTCCTGCCAAACCTCAGAATACCTTTCATGGGTGCCACTTTTAAGAACATTTTCACACCAGTCTCAAATTCCAGGTCCTTACGTCTTATCGGCATAACTCTTCTGTCTGCTCTGAGCTATTTGCATACGAGCCCTGATCTTCTGTATTGCTCATTCGTGGTCTGCACCAATTCAGGTCCTAACAATTTCCTCTCTCCCACCTCATCCCAATACACAGGGGACCTGCAACTCTTCCTATATAAGGCCTCAAATGGCAAAGTTCCAGTGGCAGTCTGATAGCTATTATTATATGTGAATTCCATTAAATGCAAGTGAGAGTCCTAACTCCCTAAAAACTCTAGTGCATAAGCGCACAACATATCTTCCAATATCTGGTTCAGATGTTCTATTTGACCATCAGTCTATGAGTGAAAATTGTACCAAAATCCAATCGAGTACCCAATGCTAACTGAAGACTCTTAAAAAAAAAACTAGATGTAAAACGAGGGTCATTGTTTGACATAGCTAAAACTAGTACCAAAAGAGGTGTAACAACCCCTTCCATAAATAACTATGAAACTTAAGATGTTGAAAATCAGCAACACTTCTGCACGTCCGAGCTGAGAACTGTGAAAACAGTCATGAAGTTAAGAAAGTCTTATATACTAAAAACATATATCTGAGCCTACCATGTCACAGGAAAAACTTCATATGTACAGTGAAGAAACTGGTCATACTATATAATGTGTCATCTAAAGATACGTACCAGAAAAAATCTAGTCAACTGAAAACTGCTTCTACTCTAGAAGCGCCAACTGTGATGTCTTTTCTAGGGTCTACATGTCTGAGAATAACTCTGTCTAATTAAGTCTCACATTCATGAGAAACTCATCATGAGGCTCTATGCTGTCATGAGATATAAAACTTGCTTGAGCCATTCTCATATTATTCTTTAGGCTTGAAACAACCACATATCATTACTTAGACCCCGTTGCGAATGAGTCCAGAATTCCCCCTGAAAATAAGGTTTTGAAGTCCCTGGATGCTAAAACATAAGTCAATTGATAACACATTTTCATAACCTCGTAATAACCGTAATTGATCCTTGAAGTCATTTATTTTTTTTAACGATAAAACCTTCTTGATTCATAAGTCCTAGCTTGGATTACTCGTACTCCCTAACGCTAGTTAACTCATTACCCATGCAAGAGAATACATACTATCTTGTAATGCTCCAAACCCACTTTTAGTAACTTCTTACTATCAACTCAACTTTATTGCCAAGTCTATCCCTTATACTAATGGTTATATTAGAAGATCCAACTTACCTACTTTTGTGCATATACCATTATTGTCTACCTCAAGTTGGATTATTTTCTTTTCTCAATCAAATTGATGGTCTTGCTAGTTCATGTTTCCAACACTTGCACTTAAAGTCAAAATCCCTTAAATCTTACTAATGGCCTCAATGATTTACGTCTTAACTAATGAGGCCTCAACATACCATATCAATAGTTCTAGAACATCTACTGTTACTAGTAACTCCATTTTAACTCATCCCTTCTTAACCTTCTGTTTTGGTAACAGATTCTTGTGTTAAAACAAAGTTCCATACCAATCACCTACATAAGCTATCTTTCCATCTAACACATATTGTCCTAAAGTTCCACATTGTAATGAGGTATTCTTCTTTTACACCAAAACAAATACCTTGTAACCCCTCTTATCAAGCCTTCAAAACCATACTTAAATAGGAGTTTCGAACACATTAAATTTCTTTCTCTTTCCAAAAGAGTAAACTTTCTTGGACAATTTTCTCTCATTCACATTTATCTCTGATAAAACCACTAAATTCAAGACACCTCTTTTTTTTTTTCCACTTTCCATGTGGAACATAATCTTTTTACTAAATTATATTTTACTTAACTCCTCCATAAATCTTATCTCTCTCACTAAGAATTTCCATCTTGTAGAATTCCTCTTTGCCAATTTGCATACGTTTAAACTCCAAAAGACTTTTGTTTCTTCAAATCTGTCTAACTTGGATCTCCTTAACACAATAAGGCTCTGGGTTTAGTTTAGGTATACTAAAATAATCCTTCAACTTAAACAAATAACACCTTGCTTTAACCCCTTTAAGTCCAAGGTCATGTCCAACTATTTTAGCTTCCTTTAATGACATCTACCTAGCTAGATATTCCAAAAGAATTCTTTATATCATTACACATACTTTACCTAGTTCATCAAGTCGTAGTATTACCTAAATGATTATGACTTATGAATCCTTTCTAAAATTCTTCTCGAAATGTTAGGTTTTTAATATCTCAAAACCTTTAATAAATCTATAGACTCTTCTTCTTTTCCTCCTTATTCATAAAACAACTTTTAACCTTATACTTGAGCACTGGCCTGTGTATTTATACTACCACCGATTGCACTATCTAACACAAAATATAACACTAGTCCTTGATCAATTCTTGTCTCGATAATTTTATTCTTTGGCTTAAACATTTAAATACCTTCATTCCTAAATTGTCATAACTCTACATAGTTTCATCAACCTTTAACATTGTTGAACTGAGGTATATATTTGTTCGTTTCTAACATAATTTCCATGAGATTAACTAGTGCCAAGTGACCTCATAATTTACTATAGTTTATTTTTCTCCTTTTGTAGTGTCGTACCTGATAATCCTCTTATAATAACTTCTAACGAGTCACTGACCTAGCATTATAACATAACTGGTACATTTAAACTAAGCAAATATTTTAATGCACAACTATCATAAACCTTGTAATTGATAAGACGTACTTGGCGATGACGAGGAATCCGTTCATTGGCCACAGGGACAATCTAGACTTATATAGTAAGTCAGTCTACAGAACCCAAAACATGGGCTCTGATACCAACTGTAACGACCCGACCCCCTAGGACTTAAGTTAGGCTGTAACTAAATACATGCATGCATGGAACTCAAAACGACACTCGGTTGTGGCGAAATAAATGCTAATTAAATAAGATAAGTTCAAAAGACTTTCATTAAATTAAAATACTAAATCAATAGTTGGGTACCCATAAATCATAAAGGATAATAAATAAATCTGAAAAAACAATTCTTAAAAGTAAGTTTTAAACATCAAAACTAAAAATTAAGAGAAACATGAAAAGAACTTTAAATCTCATGAGTAGAAGCGTAAAAACTAGTCTGTGGCTCGATCACGAATTCCGCTTGTTCATCGCCGGTGCATCTCTACCCTTACCTAAAACAACAACATGAGAAAGAATGAGTATAAAATACTCAGTAAGTAACTCCACTACTGGGGTTAGGCTGGGCATCTATGTCTTCTAGATACCCACCTCTGGTGTTACATATAACTGCTCTAGTCCTCTTGGGACACATATGCACATGAAACAAGAAGAAGACTGAGTCCTATCCTATTGTAGTTAAGTATGCCCACTACCTCTGGTGAATCCTCAAGGAGACACAAACTGGTGAATCCCGAAGGAAATACAAAATCTAATGGGCATTTAACTAATTAGTAAGGACATTTGCACAGTCTCAACATCATAATCATCACTGTATGAATCTATGACATACATATAAACCTCAACATCATGGCTCTACATCATACACATATACCTCAACATCATAGTTCTACAACATACATGTGTACCTCAACATCATCAGATCAAATACAACCATATGGAAGCACACACCATCTCATACTAGCATTCAAGTGTCTTTGTGCATAAATTAATAATTCAAATCTCGTATCAGAACATACTTTGATCATATTATACTATCAGTCTATCATGCTAACATTCTGCTATAACGTACATTTATCATGCTAGCATACATCTAATGCCTGATCCGTAGCCAGTTCCAGTAGTAAGATTACTTACCTTGATATTAGGTCGAACCAAAAAGCGATTGAATCTTTGTGAAATTCTTGAATCAACCCTCTAATCATAATTTGAAATTAGGTTTACATGATTAAAGCTTGAATCAAATACATACTTCACTACCAATGTCTCAAATAAATTATCCATATGTAGCTTCGTCAAAAAAATCACTTCCAAATGACTTTACCAAAATTTCTCAACAACCAAAATTAATCCACAAGAGGGTCATCAAAGCATAAAACTTACCAAAACTCGCTAAAACAAACTCCAACTTCACTGAACAACACCTCAATACCTTCACAAACTTGAATCAAAGTTGAAACACAATGAGTATCAACCAATTGATGCCAAAAGTAAATGAGTATTCAAGAATCAACCGAAAACAACCCAAACGGCAAAAATCTTAACCAAATCGATAGATCTAGTGACGGAAAAAGCGAATGATGCTTGAGCAGTGGTGGACGGAGGTCATGAAGAAGAAATTGACGCGGCGGCTTTGGGCGGCGTCGGACGGGCTCACGAACGTGAGGAAGAAAAGGGGGGTGGGGTTTGACTTTTTTTTTTAAAAAAACAATAATAATAATAATAATAAAACAAAAAAGGAAATAAATATAATTACATTTAATTCCTTTCCGTTTTATACTATTAAATTCCTTTCTGTTTCAAAAGAAAATTAATTCCTGCAATTAATTTCCAATTTGAATAATTTCACGCCAACAATTAAATTCCCGCACTTATACTTGAAGTCCAAAATTTAAAAAATTTCCTCCAACTAATGACAATTACTGAAATTCCAAATAATAAAGTTACTGAAATTACATTATTACTAAAAAAATATGCAGGGCGTTACATATATAGTTTAATTTTGAATCTCGTTGAAAACAAACTTTATATTATCATGTATCTAAATATATTATATGAATTGTATCATATACAGTTAACATAAACTACTCCCTTAGTCGATTTGAACATTTCAAATTCTTTCAAAACTCTTGATCAATGTGTTTGCCCATTGTGTGCTAATAGGGAGACCTAATAGACCTATAGATTCTAAATACCAATGATCCGAGATTAATTAATTAAACTAATTAATATTCATTAACTATGAGGCACTCTATTAAAGACTCATAGTTGCACTCTTATGCATTGTAGAACATGTTGTGTTCATGGACATAACTATTACAAGTAAGTCGATACTTCATAAGTTTTTCGTAATTACAACTGGGTCAAATTACCGTTTTACCCCTGTACTTACCTCTTTGTCTTTAAGTACCAATGATCCTTTAATGAACAATTTGTTTATAATCCAACCATAAACCAAGTCTCTCTTGGGCTAGTGAGAGTGTGGGACCCCATTGTTCAAGATCTTGTATCAACACTTAAGGGAACTACTCATCTACTTAGCCTAAGGTTGAAAGGAGTAAATTTCATCTTGTGTAGTTATGTTCCTAGCTCTCCATTTGATCAAGTCTCCAAAATGGTAGGCTCATTGAGTCGGCGACTTAGACCACTCTCACCCATACAAATTAAGCGAGGAACCCTCATAGGCAGAAGTTCATAACTCACTCAGGATTAAGATCGAATTACATATGGTAATCCTATGAAATATTAATCTCTTCAGTCAACGTTGTTACAAAAAGAGATTAATTATTTTGCGGTCCAGTCTTATATAAACTCTTTATAATGGATACCTTCACTCACATGTCTCCATATGAACAATTTAGACCACATCGTTTGTAACGATTACAAAATGAGTCATATCTATAGTGTTACCAAAATAAGGCACCCAATTTTATTCATATACTTGAACATGATCCATCTATATGTCAACTACATACTATTAGTCTCATAAAATAATCTTGAATTTTTACTATGATAGATAATTTACTATTGCATATTTAATAATTAAATTAAATACTATATTAAATAATTAATTAACTATGTGACTTTTTGACACAAATTCTAACACTCACGTGTTAGTACAAGTATGGAACACAAAGTAAACAACAACAAACGTAATTCATTAGAACCCACTTTTTGAATTAGCATTCATTTATTACTTAGAATAAGCGTAATTTATTGGGACTCACTTTTTAGATTAACATTCGTTTATTACTTTTATGTAAACATGACCTTAATTCTATTTAAAATTAACTCAAAATCTGAATAAAACTATTTTTTATTCTATTTATTTTAGTTAAGAAAATGAGAGAGAAAAATATTTGAATCATTAATATTGTAGTGGATGATATATGCCTTCAACTAATAGAGTTGATTTAGATACTCACTACTACATATAAAATGGAAAAGAAAAACTACCTAAAATTGCCCCATCATCACATGCTTCCAAAAGAGACCCAGCAATTTAATGAGTTTCTTTTCTCAAACAACAACAATAATAATGAGTTTATTAAATTAAATCAGATATGATGAACATATTCCTATGGTAATTTGGGGTGCTTTCTGGTGGAGGGAACTTCCAATTTTCAAAAGTGAATTTGACAAATACAATACAATTTCTATTTGGGGAAGCTTTGTCAAAGTGGATTTGACAGCTACAAGCTAAGTGGCAACTTTGATCATGTGCAATTATTGACAGATACACCAAATTAAGGCTAAGGCCAAAAGTCATTTAAATTCTTAATATCTTGGTTCACTCACTTGTACAATTTTATTTATTTATTTTAATTTTAACATTTTTTATATTAAAAAAGAAATAATAGAGGACAAATATTTTTGTATTTCAAAATTTGGGAGAGAGAGAAATAGGACCACAAGGAATTGGTATATAGGAAAACTATACATATGACAGTAATTGAAGTTGTTCACATGTGTCCATTTGACTAAATTAATTAAGGGATAGCATAGTAATTTCATGTTTCTTACCCCCAATATGAACCTTTTTAATGTGATTCTATATTTTACCTGGTATTGTATTATTTCCCTTCTTCTTCGGAGGAAACATAATTCAACGGTAATTAATATGTACTATATTCTTAAATTGCTTCAAATCTTTATATCCAATTATATAATTCTTTTGATTAAGTATTGTAGTTACTAATACTTTATTTTATCTAAATAAATATAAATCAAGAAGGTATTTATGTTATTAACTTCCTCTCCTGAGCTCAATATCCTTACTTATTCATAAAATCAACAATCCTGCTGATTTCTTACAAACAATTAAGGTATTATTGAACTTCTTCTAACAACTTTGTTAGAGATTTGGAATTGGCTATATTTGTTTAAGAATTGTCTTGTTGGTTTTCTCCGGAATTGTCTCATAGGATATCTCTTAAAATGTTGATCCTGCAAATTATTTTTTCCTTATTTAGAATATCCTGCGATTTTATTACTCTTGGATATTTTTCTTTTTTATGCTCTGCAGATTTTGAATGAAGACTTTCTTTTTTTCATTGTGTCTATTTAAGAACAAGATGTTGTTTTTCTAGACTTGCTGTATTTGAGTATTTATAGTGTTAAAGCTTTTCGCTTTGTGAGTTGGCCGAATTGTGTGGTTGTGTGCAGATCTTTGAGATTGTGATTTAGAGTCCTTGAAGATATGGAAACTGTATTCTAGATCGACATTGAAGCTTGCTTTGTGAGAAAGTTGGCTTGTTCTTAGGGGGAGCATAAGATGTACTTCATTACTTGAGAAATGATTCTCAAACTTGGGGAAAACCTAAGTTAATCAAGTGAAGGGATCTTCACTAGAAGGAGAAAAGAGTATGGGTGAGGAGTCTCAAACATTAGGGGAGCTACCTAAGTAATTACTTACTAATACACACATACTTAGGGGATCATACGTTTCCTTGAGAAGAGTCTCACACTTAGGAGGAGTCCAAGTGATTATTCATTGAATTGAGTTATTCGTGTGTGACATTTGTAAACCAATTACAGATAAATACAACTTTATAATTGTTTAACTTCACATTAGTAAAAATATTTTTCCTGGACACTAACCTCTAGATGTATAGGTGAAATATTGTCGAACTAGATTACCAAATCTTAGAATTTAATTATTTGTTTGTAATTATTGATACATTTTGTCTGACATCATTATACTGTGGAGTAGATAACCTTAATTTCAAACTTTTATTAGGAAAAACCTTACTTCCATGCAAGTTTTAGTAACAGCCATGCATCCAAGTTCTAAAATAAATTTTACTCTCACACCACTCAAATCAAGACATCTTTAATATTTTACTAGAAAACTAAAAGCAATAATTACAAAGATGTGCAAAAATAAATAGTTGCAATATATACGAAATAATTTATAAACTAAAGGACGAGAAAAATCCTAAAGAATGCATCAAAGTCTAAAGCCAAGTTCATCTATTTAATACGCAATAAAAACACATGAACTCTCCTAGAAAAATTCACAAAGAAAACTACAGAGAATAATAGACGAAATGAAAAATTATCTGACGTGTCTCTTGTGGTATTTGCGATCTCTAGCTGAAGCTTCACTCTTTTTCCTTCTTTACCCTTCAACTCTTTTAACTCTGGTTCTCAAAAAAAAATGATTATTTAATTTCGTTTGGTAATTATTTGGTCTTTTATTTTTTTTATAAAATCAAGTCTATTTCATTTACATTTTTTACAATAATTTACATATTTCTTAAGTACAATAACTGAATTTTTGGAAAAATTTTAGAAACAAAAACAATTTTTTGAAAGCTACTTTTTTAATTCTCAAATTTTGGTTTGATTTTTTAAACCATTGATTAAAAATAAATAACAAATCAAGAAATTTGGTGGTGAACGTAGTATTTATAGGCTTAATTTTAAAAAACAACAACAAAAACAAAATGACTAAACGGCGCCTAAGCTTATTCATTTCATCAAAAACTTTTATTCGTCTCTAATGCTGAAAAATCTATAAATTAAGGATCCGTTGGATTGACTTAAGGAAAAAAAATATTTTTCAAAAAAATCATTTTTATTTAAATACTTTTATAAAAACGGATTAAAATACACTTGATAAGCTATTTTGAATGGTTGCCAAACACATCAATTTCTTCTAAAATGACTTTTTTTTTTAAAAAAAATTAAACACTTGAAGCCACACTCAAATATACTTCAAAATCAAAACTAGCATAAACTAAAGAGTACTACGAATAACTTGCTATCAATCCTCATTTGTTGTACTAAAAGATATATATTTATCTAGTAAAATAATGAAAAGTAATTTAATTCTATTTTTTATTTAGTGTGAAAAGAATATTGAAATATGTTGATAAACTTACCTAATAAATAATAAAAGTCTGGTTTGATAACTGTTTAGGCTCCGTTTGTTAACCATTTTATTTTTGGTTTTTAGTTTTTGAAAATTAAGTCTACAAACACCTATATCATCTCAAGATTTCTTGCTTTGTAAGTCTACTTTCTACCCATAATTTTTTTAAAAAAAGCCAAATAAAAAAAAATAGTTTTTAAAAACTTGTTTTTGTTTTTTAAATTTGACTAAAAATTCGACTTTTGTACTTAAGAAAGATGTAAACTATTGTAAAAAAATGTAAGAAAATAAACTTAATTTTCAAAACCTAAAAACATAAAACAAATAATTATCAAATGTGCCTTAGTGTTTGGTTTTTAAAAATTAAGCTTATAAATACCACTTCTACTTCTAAGTTATTTCTTTGTTTTTTTATCAACTTCTTATTCATATTATCAAAAACTATATGCTTTTACATACGGTAAAAAAAGAAAAAATAATTTCATATTCATCCGCTCAAAACATTAGAAAATTCCAAAGAAATTATTATTTAAATTATAAAAATTATAAACGAAGAAAACTGAAAAATAAAATAGTTTTAACCATTTGTTTTTTTTAAAAGGAATTTGACGAAGGATTCAATTATTTTATTTATTTATTTATTAAAATGGAATGTGAAAATGAACAACAGAATAGCCCGGAACACATTTTTCAAAATAATAAAGTTGAAATCTTGTTTGCACAGGGTTGAGATTAGTCACTGACGAAATGGAAGTCACTGAAATATTATTGGGTGATTGTGATAAAGTTACTAATGATTGGGATACAGAACTCAGAATTACATGCTCATTTTGTGGTCTGAGAGTGAAATGATAGCATATTGTAAATCAAAATCAGAAGATTAGGGAGGTAGTTTGAGCAACTGTGTAGTCAGTTGATGAAATTCAGACTCAAGTGGAAACAACAATTAAGAACAAACGAAAGTAAAACAGAGATTAAAGGAGAGAAGAATTAACATCGAGGATTATAATAGTTCGACATTGTATCTATATCTACTTTGAATCAAGGAGGTAACACATTCAATATTATCGAAAGAGAAGGATTCTTTACTCACTCACTCAAGATGTTAAGAATCGACAATCAAAGATAAATAGAAAATGTAAAACAAGAGAGATCGACACGAAAGTTTACGTGATTCACTAAAGTGTGTTAGCTATGTTCACGAGATAGAGGGAGAACCACTCTATTAGAGAGAATAATACAAATTATAGAATTAAAGTGCTTTTAGAGTTAGAGAGTTTATATTACGTACTTCTCTAAACCTAGAGTCATAAATGTAAATAATATAAAGATGACAAATATGTAAATAACTTTGATATTTCAACGTAAATAAGTAGCGAGACTCTCGATACTTGGTCGTTCGAAGCACTACATACGATATTCAAGAGATTTAACGACAAGAATATTATCAATTAAATTCAATACAATTTGTACATAGAATTTGGTTTAGCTAATACTCAGTATCTCATGGATTAAAAGTAACCAGAGTTAGGCCAAATAACCAACCACAGTTAAGAGTCAGACCAAAGAAGTGAAGTGTAATGAGTCACCCAATCAACAATTGACCCTCTTGACAAAAACACACTGAACTAACTGACCCCCCTAATTCAACAAGCTTCTGAAATTGATTAGCCAACACCAGCTTTCAGCAGATCATGAAGATAAATGAATCTTTCACAACTTAAAGTCTTCATGAGCACATCTGTTGGATTGTGAGCTGCATGAATCTTAGCAAGGCTGATTTTCTTCTCATTAACTGCATCTCTTACGAAATGAAAGCCAACATCAATGTGTTTGATTTGATCATGGAAGATAGGATTCTTTGACAGGGAAAAAACTCTTTTTGGCTATCACGAAATGAAAGGTATTTGTCATTCACTGTAGTGATGTCATACTGAATGTATATGCAATTTCAATAACAAGAGAAATAGACAATAAACATAAACAAACAAAACACAAGTTTCGTTAACCTAGTTTGGTGAAATAACACCTATGTATGGGGGGCAGTATGTCCATGGAAAAATATTTTTACTAATATGAAATCAAGTAGCTTACAACGTTGTACTTATCTGTAAATGAAGGACAAGAACAGTGACACATGAATAGCACAACTCTTAAAAAGAATATTTAGGATCCTCCTAAGTTTAAAACCTCCACCCAAGAGTACTTAGACCACCCCTAAGTATGAATATTAGTAAGCTATCTCTTAGACTCCCCTTAAGAGTGAGAATCCTTCTCTATGACAATCTTCCGACCTTGATGTGAAGTCCCCTTCACAAAACAGCAAGGATCGAATCCCACTATGGAAGCACATGAGCACATGTGCTTTTAATTTACGTTTTGAACTTACAGAAAATTGTAGAGAAGTTTAAATATATTTGAATTAACCATGCATTACAGAGAAGATATTCAAGGAGAAAAAAGATACTTTTGAAGACATTATTCAATCTTCTCCAAATCCTTGATGTGATCACGATATCTTGTCTGACGAATAGGATACGACCACCAAAAGCTTCCCTACTATTCTCTATATGGAAAAGGCCTGCGGGAACCCTTTTAAAAGATTAAGAGAAGAATCAAATTACAGAGAAACTTTTTCTCTTTAGGTTTGAGTGATGAGAGATGGTCAAAATTGAGAGAGGATTCTTTCTTTCTTTTCTTTATTATTATTATTATTATTTTTGTGAGTGTTGAGATTATTGAAAGAAGAACCACTTCTTTTCTGCAATTGCTCATGTTTTTTACAGAACTCTTCTTCAACATGTGCTAGAGGGAATAGAGAAGATAACACCCGTAACCACACATTGTAACTCACGTTAACTCCCTTGTAATTACAGATGAGTTAATTTTTAAATAAATTAAATCATATTTAATTTATTTAATTTAATAACTATTAATTAATATTACTTAATTAAATATCACATATTTAATTAATGTTACAGTTAAATCATATTCAAATGTATTTTTCTCTAGTATACTATAGTTTTAATATCAATGTTATTCATACTAAATTTAACCTATAGTTTTAATATGAATCTCATTCATATTAAATTTAACATATAGTTTTAATATAAATCCCATTAATATTATTTTTTTAGTATATTCATATTAAATTTAACCTATAGTTATAATATGTATCACATTCTCATTATTTAATATGTGAATCTTATTCAAATACATTATTCTATCATATAGTTTAATTTTTTTAATCTCATTCAAAATTAGCTTTATAATATAATGTATCTATCTACATTATATTAATTGTATAATATACAATGTATTAATTGATCATATACAGTTAACTTAAATTCCCTTATAATTTGAACAATTCAAATTCTTTCAAAACTAAAATATTCATTGTTTTACCCACAGTGAGTTAGTAGAGGACCTAATGAACCTACGAATTAGAAGCTCTAATGATACAAGATTAATTAATTAAACTCTTTAATTAAATTAATTAACATTCATTAACTATGGGTCACTCCACTAAAGACTGACAACTGCACTTTTCACACTATAGAATATTTCTATGTTCGTGGATATAACCAATTATCAGTAAGTCAACCCTTCACGAATCGTTCGTAATTACAATTGGGTCAAATTATCATTTTACCTCTGTAATTACCTCTTACTCCTTAAGTCTCATTGATCCTCTAATGAATAATTTGTTTATGGTCCTACCATCAACAAAACCCTATTGAGCTAGTGAGAGGGATGGATCCCATTATTCAAGACCCGAAGTCAGCACTTAAGAGAGCAATTCATCTACTTACCCTAAAGACCGGAAGGAGTGAATTTCATCTTATGAATCTATATTTCCAGCTCCCTACTTAGACAAATATCCAAAATGGTAGGCTTATTGAGTTGGTTAGTTGAGCCGCTCTCACTCATACAAATTAAAAGTCTGTCCTCATATATGGGGGCTCATAACTCACTGAAGATTGAGGTCAAGTTACCTATGGTCATCCTATGAAATATTAATCTCTTTAGTCAGTCTTATACAAACTCTTTGTATAGAATACCTCCACTCCTATGTCTTCACATGAACGACTCGAATCAAATAATTTGTAACACTTACAACTCTTTTAAAATTTACAAAGTGGGGTTGTATCCGTAGTGCCACTAGGATAAGATGCCCAACCTTATCCATATACTATAGACAATTTCAGTTATTATTTAAACATAATTCACTTGTATGTGTAACACACGCTGTTCAAGTTACATAAAATAACTTTGGATCTTTCCTTAATGAATAATTGCATATATAAAATGATCAACCATTATTTAAATAACCGATTAACTACGAGGCTTTAGAACATACATCCCAATAATAACAAACTTAGGCTTCCCTTAAGTTAGAAGATCCCTTCTCAAGCAATCAAGAGATCTTTTGATCATTCAAAGATTAGGACCAGACGCCTTGACCAATATTGTTCCGAAAAACACTTCTTCAAAACAAATCGAACACAAAACCCACATTTCATGCACTTTGGCTGTCTAAAAAATCTCAAATGCGAAGATGTTCAATCCAAAAGCGACAACCGTAGTAAGGAGCAACACGACCTTCAAAGGAAGCAATGGAGAAGGAAACCCGAACCACTAAAAATCGACATTCATACCAAAAAGGAAAAGAATCCATGAATGATAAAAATCACAGATGCATAAATAAGGAAAGAAACAATCTTGCAAGAAAGGCAATGTTCTAGACAATCTTCACGAGAAAAGCTGTGACAATGACAAAATCGGAATAACCAGACAAACTTAATCAAATATAGCCAACCACATATTCCAACAAACTCCCCCTTTGGCTATCATTTTTTTAAGGTAGAACATTAGAACATATAGTAAAAAATACCAATAAAACAACAAACATAGCAACCAGAGGATTCATTTCATAGAATCAAGAAACAACATTAGTACAGAGAAGTAAGAGCATCAGAGTCTCATCATTACACAAGACAACCAACCATAATCCACAAAACAAACCAACCATTCAAAGTCCACACAAAAAGAAAAGGCCAACAACAAATTTTAAATTCTCTCCCAGTTTCTACTTAATAAGGGGAAAAAAAAAACCAATCAAGCAGCCTTGCCAGTCTAGACATGAACACCTCTGGATGAGGAAGCACCACTTGTTCCAGTTAATGTCATGCTCACTATCTAAACCAACTAATCCACTTCAAATTTACGCTTTTGAATGTGCTTAAGAAGAAGATTCGTAGACAGTAGATAAAGAACACATCTCCCAAAAGGAGAATCAACTATTGCCAAAATGGGATAATCAGGCTGAGAGGCAGGAAATAGAGCAATAAGATCGGTCCATGATGTTTTTGAAACAGTGTGAGAGTTTCTGAACCTAACTTAGATGGCCAAACATAACGCAAACAATCAGTAGAAATAAATCAAAAGTAGTAAAGAACACTAAGATATATAGTGGTTCGACCAGTTTGGTCTACATCCACTTTAAGAACCAACTTGAATTAATTTATTAATGAGCAATAAAGGAATTTTACAAATTACAGATAATCAACGAAATCATCAATTTGTAAACTTTGTATCCACTGATACCGAGAGATCCGCACACAATGTCGCCTATAAAAACTGAGAACAACCCGCTGCAAAAACAGCCCAAAAACAGTGTGCTATCGCTCTGACCGGCGAATCACGCATAGGTTCGTGCATATCTCACTGCTGCTGGAAGCAGCCTCCAAGGCGAAACCGAACTGCCACACCAACGTTCGAACCTGCACTAAAAAAACCCATGATCGGATAACTGCCTCACCCGATCGCTCACGCCGCAAAATATCTTTACCTTCAGACAAGCTCACTATCTCTCTGACGAGCTCATCAGACAGAACCAAGCGGCCAACCAACACAGCTTCAACTGATCTCCCAGGCAGCTCTGATTCCTCCAATCTACTTCAGTGGCTGCCAGATCAACCTCACACGTGGCTTCTGTTTTCCTTGGCAAAAAAACAAGCGCATATTGCCCTAATTTGGAGAAAAAGTGATAATTACAAGTTTGCCACTGCTCAATAATTACGATAATGCCATTGGGCCTTTAATTTTTCCAAAAAACTCAATAAAACCCACTTAAAAACCTTGTTATTTTCTACAAATCTCCCTTATAATAAGAATATTTAAGTGCCAAGCTGATTCTCCAATCTTCCTATGATCCAGATTTAATATTCAACCCATCTAATAGGTATTTGAACCTATGGGCTGGAAGAACCTTGGTTAACATATTTGACAAATTCTCAACTGTATGAACCTTGACTAGTTCAACATCTTTTTGCGACACAACTTCTCTGATAAAATGAAATTTGACATTGATATGCTTAGACCGTTTGTGATGAGATGGATTCTTCGCAAGATGAATAACACTCTGGCTATCACAACGGACAATAAGAATGAACTCCTACGACAACAACTCACCAACTATCCTTTTCAACCATACTGCCTCTTTCACAGCTTCACTCACTGAAATATACTCTGACTCAGTAGTAGAAAAGGCAACAACTGAATGTAGAGCAACCTTCCAACTGACCACATTATCAAACAAACGAAAAATGTGACCAGATAGAGACCTTCTTTTGTCAAGGTCTGCAGCATAATCTATATCTGTGAAGCCTTCCAACAGCGCTGATTTATCACAATCCCTATTAAAACACAATGATACAATGGTACTACCTTTCAAATATCGAAGCACCCATTTAACTGCATTCCAATGCTCATTCCTAGGATTTGACATAAACCTACTTATCATACTCATAGCATATCCCAAGTCAGGCCTAATACAAATAATCAAATACATAATACTTCCAACAGCATTACAATAGGGAATATTAGCCATCTCTTACCTTTCTTGTTCAGTAACAGGACACTGAGATGAAGAAAGCCTAAAATGAGATGCTAAGGGTGTCGAAACTTCTCAAGCAGTTTATGCACATAACTCTCCTGCAAAATGGTTAACAAACCTTTCTCCCTATCTCTTTTCACATCCATGCCTAGGATCCTTTTCAAATCACCTAAATCTTTCATCTCAAATTCACTACTCAATCGTTTCTTGAGATCAAAGATTTCAGAATAATCCGTAGACACCGGAATCATATCATCTACATACAGAAGTAGATAAGTATATGTACCTTTTTGAGATAGTTTTTAGTACACGCAGGCATCATATGATCTCCTGTGAAACCCCTGCTTCAGAATAAAGGTATCAAACCTGATATACCTTTGTCTTGGCGATTGCTTCAACCTATAGATGGACCTGTGAAGACGACAAATCATGTCTTCCTTTCCTTTCACCTCATAGCCCTTAGGTTGAGCCATGTAGATCACTTCCTCTAATTCACCATGAAGGAGAGCTGTGGTGACGTCCATCTGTTCAGCAAACATATCAAAGTGAACAACAATAGATAAAATTAATCGAATGGACGAATACCTCACCACCGAGAGAAAATCTCATGAAAATCAACTCCCTCATTTTGTATGTAGCCTTTGGTTACCGGTCTAGCCTTATACCTAGGTTTGCTGTCACCTTCTGTACCTGACTTGATTTTATAAATCCACTTTGACTGAATGAGTTTCTGATTAGGAGGCTTTGGAACCAATGACCATGTTTGATTCTTCTGCAACGAGAACAACTCTGCTTCCATAGCATCCTTCCACTGTTCCTTCAAATCAAATACAATAGCCTCCTCAAAAGTAAAAGGCTCTGCTTTAATACTGTCAGCTGCACAAGTAAGAGCATAAGCAACTAAATCAGCATAACTATACCTCGTAGGAGCTTGCCTCACCTTCTGAGGCCTGTCAACTGTAAGCTGATAGTTCTGTAGGTCACTGTTACTTGAGCTTTCTTCACCAAAAGCTCCCTCATCAATCAAAGTCCTCTGCAGTTGAGGCTGTCTACCATCAGAACTGGATGACTGATCACTGGAATCACCTGAACTAACTGATGGTTATGCTTTAGAATTAATTCTAACATCTGCCTCAACTTGATCAACTGTCTGCTGTTTCTGCTACTCTTTAACACGAAATGGCATCTCTGTTTCATTAAAGGTCACATCTCTGCTGATAATGCATTTATTTCTGCCCTCTTCTAAGCACTAAAGTTTATATCCTTTAACACCCTGAGGATAGCCAATAAACATACATTTCAGTGGCCTCTTATTCAGCTTCCCTTCCTTGACATGAGCATAAGTTGAACATCTAAACACTCTGAGATGATCCAAGCTTGGAGCTTTTCCTGTCCATATCTTCAGAGGAGTCTTTAGGCCTAAAGTGGAAGACTAACTCCTATTAATAAGATAACAGGCTGTTTGGGTAGCTTCCCCCCAAAACTTCAAGGGTAATGAAACATTTGTCAAGAGACATCTTGTATGCTTCATAATTGTTCTGTTGAACCTCTCAGCTAAACCATTCTGCTATGGAGTGTACATAACAGTGAAATTCTTCGTAATTCCCTCAGATTTTCAAAATTTATCAAATTTGTGATTCACAAATTCCAAACAATTGTCTGTCCTCAGATACTTTACCTTCCTGCCTGTCTGGTTCTCAACCTGCTTTTTCCATTCAAGAAATTTTCCAAAAGCTTCATCCTTCTGTTTCAGTGGATACATCCATACCTTTCTTGAAAATTCATCAATGATCGACATAAAGTATCTCGAACCTCCCATAGAAGGTATCTTTCTAGGACCCCACAAATCTGAATGAATATAATCCAAAATTTCTTTGGTAGAATGCTTCCCTTTCCCAAACTTCACTCTAGTAGACTTTCCCATTATGCAATGTTCACAAAATGGGAGTTCAATGTCTTTAACTCCTCCAAGCAAACCTTGTTGTGAAAGAGCTTGCAGACCTCTTTCACTCACATGAGCTAATCTGTTATGCCATAACATAGATTTATCTGTTTCTTTCACAGATGCAACAACAACACTACTTGAAACTGCAGTACCCTCCAACACATAAAGACCATTCCTCAAGGTCCCCTTCAGCTTAACCAAAGAGCCCTTGATAACCTTCAGAACTCCATTATCAGATTTATAAAAATAACCTGCTCTATCTAATTCGCCCAGAGAAATTAGATTTCGTTTGAGTTCTGGAACATACCTTACATTTGTAAGAATTTTGATCATACTATCATGTGTTTCAATTCGAATTGACACAATTCCTTTTACATCACAAGCATCTTTATCACCAAGCAGAACTGATCCCCCATCATTTTCCTGAAAGTCAATAAAGAAATCCCGATTAGGAGTCATGTGAAAAGTGTACCTTGAATCCATGATCTAAGCATTCTGAATGTCTCTGCTGGACACCACCAAAACCTCTACTGAATCATACCCATCAGTAATATTTGCTACACTAGAATCCCCTGCATGCTTGCTACTTGATGCTTCCTTGCTCTTATTCAAAAGGAAATTTTTTCTAAAGTGTCCTTCTTTATGACATAGGAAACACTTTTTGCTTTTCCCCTTTGATTTCGACTTGGATCTCGACTTTTTTCCTTTTCCGTTCTTTCTCTCATTTTTGCCTCTGGCCATGAGTAACTCTCCATCCTTGCGTTCCTTTTTAATCTTGAGATTTCTCGTTCTCAAGGCATCCAACACTATATTCATGGATAATGAATCCCGTCCATATTTAATAGCTGCCTTAACTTCTCGATACGATTCTGGCAAAGAATTCAGAAGAATAACTGCTTGATTTTCATCCGACATCTTCTCATCGATGTTATTGAGATCAACTATAATCTTCTGGAATTCATCTAGGTTCTCTTCTAAGCCTTTACTTGAGTCCATCTTATATCCAAAGAATTTCTCCTTTAGATATAATTTATTTGGCACAGACTTGGTCAAATAAAGACTTTCCAGTTTCTTCCACAACTCCGCTGTAGTAGTGGCCTCATCTACTAGCCTAAGCACTCTATCTGACAGATACATAATTATTGTCGAATAGGTCATCTCATCCATATCCTTTTTTCAGCTTCTGTAATTGTTGGTGGAAGGTTATCTTCGTCTAAGATTTTGGCTACCTTTTGTTGTACCAAAATAGCCTTAATCTTTTTCCTCCATAACCCGAAATCACCTTTCCCATAAAATTTAACAACTTCGAACCGTGTAGACATCGAAGCCATCTATCAAATTAATTCCAACAAAATAATCCTGAACAAAGAATATGCTAGCACACACTACCACACACCCTCTTTGGATCAATGGAGCTCTGATACCACTTGTGCGAGTTTCTGAACCTAACTTAGATGGCCAAACAGAACGCAAACAATCAGCAGAAATAAATCGAAAGCAGTAAAGAACACCAAGATATATAGTGGTTCGACCAGTTTGGTCTACATCCACTTTGAGAACCAGCTTGAATTAATTTATTAATGAGCAATAAAGAAATTTTACAAATTACAGATAATCAACGAAATCACCAATCTGTAATTTTTGTATCCACTGATACCGAGAGATCCGCACACAATGTCGGCTCTGAAAACTGAGAACAATCAGCTGCAAAAACAGCCCAAAAACAGTGTGCTATCACCTCTGATCGGAAAATCACGCACAGGGTCGCGCGTATCTTTCGCTGTTGCCAGAAGCAGCCTCCAAGGCGAAATCGAACTCCACACCAACGTTCAAACCGGCACTGAGAAAACCCACGACTGGATGACTGCCTCACCTGATCGTTCACGCTGCAAAACAGCTTTACCTTCAGTGTCGCCGGAATCGAGACCACTGTTTCTCTGACGAGCTCGTCGGATGGAACCAAGCGGCCAACCAAGACGGCTTCAACCGATCTCCCTAGGTAGCTTCAATTCCTCCAATCTGCTTCAGCGGCTGCCAGATCAACCTCACACGCGACTCCTATTTTCCTTGGCAAAAAAACACGTGCATACTGCCTTAATTTGGGGAAGAAGTGATAATTACAAGTTTGCCACTGCTCAATAATTACGATAATGCCATTGAGCCTTTAATTTTTCCAAAAAACCCAATTAAACCCATTTAAAAACCTTGTTATTTTCTACAAACAGCTTATGAGAGTATTTAACATTAGTGCTGGAGGTGCTTGGACGAAGAGCTACCCGTTTGTGATATGACATGCGGTGTTAATAGCCTTAGCCCACAATTGAAGAGGTAGACCATTAGCATGTAACTTGGTCCAAGCCATTTCTTGTAACGTTCGACTTTCTCGTTTCACAATCTCATTTTGCTGAGGAGTAATAGGCATAGACTCATGATGAATACCTTTAGCACTGCAAATTTAAAAAATTGAGCATTTTCGATTTCTTGTTCATGATCACATTGAAATCGTATAATATGGACATTTTTCTTTTTCTACAACTGTATAACTAAGTTTCTGAAAGCATTAAAAACATTAGACTTGTTTCTAAGAAAGGGTGCCAAAAGAAGTCATCAACAAAGACTAGAACATATCGTTTACCATCGAGACTTTTAACTTACATTGGTCCCATAAGATCCATATGTATAAGCTCTAGGATTTTTTCTTTACCTATTTGTGTGAGACTCTTATTTGCTTACATGTCTGACACTCTCCATAGATTGTCCCATTATCACAATGCATTGAGGGAAGCCTAATAATGACATTTTAAGATATGACCTTTTGAATAGATTTAATGCTTACATGGCCAAGATGCTTGTGCCGCAACAACGTCTCATCTCGAAGAATGACATTGCACACCTGATTAGATATATTAGAGGACCACAGATTACAGTTATCAGAAGAGTGCGTATTTGTCATAACCAGAGTTTTATCATTTTCTATGACAAAAATTTTCTTTAATTAGTGAAATTAACATTGAGCCCTTGATCACATGGTTGGCTTATACTAGTAAGATTAGTCGTGAGGCATTCCTTAAGCATCACATCATCAAGGAATGGTAGACCTAAATATTGGAGCTTCCATTTTCCAACAATTTTTCCAATTGCCCCATCTCCAAAGGTGACTTGTCCAGAACTTACAGCCTTTAGCTCAGAGATATAATTCTTCTCTCCAATCATATGTCGTGAGTTTCCACTATCGAAAAACTTGTCTCTTCTCTCCAAAATGAAGTAAAATTCTTCAAGGATAATTTTGGAATAAGATTTTTTTTAAATGAGAAATATCTTCTTGATGAGTAATGTAATCTTAGTGATAGGATAATTTTTGCCATATCTGCAAAATCTGAAAAGTTAGAGTCATACTTGCTACACCCTAATCTTAATTTGTTACACAATACAATTTTATGTATAAAAACTCAGCCAATGTTGAGGGTGTTCAATAAGATTTTAATTTAGTAGTTGATTGAATGTATAATGATTACAACTTATAACAACTGATTTGCTTTTCTTGCAATTTGTTCTCAATATTAATTTGTTTCAAGGGTGTTGCAGCTTATTTTCAAATGTGGATTTATCAAGAACTTTTCAACATCTTTAAAGACGTGTTTGATTTTCAAGAGTTTAGAGATTATTATACTTTTTGAATTCTCTTTGGATTCCTTTGAAGCTTCCAACTTCTATCTTCTGATTTTGTGGAAGTGTCTTTTGAGATTTGATTTTTAGATCTTTAAAAGATAAAAAGTGATCTTTGGAGCTTTCGTTTTTAAAGACTTGAGAGAGCTTTCTTTTATCTTCAGAGCTTCAATCTTCTTGCTTTCTTCCAATCTTTCCTTGAAATGAAGGGTAAGACCTCTATTTTCATAGAGGACTCATAGGCTTGGGACGGGTTATTTTAGGCCCAAAAATTGAACTTGATCTTGGTCTAATAAAAATATTTTATTTGAGACTCAATTTAAGGCTTAATTTAGGGTGAATTTTGGGTCTGAGCAACTTAAATTACTTGTTCCAATCTAATTTATAATTTCACGTCCATTTTGACTATTTAGCCAAAATGTATAGTCTAGGCTTAATCACAGTTAAAATTTGATAAGCCTATTGTCATGATCGAATGACCGTAATGGAGAATATTGAATGGGAATTTTGAGACCAATCACAAGTTGCCAAGTCATTTACTAAATTAATCATGAAATTCCAAATCATTAGATTTGGGCTCAATTAGGAGTTGACATATGTCCTGAATTGAAGTTGAAGACAATTTTCGATGACGCCACATGGTTTTATCATGACTGTTGAATCAGATAAGATTAATTGGACCCAATTTGATATTATTATTTAGGTCAAAGTCCAACTAAGTCAAAAAAATAGGCTGAATTTGACCCAAATGTCAAATCAAGCCTAAATCCGATTAATTGGGCCCAAAGACCAGACCCATGGATCAACGAAGCCCAAGCCCACTTGTGAATTCTATAAATAGATAAGCTCTCCTCATTTAGAGGGGTCAGAAATTCTATACTCCAGAGAGCTTACAGGGAATTCTCTATAACCAGAAGACTCCTTGACTCCTGAAGCTCATCGCACCTGAAGATTGAAGTCCTTTGAAGATACAAGCATTCTGAAGACTGAAGTCCTTTGAAGATACAAGCATTCTGAAGACTGAAGTCCTTTGAAGATACAAGCATTCTGAAGACTGAAGTCCTTTGAAGATGCAAGCATTCTGAAGACTAAAGTCTTTTGAAGATACAAGCATTCTGAAGACTGAAGTCCTTTGAAGATGCAAGCATTCTGAAGACTGAAGTCCTTTGAAGATACAAGCATTTTCTACATTCAGAGAGTCCAGAGAATTCATCAATAAGAAGAAGACTTCCAAGACTACACTCTTAGAAGACAGAAGACCCTTGAAGACACAAAGAAGACTCTTCCAAGACTTCTGTTTCAAGAATGTTCGGTGCTTTTCTTCTTCAAGTCAAGCACATTTATCCCACTGAGAGAGAATCAGAGGATCAAGTATTAGAGATCGAACCACATTGCATCAAATAAACTTCAATATCAATACCAACTCAAGTTCAACTCCACGAAACAAGTTTCTCCGGAAGTCTCATGTGAACACTAATCCTCCAATAAGATCAACAAGCCTAAAGGCCGATCATCCAAGAAGATCATCAAGCCCAAAGGCCGATTATCTCAGAAGATCAGCAAGCCCAAAGGCCGATCATCTAAGAAGATCATCAAGCCCAAAGGTCGATCATCCAAGAAGATCAAAAAGCCCAAAGGCCAATCACCTAAGAAGATCAACAAGCCCAAAAGCCGATCACCCAAGAAGATCAACAAGCCCAAAGGTCGATTACCCAAGAAGATCAACCAGCTTAAAGTTTATAGTTTATTTTGAAAGCATCAAAATACTATGTATTAGAGATTGTACACACTTTCCACAAAATTAATACAAATACAAAGTTCAAGTTCTACGAAAGAAGTTTTTCTTGGAATCTCGTGCGAACAAATTGGCATGCCCAATGGAATATCTCTACCTCTCATCTCTCTCTCGTCATCCAAGTCTAACAAATCTACAAATGGCACCAAAGAAAGTTGCATCCAAAGCTACCATCGCAAACAACACTTACATAAGCTCTGTCATCACAGAGGAAATCTAGGACCAGCTGATGGAATCTCCTAAAGGCGGGATTGTCATCAGAAAAAATCCCTTGTTCGACAACTATGCTTCTACTACGGATCTACTAGAGAAAGAATCACATTTTGATGTAGTGTCTGTCATGATGACTGACGTAACAACTGAGTCGACCATGGCAGAGATGGAGGTAAAGATAAATCTCCTAATGAAGGCTGTAGAGGAGCGAGATCATGAAATCGCTGCTTTAAGAGATCAGATACAAGCTCAAGATACTACTGAATCAAGTCAATCCCCAACTACAAAAGCCAATGACAAAGGAAAGACTATCTTGCAGGAAAGTCAGCCACCACAACCCATCTCTGTTGCCTCTCTTTCAGTTCAACAGCTCTAGAATATGATCACAAACTCCATAAGAGCTCAGTACGGAGGACCGTTGCAAACTTCCTTTATGTACTCGAAGCCATACACCAAGAGAATCGACAACCTAAGAATGCGAGCTGGGTATCAACCTCCAAAGTTCTAGCAGTTTGATGGAAAGGGCAATCCAAAACAACATGTTGCACACTTCATTGAAACCTGCGAAAATGCAATAACCAGAGGAGACCAATTAGTCAAGCAGTTCGTCCGTACCTTGAAAGGAAATGCTTTCGATTGGTATACTGATTTGGAGCCATAAGTGATTGACAGTTGAGAACAGCTAGAAAGGGAGTTCATGAACCGCTTCTACAGTACAAGGAGCACTGTTAGCATGATGGAGCTGACGAACACCAAATAGTGGAAGGGAGAGACAGTCGTCAATTATATCAACCGATGGAGAGCTTTAAGTCTAGATTGCAAAGATAGACTTACTAAATTATCTGCAGTGGAGAAGTGCACTCAAGATATGCACTGGGAGCTTCTCTACATCCTACAAGGGATAAAATCTCGTACGTTTGAGAAGTTGGCAACATGCGCTCATGATATGGAGCTGAGCATTGCCAACAGGGGAACTAAAGATTTCCTAGTCTCTGAAGGGAGAAAATACAAAAATGATGCCAAGGGCACTGAAAAGATCGTGGGTA
>NC_052357.1:38682621-38684840 GCF_009727055.1 Benincasa hispida
AACCACGCAAATATGATACTACAAGATTGATGTTGATCATCCCCATTAAAGAATGACACTCCAGATTGAAGATGTTAATCCCTATTGGGGGCAACATAATGGATTGAAGAAGTTCATCCCTCGTAAGGAGCTAGCACAGTAAATAAAAGGCACACGCTTGGAATGCACTTCGTTTCCTCTTCGAAATCAAACTCGGATGCTCTTCCATCTTCAAGTTTAGAGGTTTCATCGATGTTTCATCTTCATGCTCAAGTCTGGATGCTTTTCAATGGCATCTTCATGCTCAAAGTCGCGAAGTCGAGCTCAATGTGAAGATTCATCGATGCTTCATCAAATTCAAGTGCGGAGGATTTACGGATGCTTCAAGCTCAAATGCAGAGGATTCACCGATTCTTGAAGCTCAAGTGCAGAGGATTTTCCGATGCTTCATCAAACTCAAATGCAGAGGATTTGCCGATGCTTTGTCAAACTCAAACGTGAAGGTCTCGTCGATGCTTCTCCATCTTTAAGTTCAAAGGCTCTATCGATGCTGCTCCATCTTCAAGTTCAAGATTGGCGTGCATGACCCCACTTCCATCTTCAAGTTCAAGATTGACGTGCATGACCCCACTTCCATCTTCAATTCAAGATCGGTGTGCATGGCTCTGCTTCCATCTTCAAGTTTAAGATTGGTGTGCATGGCTCCACTTCCATCTTCAAGTTCAAGGTCGGTGTGCATGGCTCCACTCCGTCTTCAAGTTCAAGGTTGATGTGCATGGCTTCGCTCCATCTTTAAGCTCAAGATCAGTGTACATGGCTCCACTTCATCTTCAAGTTCATGGTCGGTGTGCATGGCTCGGCTCCATCTTCAATGAGTGAGTCTACAAAATCATGACGCAGCTTCGCTTCATCTCCAAAGTCTGGCGTGGTTCGCTTCATCTTCAAAATCATGGCGTGGCTTTGCTTCATCTCCAAATTGATGGCACAACTTCGCTTCATCTTCAAAATCATGATACAGCTTCGCTTCATTTTCAAAGTCTGGCGTGGTTCGCTTCATCTTCAAAGTCATGGTGTGGTTTCGCTTCATCTCCAAATTGATGGTGCGACTTCGCTTCATCTTCAAAATGTTGGCGCAGTTTCGTTTTATCTCCAAAGTTTGGCGTGGTTCGCCTCATCTTCAAAGTTGTGGCGTGGCTTCGCTTCATCTCCAAATTGATGATGCGACTTCGCTTTATCTCCAAAGTCATGGTGCAGTTTCGTTTCTCTCCAAAATGTTGGTACAACTTCACCCTTTCTCCAAAATTGGTGTAGCTTCGCTTCCTCTAAAAAAATGTGGGTGTGGTTCCACCTCATATGCGAGATCAAGTTTGGTTTGCCAAGCTCTACCTCATATGCGAGGGCAACTCTGGTAACGTACCGGACTTCGTACCTTGTTACGCCAAGAATCCGGACCTCTAGCCAACTTGACTCTATTGCACTCTAAATAGCTTTGAATGGACATATTCTTTCTCAAAATTTTTCAAAGTTTATATGGCATAAATAAGTCTCAATGCAAATATTTCCCTATATCTTCAAAATTTGGGGAGGTTGTAAGCCTCTGCAGTGGCCCCCTC
The DNA here is from genome assembly GCF_009727055.1 of Benincasa hispida. Taxonomy (NCBI): domain Eukaryota; kingdom Viridiplantae; phylum Streptophyta; class Magnoliopsida; order Cucurbitales; family Cucurbitaceae; genus Benincasa; species Benincasa hispida. The sequence continues at coordinate 38,684,214 of NC_052357.1, forward strand.
CACATGAACGATTCAGGATATGGTGAACTGCGTGCTACAAGGTAGACCTTATCGGGATCCTCTTCCTAGAGTGAAAATCATGGCGAGAGTTGTAAAAGCACTTACAATGCCCCTCCCATGATCGAATCAGGATATGTGAAATTGTGCTATCAAAGTGTAGACACTTATCGGATCCTCCCATAAGGACGGTGAAAAGCAATGGAAGTTGTAAGTTACAGGCGCCCATCCCCATAAACGACTAGGAATATGAGCAAAACAGTTGTTTACAAGGCTAAGACTCTTCATCGGGATCACTTACCATTAAGGGTGAAAACATGGATGAGTTGTATAAAGCCTTAGCCAGGACCCTTTCATCATTCGACGATCACAGAAAGATGGAACAAGCGACTACAATAGATAGACCATATCAAGGCTCATCCTACAAAACAACGCTGTAGCGACAAGATTACTCCCTTGCAGTTGCGCTTTTATGCTCCTACACAAAGAGTAAAGAAGGGACAAATTAAAAAAAAAGGCAAGTAAAGAAAAAAGAAAAAGAAGAAAAAAGAAGAAAAAGATGAGAAAAAACAATACCAAAATTTTCTTAAAAAAAAGAAAAGAAAAAGAGAAAAGATCATCTCTCTCTTT